>NC_053034.1:7056676-7397034 GCF_016746235.2 Drosophila teissieri | reverse complement strand
AAAAAAATCGAAAACAAAATTGTAAAAAATCGGATATATTCAATCGGCGTTTAGCCATAACTTGGCCAAAAATGGGAGCAACAGCTAAATAAAGACTGTTTTGTGCTGCTAATAAACATAGCTAACTATGTCCATCCCTACTTTTTTTATTTTCGAAAAAAAAATTTTGACACATTTTTTTGCATTTTCGATAAGGGGTACCATCATCAAAATTTGCGAAAAATGGCAAAAATTAGAATTTCAATATATGCACATGGATCGATAGGGAATTTTGTTACGAATTCAACGAGATATGGCATTCCACTTTTGGACAACTACTTTTATTGTTATCGAAGAAATACTGATTATTTTGTATAAAAAAATCGAAAAAAAAATTGTAAAAAATCGGATATATTCAATCGGCGTTTTAGCCATAACTTGGCCAAAAATGGGAGCACAGCTAAAATAAAGACTGTTTTGTGCTGCTAATAAACATAGCTAACTATGTCCATCCCTACTTTTTTTATTTTCGAAAAAAAAATTTTGACACATTTTTTGCATTTTCGATAAGGGGTACCATCATCAAAATTTGCGAAAAATGGCCAAAAATTAGAATTTCAATATATGCACATGGATCGATAGGGAATTTTGTTACGAATTCAACGAGATATGGCATTCCACTTTTGGACAACTACTTTTATTGTTATCGAAGAAATACTGATTATTTTGTATAAAAAAATCGAAAAAAAATTGTAAAAAATCGGATATATTCAATCGGCGTTTTAGCCATAACTTGGCCAAAAATGGGAGCACAGCTAAAATAAAGACTGTTTTGTGCTGCTAATAAACATAGCTAACTATGTCATCCCTACTTTTTTTATTTTCGAAAAAAAAATTTTGACACATTTTTTGCATTTTCGATAAGGGGTACCATCATCAAAATTTGCGAAAAATGGCCAAAAATTAGAATTTCAATATATGCACATGGATCGATAGGGAATTTTGTTACGAATTCAACGAGATATGGCATTCCACTTTTGGACAACTACTTTTATTGTTATCGAAGAAATACTGATTATTTTGTATAAAAAAATCGAAAAAAAATTGTAAAAAATCGGATATATTCAATCGGCGTTTTAGCCATAACTTGGCCAAAAATGGGAGCACAGCTAAAATAAAGACTGTTTTGTGCTGCTAATAAACATAGCTAACTATGTCCATCCCTACTTTTTTTATTTTCGAAAAAAAAATTTTGACACATTTTTTGCATTTTCGATAAGGGGTACCATCATCAAAATTTGCGAAAAATGGCCAAAAATTAGAATTTCAATATATGCACATGGATCGATAGGGAATTTTGTTACGAATTCAACGAGATATGGCATTCCACTTTTGGACAACTACTTTTATTGTTATCGAAGAAATACTGATTATTTTGTATAAAAAAATCGAAAAAAAAATTGTAAAAAATCGGATATATTCAATCGGCGTTTTAGCCATAACTTGGCCAAAAATGGGAGCACAGCTAAAATAAAGACTGTTTTGTGCTGCTAATAAACATAGCTAACTATGTCCATCCCTACTTTTTTTATTTTCGAAAAAAAAATTTTGACACATTTTTTGCATTTTCGATAAGGGGTACCATCATCAAAATTTGCGAAAAATGGCCAAAAATTAGAATTTCAATATATGCACATGGATCGATAGGGAATTTTGTTACGAATTCAACGAGATATGGCATTCCACTTTTGGACAACTACTTTTATTGTTATCGAAGAAATACTGATTATTTTGTATAAAAAAATCGAAAAAAAATTGTAAAAAATCGGATATATTCAATCGGCGTTTTAGCCATAACTTGGCCAAAAATGGGAGCACAGCTAAAATAAAGACTGTTTTGTGCTGCTAATAAACATAGCTAACTATGTCCATCCCTACTTTTTTTATTTTCGAAAAAAAAATTTTGACACATTTTTTGCATTTTCGATAAGGGGTACCATCATCAAAATTTGCGAAAAATGGCCAAAAATTAGAATTTCAATATATGCACATGGATCGATAGGGAATTTTGTTACGAATTCAACGAGATATGGCATTCCACTTTTGGACAACTACTTTTATTGTTATCGAAGAAATACTGATTATTTTGTATAAAAAAATCGAAAAAAAATTGTAAAAAATCGGATATATTCAATCGGCGTTTTAGCCATAACTTGGCCAAAAATGGGAGCACAGCTAAAATAAAGACTGTTTTGTGCTGCTAATAAACATAGCTAACTATGTCCATCCCTACTTTTTTTATTTTCGAAAAAAAAATTTTGACACATTTTTTGCATTTTCGATAAGGGGTACCATCATCAAAATTTGCGAAAAATGGCCAAAAATTAGAATTTCAATATATGCACATGGATCGATAGGGAATTTTGTTACGAATTCAACGAGATATGGCATTCCACTTTTGGACAACTACTTTTATTGTTATCGAAGAAATACTGATTATTTTGTATAAAAAAATCGAAAAAAATTGTAAAAAATCGGATATATTCAATCGGCGTTTTAGCCATAACTTGGCCAAAAATGGGAGCACAGCTAAAATAAAGACTGTTTTGTGCTGCTAATAAACATAGCTAACTATGTCCATCCCTACTTTTTTTATTTTCGAAAAAAAAATTTTGACACATTTTTTGCATTTTCGATAAGGGGTACCATCATCAAAATTTGCGAAAAATGGCCAAAAATTAGAATTTCAATATATGCACATGGATCGATAGGGAATTTTGTTACGAATTCAACGAGATATGGCATTCCACTTTTGGACAACTACTTTTATTGTTATCGAAGAAATACTGATTATTTTGTATAAAAAAATCGAAAAAAAAATTGTAAAAAATCGGATATATTCAATCGGCGTTTTAGCCATAACTTGGCCAAAAATGGGAGCACAGCTAAAATAAAGACTGTTTTGTGCTGCTAATAAACATAGCTAACTATGTCCATCCCTACTTTTTTTATTTTCGAAAAAAAAATTTTGACACATTTTTTGCATTTTCGATAAGGGGTACCATCATCAAAATTTGCGAAAAATGGCCAAAAATTAGAATTTCAATATATGCACATGGATCGATAGGGAATTTTGTTACGAATTCAACGAGATATGGCATTCCACTTTTGGACAACTACTTTTATTGTTATCGAAGAAATACTGATTATTTTGTATAAAAAAATCGAAAAAAAAATTGTAAAAAATCGGATATATTCAATCGGCGTTTTAGCCATAACTTGGCCAAAAATGGGAGCACAGCTAAAATAAAGACTGTTTTGTGCTGCTAATAAACATAGCTAACTATGTCCATCCCTACTTTTTTTATTTTCGAAAAAAAAATTTTGACACATTTTTTGCATTTTCGATAAGGGGTACCATCATCAAAATTTGCGAAAAATGGCCAAAAATTAGAATTTCAATATATGCACATGGATCGATAGGGAATTTTGTTACGAATTCAACGAGATATGGCATTCCACTTTTGGACAACTACTTTTATTGTTATCGAAGAAATACTGATTATTTTGTATAAAAAAATCGAAAAAAAAATTGTAAAAAATCGGATATATTCAATCGGCGTTTTAGCCATAACTTGGCCAAAAATGGGAGCACAGCTAAAATAAAGACTGTTTTGTGCTGCTAATAAACATAGCTAACTATGTCCATCCCTACTTTTTTTATTTTCGAAAAAAAAATTTTGACACATTTTTTGCATTTTCGATAAGGGGTACCATCATCAAAATTTGCGAAAAATGGCCAAAAATTAGAATTTCAATATATGCACATGGATCGATAGGGAATTTTGTTACGAATTCAACGAGATATGGCATTCCACTTTTGGACAACTACTTTTATTGTTATCGAAGAAATACTGATTATTTTGTATAAAAAAATCGAAAAAAAAATTGTAAAAAATCGGATATATTCAATCGGCGTTTTAGCCATAACTTGGCCAAAAATGGGAGCACAGCTAAAATAAAGACTGTTTTGTGCTGCTAATAAACATAGCTAACTATGTCCATCCCTACTTTTTTTATTTTCGAAAAAAAAATTTTGACACATTTTTTGCATTTTCGATAAGGGGTACCATCATCAAAATTTGCGAAAAATGGCCAAAAATTAGAATTTCAATATATGCACATGGATCGATAGGGAATTTTGTTACGAATTCAACGAGATATGGCATTCCACTTTTGGACAACTACTTTTATTGTTATCGAAGAAATACTGATTATTTTGTATAAAAAAATCGAAAAAAAAATTGTAAAAAATCGGATATATTCAATCGGCGTTTTAGCCATAACTTGGCCAAAAATGGGAGCACAGCTAAAATAAAGACTGTTTTGTGCTGCTAATAAACATAGCTAACTATGTCCATCCCTACTTTTTTTATTTTCGAAAAAAAAATTTTGACACATTTTTTGCATTTTCGATAAGGGGTACCATCATCAAAATTTGCGAAAAATGGCCAAAAATTAGAATTTCAATATATGCACATGGATCGATAGGGAATTTTGTTACGAATTCAACGAGATATGGCATTCCACTTTTGGACAACTACTTTTATTGTTATCGAAGAAATACTGATTATTTTGTATAAAAAAATCGAAAAAAAAATTGTAAAAAATCGGATATATTCAATCGGCGTTTTAGCCATAACTTGGCCAAAAATGGGAGCACAGCTAAAATAAAGACTGTTTTGTGCTGCTAATAAACATAGCTAACTATGTCCATCCCTACTTTTTTTATTTTCGAAAAAAAAATTTTGACACATTTTTTGCATTTTCGATAAGGGGTACCATCATCAAAATTTGCGAAAAATGGCCAAAAATTAGAATTTCAATATATGCACATGGATCGATAGGGAATTTTGTTACGAATTCAACGAGATATGGCATTCCACTTTTGGACAACTACTTTTATTGTTATCGAAGAAATACTGATTATTTTGTATAAAAAAATCGAAAAAAAAATTGTAAAAAATCGGATATATTCAATCGGCGTTTTAGCCATAACTTGGCCAAAAATGGGAGCACAGCTAAAATAAAGACTGTTTTGTGCTGCTAATAAACATAGCTAACTATGTCCATCCCTACTTTTTTTATTTTCGAAAAAAAAATTTTGACACATTTTTTGCATTTTCGATAAGGGGTACCATAATCAAAATTTGCGAAAAATGGCCAAAAATTAGAATTTCAATATATGCACATGGATCGATAGGGAATTTTGTTACGAATTCAACGAGATATGGCATTCCACTTTTGGACAACTACTTTTATTGTTATCGAAGAAATACTGATTATTTTGTATAAAAAAATCGAAAAAAAAATTGTAAAAAATCGGATATATTCAATCGGCGTTTTAGCCATAACTTGGCCAAAAATGGGAGCACAGCTAAAATAAAGACTGTTTTGTGCTGCTAATAAACATAGCTAACTATGTCCATCCCTACTTTTTTTATTTTCGAAAAAAAAATTTTGACACATTTTTTGCATTTTCGATAAGGGGTACCATAATCAAAATTTGCGAAAAATGGCCAAAAATTAGAATTTCAATATATGCACATGGATCGATAGGGAATTTTGTTACGAATTCAACGAGATATGGCATTCCACTTTTGGACAACTACTTTTATTGTTATCGAAGAAATACTGATTATTTTGTATAAAAAAATCGAAAAAAAAATTGTAAAAAATCGGATATATTCAATCGGCGTTTTAGCCATAACTTGGCCAAAAATGGGAGCACAGCTAAAATAAAGACTGTTTTGTGCTGCTAATAAACATAGCTAACTATGTCCATCCCTACTTTTTTTATTTTCGAAAAAAAAATTTTGACACATTTTTTGCATTTTCGATAAGGGGTACCATAATCAAAATTTGCGAAAAATGGCCAAAAATTAGAATTTCAATATATGCACATGGATCGATAGGGAATTTTGTTACGAATTCAACGAGATATGGCATTCCACTTTTGGACAACTACTTTTATTGTTATCGAAGAAATACTGATTATTTTGTATAAAAAAATCGAAAAAAAAATTGTAAAAAATCGGATATATTCAATCGGCGTTTTAGCCATAACTTGGCCAAAAATGGGAGCACAGCTAAAATAAAGACTGTTTTGTGCTGCTAATAAACATAGCTAACTATGTCCATCCCTACTTTTTTTATTTTCGAAAAAAAAATTTTGACACATTTTTTGCATTTTCGATAAGGGGTACCATAATCAAAATTTGCGAAAAATGGCCAAAAATTAGAATTTCAATATATGCACATGGATCGATAGGGAATTTTGTTACGAATTCAACGAGATATGGCATTCCACTTTTGGACAACTACTTTTATTGTTATCGAAGAAATACTGATTATTTTGTATAAAAAAATCGAAAAAAAAATTGTAAAAAATCGGATATATTCAATCGGCGTTTTAGCCATAACTTGGCCAAAAATGGGAGCACAGCTAAAATAAAGACTGTTTTGTGCTGCTAATAAACATAGCTAACTATGTCCATCCCTACTTTTTTTATTTTCGAAAAAAAAATTTTGACACATTTTTTGCATTTTCGATAAGGGGTACCATCATCAAAATTTGCGAAAAATGGCCAAAAATTAGAATTTCAATATATGCACATGGATCGATAGGGAATTTTGTTACGAATTCAACGAGATATGGCATTCCACTTTTGGACAACTACTTTTATTGTTATCGAAGAAATACTGATTATTTTGTATAAAAAAATCGAAAAAAAAATTGTAAAAAATCGGATATATTCAATCGGCGTTTTAGCCATAACTTGGCCAAAAATGGGAGCACAGCTAAAATAAAGACTGTTTTGTGCTGCTAATAAACATAGCTAACTATGTCCATCCCTACTTTTTTTATTTTCGAAAAAAAAATTTTGACACATTTTTTGCATTTTCGATAAGGGGTACCATAATCAAAATTTGCGAAAAATGGCCAAAAATTAGAATTTCAATATATGCACATGGATCGATAGGGAATTTTGTTACGAATTCAACGAGATATGGCATTCCACTTTTGGACAACTACTTTTATTGTTATCGAAGAAATACTGATTATTTTGTATAAAAAAATCGAAAAAAAAATTGTAAAAAATCGGATATATTCAATCGGCGTTTTAGCCATAACTTGGCCAAAAATGGGAGCACAGCTAAAATAAAGACTGTTTTGTGCTGCTAATAAACATAGCTAACTATGTCCATCCCTACTTTTTTTATTTTCGAAAAAAAAATTTTGACACATTTTTTGCATTTTCGATAAGGGGTACCATATCAAAATTTGCGAAAAATGGCCAAAAATTAGAATTTCAATATATGCACATGGATCGATAGGGAATTTTGTTACGAATTCAACGAGATATGGCATTCCACTTTTGGACAACTACTTTTATTGTTATCGAAGAAATACTGATTATTTTGTATAAAAAAATCGAAAAAAAAATTGTAAAAAATCGGATATATTCAATCGGCGTTTTAGCCATAACTTGGCCAAAAATGGGAGCACAGCTAAAATAAAGACTGTTTTGTGCTGCTAATAAACATAGCTAACTATGTCCATCCCTACTTTTTTTATTTTCGAAAAAAAAATTTTGACACATTTTTTGCATTTTCGATAAGGGGTACCATAATCAAAATTTGCGAAAAATGGCCAAAAATTAGAATTTCAATATATGCACATGGATCGATAGGGAATTTTGTTACGAATTCAACGAGATATGGCATTCCACTTTTGGACAACTACTTTTATTGTTATCGAAGAAATACTGATTATTTTGTATAAAAAAATCGAAAAAAAAATTGTAAAAAATCGGATATATTCAATCGGCGTTTTAGCCATAACTTGGCCAAAAATGGGAGCACAGCTAAAATAAAGACTGTTTTGTGCTGCTAATAAACATAGCTAACTATGTCCATCCCTACTTTTTTTATTTTCGAAAAAAAAATTTTGACACATTTTTTGCATTTTCGATAAGGGGTACCATAATCAAAATTTGCGAAAAATGGCCAAAAATTAGAATTTCAATATATGCACATGGATCGATAGGGAATTTTGTTACGAATTCAACGAGATATGGCATTCCACTTTTGGACAACTACTTTTATTGTTATCGAAGAAATACTGATTATTTTGTATAAAAAAATCGAAAAAAAAATTGTAAAAAATCGGATATATTCAATCGGCGTTTTAGCCATAACTTGGCCAAAAATGGGAGCACAGCTAAAATAAAGACTGTTTTGTGCTGCTAATAAACATAGCTAACTATGTCCATCCCTACTTTTTTTATTTTCGAAAAAAAAATTTTGACACATTTTTTGCATTTTCGATAAGGGGTACCATCATCAAAATTTGCGAAAAATGGCCAAAAATTAGAATTTCAATATATGCACATGGATCGATAGGGAATTTTGTTACGAATTCAACGAGATATGGCATTCCACTTTTGGACAACTACTTTTATTGTTATCGAAGAAATACTGATTATTTTGTATAAAAAAATCGAAAAAAAAATTGTAAAAAATCGGATATATTCAATCGGCGTTTTAGCCATAACTTGGCCAAAAATGGGAGCACAGCTAAAATAAAGACTGTTTTGTGCTGCTAATAAACATAGCTAACTATGTCCATCCCTACTTTTTTTATTTTCGAAAAAAAAATTTTGACACATTTTTTGCATTTTCGATAAGGGGTACCATCATCAAAATTTGCGAAAAATGGCCAAAAATTAGAATTTCAATATATGCACATGGATCGAAAAAAAAAAAAAAAAAAAAAAAAAAAAAAAAAAAAAAAAAATGCACATGGATCGATAGGGAATTTTGTTACGAATTCAACGAGGTATGGCATTCCACTTTTGGACAACTACTTTTATTGTTATCGAAGAAATACTGATTATTTTGTATAAAAAAATCGAAAAAAAAATTGTAAAAAATCGGATATATTCAATCGGCGTTTTAGCCATAACTTGGCCAAAAATGGGAGCACAGCTAAAATAAAGACTGTTTTGTGCTGCTAATAAACATAGCTAACTATGTCCATCCCTACTTTTTTTATTTTCGAAAAAAAAATTTTGACACATTTTTTGCATTTTCGATAAGGGGTACCATAATCAAAATTTGCGAAAAATGGCCAAAAATTAGAATTTCAATATATGCACATGGATCGATAGGGAATTTTGTTACGAATTCAACGAGATATGGCATTCCACTTTTGGACAACTACTTTTATTGTTATCGAAGAAATACTGATTATTTTGTATAAAAAAATCGAAAAAAAAATTGTAAAAAATCGGATATATTCAATCGGCGTTTTAGCCATAACTTGGCCAAAAATGGGAGCACAGCTAAAATAAAGACTGTTTTGTGCTGCTAATAAACATAGCTAACTATGTCCATCCCTACTTTTTTTATTTTCGAAAAAAAAATTTTGACACATTTTTTGCATTTTCGATAAGGGGTACCATCATCAAAATTTGCGAAAAATGGCCAAAAATTAGAATTTCAATATATGCACATGGATCGATAGGGAATTTTGTTACGAATTCAACGAGATATGGCATTCCACTTTTGGACAACTACTTTTATTGTTATCGAAGAAATACTGATTATTTTGTATAAAAAAATCGAAAAAAAAATTGTAAAAAATCGGATATATTCAATCGGCGTTTTAGCCATAACTTGGCCAAAAATGGGAGCACAGCTAAAATAAAGACTGTTTTGTGCTGCTAATAAACATAGCTAACTATGTCCATCCCTACTTTTTTTATTTTCGAAAAAAAAATTTTGACACATTTTTTGCATTTTCGATAAGGGGTACCATCATCAAAATTTGCGAAAAATGGCCAAAAATTAGAATTTCAATATATGCACATGGATCGATAGGGAATTTTGTTACGAATTCAACGAGATATGGCATTCCACTTTTGGACAACTACTTTTATTGTTATCGAAGAAATACTGATTATTTTGTATAAAAAAATCGAAAAAAAAATTGTAAAAAATCGGATATATTCAATCGGCGTTTTAGCCATAACTTGGCCAAAAATGGGAGCACAGCTAAAATAAAGACTGTTTTGTGCTGCTAATAAACATAGCTAACTATGTCCATCCCTACTTTTTTTATTTTCGAAAAAAAAATTTTGACACATTTTTTGCATTTTCGATAAGGGGTACCATCATCAAAATTTGCGAAAAATGGGCAAAAATTATAATTTCAATATATGCACATGGATCGATAGGGAATTTTGTTACGAATTCAACGAGATATGGCATTCCACTTTTGGACAACTACTTTTATTGTTATCGAAGAAATACTGATTATTTTGTATAAAAAAATCGAAAAAAAATTGTAAAAAATCGGATATATTCAATCGGCGTTTTAGCCATAACTTGGCCAAAAATGGGAGCACAGCTAAAATAAAGACTGTTTTGTGCTGCTAATAAACATAGCTAACTATGTCCATCCCTACTTTTTTTATTTTCGAAAAAAAAATTTAACAAATTTTTGCATTTTCGATAAGGGGTACCATCATCAAAATTTGCGAAAAATGGCCAAAAATTAGCATATCAATGTATGTACATGGATCGATAGGAAATTTTGTTACGAATTCAACGAGCTATGGCATTCCACATTTGGACAACTACTTTTACTGCTATCGAAGAAATACTGATTATTTTGTATAAAAAAATCGAAAAAAAAATTGTAAAAAATCGGATATATTCAATCGGCGTTTTAGCCATAACTTGCCCAAAAATGGGAGCACAGCTAAAATAAAGACTGTTTTGTGCTGCTAATAAACATAGCTAACTATGTCCATCCCTACTTTTTTTATTTTCGAAAAAAAAATTTTGACACATTTTTTGCATTTTGATAAGGGGTACCATCATCAAAATTTGCGAAAAATGGCCAAAAATTAGAATTTCAATATATGCACATGGATCGATAGGGAATTTTGTTACGAATTCAACGAGATATGGCATTCCACTTTTGGACAACTACTTTTATTGTTATCGAAGAAATACTGATTATTTTGTATAAAAAAATCGAAAAAAAAATTGTAAAAAATCGGATATATTCAATCGGCGTTTTAGCCATAACTTGCCCAAAAATGGGAGCACAGCTAAAATAAAGACTGTTTTGTGCTGCTAATAAACATAGCTAACTATGTCCATCCCTACTTTTTTTATTTTCGAAAAAAAAATTTTGACACATTTTTTGCATTTTCGATAAGGGTCAATCGACGTTTTAGCCATAACTTGCCAAAAATGGGAGCACAGCTAAAATAAAGACTGTTTTGTGCTGCTAATAAACATAGCTAACTATGTCCATCCCTACTTTTTTTATTTTCGAAAAAAAAATTTTGACACATTTTTTGCATTTTCGATAAGGGGTACCATCATCAAAATTTGCGAAAAATGGCCAAAAATTAGAATTTCAATATATGCACATGGATCGATAGGGAATTTTGTTACGAATTCAACGAGATATGGCATTCCACTTTTGGACAACTACTTTTATTGTTATCGAAGAAATACTGATTATTTTGTATAAAAAAATCGAAAAAAAAATTGTAAAAAATCGGATATATTCAATCGGCGTTTTAGCCATAACTTGCCCAAAAATGGGAGCACAGCTAAAATAAAGACTGTTTTGTGCTGCTAATAAACATAGCTAACTATGTCCATCCCTACTTTTTTTATTTTCGAAAAAAAAATTTTGACACATTTTTTGCATTTTCGATAAGGGGTACCATCATCAAAATTTGCGAAAAATGGCCAAAAATTAGAATTTCAATATATGCACATGGATCGATAGGGAATTTTGTTACGAATTCAACGAGATATGGCATTCCACTTTTGGACAACTACTTTTATTGTTATCGAAGAAATACTGATTATTTTGTATAAAAAAATCGAAAAAAAAATTGTAAAAAATCGGATATATTCAATCGGCGTTTTAGCCATAACTTGCCCAAAAATGGGAGCACAGCTAAAATAAAGACTGTTTTGTGCTGCTAATAAACATAGCTAACTATGTCCATCCCTACTTTTTTTATTTTCGAAAAAAAAAAATTTTGACACATTTTTTGCATTTTTGGTAAGGGGTACCATCATCAAAATTTGCGAAAAATGGCCAAAAATTAGAATTTCAATATATGCACATGGATCGATAGGGAATTTTGTTACGAATTCAACGAGATATGGCATTCCACTTTTGGACAACTACTTTTATTGTTATCGAAGAAATACTGATTATTTTGTATAAAAAAATCGAAAAAAAAATTGTAAAAAATCGGATATATTCAATCGGCGTTTTAGCCATAACTTGCCCAAAAATGGGAGCACAGCTAAAATAAAGACTGTTTTGTGCTGCTAATAAACATAGCTAACTATGTCCATCCCTACTTTTTTTATTTTCGAAAAAAAAATTTTGACACATTTTTTGCATTTTCGATAAGGGGTCAATCGGCGTTTTAGCCATAACTTGCCCAAAAATGGGAGCACAGCTAAAATAAAGACTGTTTTGTGCTGCTAATAAACATAGCTAACTATGTCCATCCCTACTTTTTTTATTTTCGAAAAAAAAATTTTGACACATTTTTTGCATTTTCGATAAGGGGTACCATCATCAAAATTTGCGAAAAATGGCCAAAAATTAGAATTTCAATATATGCACATGGATCGATAGGGAATTTTGTTACGAATTCAACGAGATATGGCATTCCACTTTTGGACAACTACTTTTATTGTTATCGAAGAAATACTGATTATTTTGTATAAAAAAATCGAAAAAAAAATTGTAAAAAATCGGATATATTCAATCGGCGTTTTAGCCATAACTTGCCCAAAAATGGGAGCACAGCTAAAATAAAGACTGTTTTGTGCTGCTAATAAACATAGCTAACTATGTCCATCCCTACTTTTTTTATTTTCGAAAAAAAAATTTTGACACATTTTTTGCATTTTCGATAAGGGGTACCATCATCAAAATTTGCGAAAAATGGCCAAAAATTAGAATTTCAATATATGCACATGGATCGATAGGGAATTTTGTTACGAATTCAACGAGATATGGCATTCCACTTTTGGACAACTACTTTTATTGTTATCGAAGAAATACTGATTATTTTGTATAAAAAAATCGAAAAAAAAATTGTAAAAAATCGGATATATTCAATCGGCGTTTTAGCCATAACTTGCCCAAAAATGGGAGCACAGCTAAAATAAAGACTGTTTTGTGCTGCTAATAAACATAGCTAACTATGTCCATCCCTACTTTTTTTATTTTCGAAAAAAAAATTTTGACACATTTTTTGCATTTTCGATAAGGGGTACCATCATCAAAATTTGCGAAAAATGGCCAAAAATTAGAATTTCAATATATGCACATGGATCGATAGGGAATTTTGTTACGAATTCAACGAGATATGGCATTCCACTTTTGGACAACTACTTTTATTGTTATCGAAGAAATACTGATTATTTTGTATAAAAAAATCGAAAAAAAAATTGTAAAAAATCGGATATATTCAATCGGCGTTTTAGCCATAACTTGCCCAAAAATGGGAGCACAGCTAAAATAAAGACTGTTTTGTGCTGCTAATAAACATAGCTAACTATGTCCATCCCTACTTTTTTTATTTTCGAAAAAAAAATTTTGACACATTTTTTGCATTTTCGATAAGGGGTACCATCATCAAAATTTGCGAAAAATGGCCAAAAATTAGAATTTCAATATATGCACATGGATCGATAGGGAATTTTGTTACGAATTCAACGAGATATGGCATTCCACTTTTGGACAACTACTTTTATTGTTATCGAAGAAATACTGATTATTTTGTATAAAAAAATCGAAAAAAAAATTGTAAAAAATCGGATATATTCAATCGGCGTTTTAGCCATAACTTGGCCAAAAATGGGAGCACAGCTAAAATAAAGACTGTTTTGTGCTGCTAATAAACATAGCTAACTATGTCCATCCCTACTTTTTTTATTTTCGAAAAAAAAATTTTGACACATTTTTTGCATTTTCGATAAGGGGTACCATAATCAAAATTTGCGAAAAATGGCCAAAAATTAGAATTTCAATATATGCACATGGATCGATAGGGAATTTTGTTACGAATTCAACGAGATATGGCATTCCACTTTTGGACAACTACTTTTATTGTTATCGAAGAAATACTGATTATTTTGTATAAAAAAATCGAAAAAAAAATTGTAAAAAATCGGATATATTCAATCGGCGTTTTAGCCATAACTTGGCCAAAAATGGGAGCACAGCTAAAATAAAGACTGTTTTGTGCTGCTAATAAACATAGCTAACTATGTCCATCCCTACTTTTTTTATTTTCGAAAAAAAAATTTTGACACATTTTTTGCATTTTCGATAAGGGGTACCATCATCAAAATTTGCGAAAAATGGCCAAAAATTAGAATTTCAATATATGCACATGGATCGATAGGGAATTTTGTTACGAATTCAACGAGATATGGCATTCCACTTTTGGACAACTACTTTTATTGTTATCGAAGAAATACTGATTATTTTGTATAAAAAAATCGAAAAAAAAATTGTAAAAAATCGGATATATTCAATCGGCGTTTTAGCCATAACTTGCCCAAAAATGGGAGCACAGCTAAAATAAAGACTGTTTTGTGCTGCTAATAAACATAGCTAACTATGTCCATCCCTACTTTTTTTATTTTCGAAAAAAAAATTTTGACACATTTTTTGCATTTTCGATAAGGGGTACCATCATCAAAATTTGCGAAAAATGGCCAAAAATTAGAATTTCAATATATGCACATGGATCGATAGGGAATTTTGTTACGAATTCAACGAGATATGGCATTCCACTTTTGGACAACTACTTTTATTGTTATCGAAGAAATACTGATTATTTTGTATAAAAAAATCGAAAAAAAAATTGTAAAAAATCGGATATATTCAATCGGCGTTTTAGCCATAACTTGCCCAAAAATGGGAGCACAGCTAAAATAAAGACTGTTTTGTGCTGCTAATAAACATAGCTAACTATGTCCATCCCTACTTTTTTTATTTTCGAAAAAAAAATTTTGACACATTTTTTGCATTTTCGATAAGGGGTACCATCATCAAAATTTGCGAAAAATGGCCAAAAATTAGAATTTCAATATATGCACATGGATCGATAGGGAATTTTGTTACGAATTCAACGAGATATGGCATTCCACTTTTGGACAACTACTTTTATTGTTATCGAAGAAATACTGATTATTTTGTATAAAAAAATCGAAAAAAAAATTGTAAAAAATCGGATATATTCAATCGGCGTTTTAGCCATAACTTGGCCAAAAATGGGAGCACAGCTAAAATAAAGACTGTTTTGTGCTGCTAATAAACATAGCTAACTATGTCCATCCCTACTTTTTTTATTTTCGAAAAAAAAATTTTGACACATTTTTTGCATTTTCGATAAGGGGTACCATAATCAAAATTTGCGAAAAATGGCCAAAAATTAGAATTTCAATATATGCACATGGATCGATAGGGAATTTTGTTACGAATTCAACGAGATATGGCATTCCACTTTTGGACAACTACTTTTATTGTTATCGAAGAAATACTGATTATTTTGTATAAAAAAATCGAAAAAAAAATTGTAAAAAATCGGATATATTCAATCGGCGTTTTAGCCATAACTTGGCCAAAAATGGGAGCACAGCTAAAATAAAGACTGTTTTGTGCTGCTAATAAACATAGCTAACTATGTCCATCCCTACTTTTTTTATTTTCGAAAAAAAAATTTTGACACATTTTTTGCATTTTCGATAAGGGGTACCATCATCAAAATTTGCGAAAAATGGCCAAAAATTAGAATTTCAATATATGCACATGGATCGATAGGGAATTTTGTTACGAATTCAACGAGATATGGCATTCCACTTTTGGACAACTACTTTTATTGTTATCGAAGAAATACTGAATATTTTTTATAAAAAAATCGAAAAAAAAATTGTAAAAAATCGGATATATTCAATCGGCGTTTTAGCCATAACTTGGCCAAAAATGGGAGCACAGCTAAAATAAAGACTGTTTTGTGCTGCTAATAAACATAGCTAACTATGTCCATCCCTACTTTTTTTATTTTCGAAAAAAAAATTTTGACACATTTTTTGCATTTTCGATAAGGGGTACCATCATCAAAATTTGCGAAAAATGGCCAAAAATTAGAATTTCAATATATGCACATGGATCGATAGGGAATTTTGTTACGAATTCAACGAGATATGGCATTCCACTTTTGGACAACTACTTTTATTGTTATCGAAGAAATACTGATTATTTTGTATAAAAAAATCGAAAAAAAAATTGTAAAAAATCGGATATATTCAATCGGCGTTTTAGCCATAACTTGGCCAAAAATGGGAGCACAGCTAAAATAAAGACTGTTTTGTGCTGCTAATAAACATAGCTAACTATGTCCATCCCTACTTTTTTTATTTTCGAAAAAAAATTTTTGGCACATTTTTTGCATTTTCGATAAGGGGTACCATCATCAAAATTTGCGAAAAATGGCCAAAAATTATAATTTCAATATATGCACATGGATCGATAGGGAATTTTGTTACGAATTCAACGAGATATGGCATTCCACTTTTGGACAACTACTTTTATTGTTATCGAAGAAATACTGATTATTTTGTATAAAAAAATCGAAAAAAAATTGTAAAAAATCGGATATATTCAATCGGCGTTTTAGCCATAACTTGGCCAAAAATGGGAGCACAGCTAAAATAAAGACTGTTTTGTGCTGCTAATAAACATAGCTAACTATGTCCATCCCTACTTTTTTTATTTTCGAAAAAAAAATTTTGACACATTTTTTGCATTTTCGATAAGGGGTACCATCATCAAAATTTGCGAAAAATGGCCAAAAATTAGAATTTCAATATATGCACATGGATCGATAGGGAATTTTGTTACGAATTCAACGAGATATGGCATTCCACTTTTGGACAACTACTTTTATTGTTATCGAAGAAATACTGATTATTTTGTATAAAAAAATCGAAAAAAAAATTGTAAAAAATCGGATATATTCAATCGGCGTTTTAGCCATAACTTGGCCAAAAATGGGAGCACAGCTAAAATAAAGACTGTTTTGTGCTGCTAATAAACATAGCTAACTATGTCCATCCCTACTTTTTTTATTTTCGAAAAAAAAATTTTGACACATTTTTTGCATTTTCGATAAGGGGTACCATCATCAAAATTTGCGAAAAATGGCCAAAAATTAGAATTTCAATATATGCACATGGATCGATAGGGAATTTTGTTACGAATTCAACGAGATATGGCATTCCACTTTTGGACAACTACTTTTATTGTTATCGAAGAAATACTGATTATTTTGTATAAAAAAATCGAAAAAAAAATTGTAAAAAATCGGATATATTCAATCGGCGTTTTAGCCATAACTTGGCCAAAAATGGGAGCACAGCTAAAATAAAGACTGTTTTGTGCTGCTAATAAACATAGCTAACTATGTCCATCCCTACTTTTTTTATTTTCGAAAAATAATTTTTGGCACATTTTTTGCATTTTCGATAAGGGGTACCATCATCAAAATTTGCGAAAAATGGCCAAAAATTAGAATTTCAATATATGCACATGGATCGATAGGGAATTTTGTTACGAATTCAACGAGATATGGCATTCCACTTTTGGACAATTATTTTTAATGCTATCGAAATACTGATTATTTTGTATAAAAATCAAATAATTTTTTTTTGCCAAAAACCTGATATTTTCAATCGGGGTTTTAGCCATAACTTGGGCAAAATTGGTGGCACAGTTAAAGTGAAGACCGTTTTGAAGGAGGCGACAAACAAGGCCAAGGAAGTCACCTTGCCGAACCGGAAGAAAAAGTTAAACTTGTTGCAGCAACTTTTCCACAGCTTCGGATACGATGTCCTTACACACAACCAACGAACACGATATGTTTTATGGAAGGCGATAAATGTTATTAACTTGGCCGGCAAAACTTTCGTAATTGAACGGCTCGGCGTCTCGAAATTAGCTGGCAACAAGTCCGCCGAGAATCGACCTTTAGGAATTATATATATTTCGTGGTGTGCTACAATTGTTTTTTTTTTTTAAATTTAACAACACCTCAGAAATTAATAAGCTACATTTGGTATGGCCAAAAACACAGGTATGATAAGGTTTTATTTTTGGCTAACAAAGCGAATTTCATATCTGTGAGATGGAAGTCTCAACAGGCACTCAGATTATTGTGCGAGATATGACCATTGCTCTGCCTTTGTGTTTATTATGAATTCGTCTTTAATATGCGAAAGGCAATCGTGTGTACAAATAATGTACAGGCAAATAAGCACGCACAGAAACGGAAGGAAAATTGGGCGGAAAAGCAGGGAAAAGCGAGAAAACCGGTGAAAGCAGAGCTGGGCGGCGAGTGAAAAGCGGTGAAAGTGGCAGGTGGATAAACACTGGGGAGAATGGTTGCAAATGGTCACGGAAATGGAAACGAAACAAATCTTGATCTCGTTTTCGGGGCTGTCACTTCTCCCCCCACTCCCCACACACCCCATTTGTGTATTTGAGTATGATTCGGTGTATTCTGTATCTGTAGCTGTAGCTGTAAATGTATCTGTATCTGTATCTGTGCCCATGTATCTGTATCCTTGCAGCTCAATCTGCTCAATTTATATGCAGAACTGTTAGCAGTCAATTGCCAGTTACGGCGTGATGTTCAAGCTGTTTTCGCTGCTGCCCTTATTTTATTTATTTTATTTATTTTACTCTCCTCTTCGCTGTAGTTTTTGTATTTCTTATGCTTTGTTTTATTTGCATTTTGTCTGAAACTCCATTTAGCATATTTTCGCCGGATGGGGTCCTGGAATGCTGGGTATCTCGAAATGGGCATGGCAAGCGATTATTGTCAGCATGAACTTTCCATATTTTTATTTAAATTGAAATGCATAATGAATTGAATTGTTGACCTCAACATATTTGTAGTTATTCCCCTTGCCAGTTGAGTTTTGTAAATTGTTCAAGTTCTTAACGGGTTTTGCGCAGATCTTTTTCCTGAATAAAATTGTTAAAATTGTTTGTTATACAAGGTATGAACAACTCGACTTTCTCATTTCTGTGGTGCCTTTTTACCCTCTTTAATTTACTTTGCATTTGCAATTTATTTATTTATTTTTAGCCGCCAAGATTTATGCAAATTGATTGCGAGTCTATTAAATTTGCATATTTATCAATTTGTTGTGCGTGTTTCAGTTTCAATTTCTCAGCTTTTTGCCCATGTTGTTGTTTGTTGTTGTTGTTTGCTGTGTTTTTGTTGTTTTTGTGTGTTGGCCGCGTTTTTGTTGTGAGCTTTGTGTCTGTTGTTGTTTGTCTTTGGCAACATATTTTAATTACATCCTCGTCGCTGTGGCCCCAAGACATTTCGTTATTTTGTTATTTCGTTATTTTGTTATTCCGACTCGATTTGCATAGAGAGCTCCAAGCTGAAGACAGCAAGGAGGAGCTGTCAGATCGTCATCCTGGCACACTGGCATACTGGCATCCTGTTATCCAGCCATCCTGCCATCTCGACACCGCCTAATTAATAAGGATGCAATCCAATTAGGAGCGGGCAACATCAAAGCAAGGACTCGCGCAGGACGATCAAATATTAAATAGGCGCAAAAACTAAACCAACTGCGACAACACTCGCCATAAGGTAATTATCATTATGATAATTAAGATCTATGGCTAATTGTAATGGGTCGAGCAGGCTTGTCCATCAGGCTAAATGCAAATAAATCCACTCCTTTATAACCATCATCATTATTCGGTTGGATGTGAAGATGGGGATGGAGATGAGAGATTGCTAATGGCAATCGTGGATGAAGGAGCATTTGGGGGGACCATGAAGCCAACTATGCCGGAATTATTCCAAAACCACAGGCACAAAGTATCTCTTATAATTTCATGATAAATATTCATGGAAAGTGGTCACAGCCTTCCGCAAGAATTCACTTCAGCGTTAAGATACTTTCGAGATAAATTCCTAAGCCAAACAATTTACTTTGGCCTTAAGATACTTTCGAGATTCAACATAAATTCATTTACCAAATAATTGTGTTTGAATTCAGCTTGAAATTATTTCAGCTTGTTAAGGAATTGAATCACTTTTGAGGCATCATTTTGGCATTTAGCAAATGAATCCGACTATGTATTTTTTTTGCAATAAATTAAAGGCTTCTCTCAATTTCATCTTTGAAATTTTGCATTGTTTACCATTCAACTTCTGCTTTATAGAGCGTAAATGAGTGTTTTCCCTTCAAACAAAAGCACTGCCTAATTCCGAATTGTGAGGCCTTTCTTATCGATAATATGATTAAATGGCATTATTATAACTAAGTATCTTAGAGCAATTATGTGTATTTTATGGCATGAACAACAGCAAAGTTTTCTATGGCCACTCATTGATAGCCAAATGTGCAACGCCTTCTGCCGAAACTCGTGTTTTATGCCACAGACAATGGCATTGCTAAATACCAATACATACAGCTCTATATCCTTTTGTGCCTGTGTGTGTGGTGTGTGTGTGTGTGTGTGTTAGGGGATTTTCTTGTATCATAGTGTGCGTGTGCATGCAATTTGAGCTGGCTTTTGCTTTACGACAAATAAACATCTACGACAACGGCTTTTAATGTCGCCACGCTGGGGGCAGCAGTTTTCCCGACTTTACGACCGCCCAGTCGTGCCCTTTCCGCAGCCCTTTTCCACATTTCCTACGCTTTTCCGGGCTTATCTGCATCTGTGCGCCATCTGAGATCTGAGCTGTGAGATCTGAGAATGGGAAAAACTAAGAGTCTCCCATTGTGCCGCGCCATTAAAATGCATTCACATGCGTTTCGCACTGCGAGGAGCATTGTTTGACAGCTGTCAACAGGCAAATCTCCCCCATCTATTCCCCATTTCCCGCTGCACACCATTTTCCTCTCCACACTTTCCACTCGCCGGAAAATGGATAACGGCGAAACGTCGATGGGCCGAACGGGCCCCTTGGATGCCACTTCACGAGAAAATCGCCATCACTATTCAGTCAGGCGACTTTCCGTGCGGCCCTTCATTCCTGCAAAGTCCTGAAACAAAAAACTGAAGCGCCTTTCACGATATTTTCCCTCGATGCTTTGTGCCAATGAAAAGGCTGCAGAAAAACGCGAGAAACTCAAGCCGTATTTCAGTTCATGAAAACCAGGCAAAAGGCGAGTTTACAAGGCAAGAAAACGAACCAGAAACTGAGTTTCTATATGGATTTAAAAACTAAATACTTGCTAGTAAATACTAGTAAATATTTTTGTAACTAGTAAATACTAGTATATATTGTTTTAAGATAAGAACCTAGACAGAACTGAAATGGCAAGAAGGTACTGTTTTCATTTTAAAGTAGGGAATTTCAAACAGCATTGTGCATTGTGCAAAAATCCCCGTGGATTTCGACAGCTTTTGATTTCTTCCTTAATTGAACAGTTGAACAGTTTTAACCATTTCCGGAAAGTTCCCGCAATATTTAATTGTCGAAAAAACGCGGACACGTATTTATTTTCGTTGGCCTCCGTAAATCGTGGGATTACGGGTTTTGTGGCAGATCAGGCGTGAGCTGTAATTGCTTAATCGATTTGCCTTAATGTTGCATAACCTTAATGAACAGGTGTTAAGTGGCCAGTCCGGGTAATAAGTCCCTTAAATCCGGCTCTGTAGGTGAATGTTTCCGAGTCCGAGACCGAGCCAATTAGCTTCGATGTGCGTGGATTCCGCTGGCCAATAAAAGTGGGTTTCCTGTCCTCGACTGCATCCTCTCCGGGATCCACAACTTTCTCGTCCGGCGAAGGACGATTTTAAATGGTTGCCATGGCAGAGGATGAGTTTCCGGCAAGTGGCGAAAACAGAAAACAACAAGGAACAACAGCTGCCATCTGCCATCTGCCAGTGCCTAGGAAAAGCTGGTCGAAGGATGTGGAAAAGCAACGGGAAGCGGCAAAATGAAGGCATCAGTCGAAGCAGGAAGGAAATGCTTAAACGATATGAAAATCCCGAAGTTCGCAAATATTAAATATTATTATTATTGCTGCTGTCGCTGTGGCTTTTGTTACTTTCACATGCACACACATACATTCCATAGCCATTTGCATTTTCCTAGCTGAAAGCATTTTCCCTACCAAATCAAGGAAATTTCACGAATTTCTCAGACAATTATCTCAGCTTATTGCAGCTGGCGAGTAGTGAAAACTATTTAGGCAAATCGTTCGTAACTAATTGTTTTACTTGATGAATATGGGAATTTATGTGAATTAAAGGTGAATAAACGAAAGGCTGCGCAGGAATTTGTTTCAAAAGAAGAGAAATTCGGATTATTTAGCATTCAATTTCAAAAGAAATAATTGAATGGCTTAACAGTGATTGTCCTTTCAGAATCCTCAACTTCGTGATTAATAGCAAGCTATTAAAATTACTGTTATTAGAAGTTGGCTGCCACTACATGGGAAAAATAAGAAATGCATTTTGAAATGTGAGTATCTGAATGTGATTGAAGTTATGGAGTTTCTAGGACGACAGTGAGGGCGTTTCCAGTTCGTTGCTCGTAAAAATGAGTGAGCTGGAATCGTTTTTATTATTGCAGCTGGTGGCTGGTGGCGTTGTCGGCAACGATGGGTTAATGCCATTGCCAATTTCGCCACCGGCTGTGTCCGACGCGCTTAGCACTTGTTCGCCTCCATTTTTATTTTTCTGTTCCGCCGCATTGTTTCCGTTTCCGCTTTCTCGTTGTCGTTGTCTTTGTCTCTGCATGTGTATGTTTGTGTGCGTGCTGCTGTTCGTATTGCTGTTTGTGTTTGTGTTTGGTATTTGTGTTTGTGGCGCGGTTTGCGTTTGTGTTTGTGTTTCGCCGTGCAGCGCTTAATGCCGTAGAATCGTACGGGCCGTACTATATATGTGGATATATGGCATGCAGAAGCTGTTGCCTCAACTCCTGCGGCGCATCGTCAAATTTTATGATCGCACTCAAACACTCAAACACTCACGTGCGAGGACAGCAATTAATGAATGCCGGACCGCGTTTATGCGTCCGTATTCCGGCGTAACGTAACAATTCCGCCGTTTTATAGTTGCCCCATAAAACGGATGGCTGTGTCTTGCACACTGCGAAAAGCAAATGTCTCAAAGGAGCCAAGTGAATGCCAAACTATTCTGATATTTATACACACAATTATTGTTAGATATAAAATGGAATTTTAATTTAACATTTAAGCCAACAAGCTATGCCTGCAAAAATTATGCCTCATTTATTTAACACATTTCAACTTGACTTCATTGGTAGCCCTGTTTTGTTGAAGTGTTCCCAGTTAGACAGCCAAACATAATAGATTTGTATCGCCTTCAAGTGCAATGGGCTCCGAGGAAAAGGCAAATGGATGGATGGCAATGGAATTTTCATATTAATTCGAGTGCCTGCAACTGTCAGTTTAATTAATTTGGAGGATGTTTACAATTTATGCCCACACCATCCCCACCATCGCCACCATCATCAATTAGTCCCAATTAAAGCCTAGTCTGGAGATACATTTGATTTTCCGCCACGCTTTTCCGGAGGCGCTTTTCCGTCCCAGCCAGCCATCCAATTCAATTCAATTCATTCCAATCCAATCCCATTTCCTCGCATTTGACCTTTCTTTCAACTTGACGCCATTAATGGTAATGTCGGTCTTTGGGGCACATTTTCCAGCTTATTAACTCGGCCATTCGCTCTTCACATTTTTTCGCTTAAGATTTGTTTTTCTTTGCTTTCCAGAACATTTTCTCCCCTCGCTGTTGCTTCTTTACCCAGGCCTCCTTTCCCAAATCCAACTTTATTTTCGCGAACAAATTTTTGAGCCTGCTATCAAATTTTATTTCCACATTCGCGTGCTCTTTAATGTTAATTTGTGTCGGGAGTTTGGGGTTGGGGGAATTCGCTGCCATAAAACTATGTCCAACAGGCGTCAAGTTGCCAACGATGTTTGCCAACATTATTTCCCCACTGCTCCCCCGCACTTCAATACCATTTTCCACCCTCTATTTCCCTAAGCACCCGCCGCCAAACCAGAATTTTTTGCGGTCTTTCATTTCGTTACTATACATAAATTGAACATTTTGCCGCAGTGCCGCACACATTTTGCCTGTTGCTTGGCAGAAAGCGAGCCGAACAGAAGTAGAACCAGAACCAGTAGCAGAAGCAGAAACATGGCCTGAAAATGGGTGGGAAAATGGGTGGGGAAAATGGTTGGGGGGAAAATGGGTCTGGTGGCGAACAGATGGCAAAACCACTCGACGCAGACAAGGACGATGTAATAAAGTTAGAGCCTGTCAGGCGGCGGTGTGCCACAAAAGAAATGCGGTTAGACGGAACGGCGATCCACTCCACTCCCATTTTCCCACATTTTGCGCCTTAAAAGCCATGAACATGTCATTGTCAAGGACTCGCTAACTCAAAAACACAACTCAAAAATACAAGGCACACACCCTAAGCGCACACACACCCACACACACCCACACACACGCACACATCCTGGCGGTGGGCAATCAATAAAGAAGTAGCCCGACTCATAAATAAGTGAATGCCTCACTGAATCCGCAACCCGAGCTCGGCCACAGATTCCGCAGATCCTCAGGATGCTAAAAACCACGCCAAGGATACTAAGGACACTAAGGATACTAAGGATGCTTCAAATGATGCAAGGATGGTGGGGCAGGTGTGAGCTGAAATCCGCTAACGAAGCAATTAGCATCTGCTACCCAGATGAACGCTGTTTCGAGTGCGCTGTATATCAAATAAAATAAAATAAACGGCTTGCTCATCAAACATTTAATTCAATTTGGCAAATATAATTGTACCTATTAAAAACTTGGCTTGGACTTCTGTGCGTTCCTCAATAAAATTTAGTTACTCGAAGTTATAGTTAATTCATTTAAGTTGTGGCAGTCATATGAATAAAAAAGTCAACTTCTAAATGTGTTTGATAGTTTGGAAACATTTTTATATTAAGTACTACTTGATACAGATATAGCATAGTTAGTTGCTAAATAATTTTAAGTATGGTATAACATTTTAAGAAATATATATACTGGGCTAAAAACATGCTCTGTAATATCCTTTTTTACCACCGCTTTATTTTTGTTGAGAGCTGCAACTTTTTCCGCTCAGTGTGGCCACTGTCCGCTACAGTGTCGGCCATGGCAATAGGTTTCCCCGGCCGCGGCCATCATTAGACTGACTTGGCAGAGGCATATCGCTGGGTTGCCAGGGATTAAATTGTGGACCCGAGCCACTTCCGCTTTCCGCTTTCAATTGTTGCCATGTCCATGGGGGCTACGCTTCGCTTTCCGCCAAATACATATACGAATGTCATCCGGTGTGGCAGTGGAAGTGGCAGTGAAAGTGAAAGTGAACCACGAGGTGGACAATTGAGCAAACGAATTAGGCACTTGGATCTGCCTCTTAGTCGAGTGGGAAAGTAAACAAAATCCGCACCTAATGCGGCTTAAATGCGCCGCATAATTGTACATTCACCCAATGGCCACGCCGCCTAATTAGTATATATGTATACATATATATTTTTAAGTGTACATAGACCGACAGCCGATGAAGTTCAAGCCGCGAGTGGGGAGCCCATGAACTAGGCCATTACTTTGGCAACCACCCGTAACTGAAACCGTAACCGTCATCCGGCTGGGGTAATTAATTATGTATAAAAATATTTCCCTCATTTTTGTTTTTGTTTTCGTTTTCCTTTTTTTTTGTGTTTTGTTTTGTATTTTGAGCAGAGCACAGCAATTAAAAACGCCGCAGATCTTCAGCTTTGTATTTGGTATTTGTTTTTACTTAAACAATTTTTGGATTTTCTTTTTTTTTTTGTTTTGTTTTTTTTGTGGATTTTAAATGTGGGGAGGGGGGTGGCGGCAAAAGGGCGGGCTTTGTTTTGTAGATTTCTAATTACGACAGGCCCCTTGGCCGGGGATTTTGTGGGCTTTCGGCGGGAGTTCTTTTGAAACGCGGCTTAATTATGTCTTCCCATGGCAGCCGGAAAAAATGCTAAATAAATCCAATGGGGCAGGCACGGGCACGGGCACGGGCACGGGGTTGGAAAAGGAACATTTTTGAACAAATTGAAATTTGATAGAAATATTTATGTGTGTATATATGTACATAGGTATGTATGGGGAATTGGGAATTCTGAGCTGGCAGTTGGGAGTCGAACTGCGTTGCGTGCGCAGCGCATATTTGGATTGGGGCTATGTTTTCTGGGTGCTTTTTGAAAGCGGCAGTGGCAGTGGCAGTGGCAAAAAGCATCCACTTCCACTTTCCTCCCCCGGCTGTTTGTACAGCGTGTGGCCTAAGCTCGAGCGTAAACAAAATTTCAAATTACACACGAAAACGTTGAAATGTTGCCCTGTCAGGTGACTGCCGCACAGTGCGCACAGTGAGTGCCAAAACTCTGGCCACGGGGCGTACACAAAAAACCAAAAAAAAAAAGAAGAAAAAAAATAAAATGGTGGAAAATGTGACGTGGCGTGGAGCAAACAATTCAATTAGCCAAACGGCTCGCTGGGAGTTGCATTTTAATGGCCGGGCTAATTTGTTTTCATTTTCACGAACCCGCAAAACGGTTACGCATTTCAAGCATGCTTCAGCTGTGGATTTTCCAATTTATTTCTAGATTATTTCATACAATAGTAAACAGCTTTTTGAGCGAAAGAAAATGTACTTTTTAGTATATATTTAAGTGCATTTCCATTAGGCTTCATGGTATTTGAAGGTAAAAGAAACTAAACATTTTAGGAATATTGTAGTGATATGCTATCACCAAGATCTATTTGATTTTGCATTCTTCTAAGCACAAGTAACAAACAAATATCTAAATAATATATTGTCTCTTTAGCCTATTTAACCTGACTTATTGTGAGCTCTGAATAATCATCTCTCAAACTTGAGTAAACGAAGCGAAAGTGATTCGCAAAGTTCTAAGCGCACAAAGTTGGGGAATCCCAAAAAGTTTCGACCACAAATGCTAGCCTAAATTAAGGAAAGACAGTGAGCCAGAGACAGAGAGAAAGAGAGAGGGAGTAATGGGGAAGAGAGATGGAGAAACCTGGCAGTTTCCGGCAAACTTAATAAACTGTCTAAAATTTGAGATGCCTGTATGCCTGCACCAGAATTTACTTTGGCTTCCATTGTTCAGGTAAACAAAGACTCTGCTGAAAACTTTCATTTTGGAATTTCTTTGCCACGTCGCTGCTGCGATTTTTGTACTTTTTTTCTGTTTTTTTTTTTTGTGTGGTTCATCTGCATCTGGAAATGTTGTATGGTTTAAGTTGAGCATCAGATTGTGGGCGAATCGCATACTATTCGTCATAAAAACATAAAAAGTGAAATTGAAAACAATGTGGAAGCCCAATGAAACGCAAAAGCAAACGCTCAACTCCATGGATTAGACCCTCGTCTCATATTTTGTGGACTTTGGATTTTTCCGTCATCTCCTCCTTTTTTTTTTGATTTTTTTGCGGTTTCTCCTGTCCAAACACACTTTCGAGCTGGCTGCGAAAAACTTTTGCCGTAAAACTGTTCAAATATAAGTTGTTTTCGGAAGGGCCTGTGGGACCATTTCCCAACCCCCCTCCCCTCCCCTTACCCACGTGTGTGTTTGACTGTGGAAAATGTGGGTGGGTGGGAAAGAGGAGACTTGACAGGGACAGCTCTGCCTGCGGTTGCTTTGGGCGCTTTTCTGCAATGGAAAAGGCAGGGGGAAAAGCGGTGGTTGGGGGTTGGGGGGGTTGGGAAAACACGGGAAGTGCAAAGTGAAAGTTGGGCCAAAGTTTTTCAATTTGTTTATGCATCCAGCGCACAGATGAGTGAATTATTGCATTAGAATGATGAGTCCAGGTCCAATCCATCAAAACAAAACCGTTTTAGTTGGTCAAACAGCATTTGAAATATTCATGCTGCTGCTTTTCTTTTCTTTTCCTCCTTTCCATCTTTTCCTCTAAGCCTGGATTTAAATTGTGCTTGGCATTGTGCTCTCAGTTTGACTTGTCCAAGGAGTCTGTAAAAACTACTTAGTTTATATTCCTTTATTTGCAGGCATTTCCAAACGTAACTATCCTTGAAAATCTTGTTTGTATCTAAACTGTTGCATTTTATTAATATATTATTTTATATTTATTTAATACTGAGTTCAGTTTTCCTTATTTAAATCTGAGTTTATTTTTCCTTATTTAAAACTGCGTTTATTTTTCCCTATTAATCCTGAGTATTGACTTAATATCCTCGTCATTATTTTGTACTTTGTAGTACGCTAATTCGAACCTTTTTCCTCTTCGTTTGCCCATCAATTTTGATGAATGTTTTTGCACCTTTTCGGTGGCGGAAAATAAAAAGAGAGATATTAAATAATATTGATGTTGATGGCAAATGAATAATTAATTTATTTCACGCGGCGGCTTTGCTGACAAACAAAAACAGGAAGGGCGAATTGCAAATATAAAATAACACATAGCCACTCGCCTGTTCGCTGAATATGTGCAAATATATATTTATATATATATATATATAAGTAAAATATATTAACTGGCAATATACGGCGTGGGCTTTCAAAATTATGAAATGACAGGCGGACGATGATATTTCATTTACTTTGTGCCCGCCGCTTACTGCGGAAATGAGAAATGTGAAAGGGAAACACAGGGCGGTGGGCGGTGGGTGGTTGGAAAATCAGAGGGGGGGACTGGGAAATCGGAATGGGGATGCTGTATTTGTGGGCGCTCTTGTTTCGTCATCGCCATCGTCATCGGCCACTGACAATGATGGAGGAAGATTGATGCCTTTTCCTCGCCCCAAAATGAGCAAACCCAATCTACACCCATATCCAATCCACACATGCACACATATGCCCATGGCTAAGTCCCGAATAATACATGGAAAGAAAACTAATAACAAGATCAGAAATAAACACAGTATTTCACTAATATTGCGTAGTCAAAGAGTTGAAGATCCACATTGTTGTTCTAGGCTATGGAAACGAGCAAAGGCAAACAAACTTACTTACTATTCATTTCTGCACAACTTTCTTGCTGTGTATGCATTAAATTTGCCAAAGTTTTGCCAATTTCCCGGTGTCATTTGAGTTGAGCAAATTGTTGCATAGTACGCAATTCCGCAACATCTTCTAGTTTTTTCTTTTTCGTGGCACCATCCACCACATGATGGATGGATCAGCGGCAAGTGGCAACAGTTGGGCGCCATTTAAGTTGCAAGTAATTAACCAGGTTTTTTTTGCACACACATGAAAGTGATATAAACTATCTAAGTCGCGCAAAAAGTTCAGATAGCTACTCAATCAATCCACTTCTAATTAAATCACCTGCGCTTACTTCTTTAAGGCCCATTTTGAAGGTTGAGAACAATATAGTATTTAAATAAGTTGTATACATATAAAGTGCACAATTTCCATGGCAAGTTACAATTTTGAAATGGTTGAAATGATAGCTCATGTTGCTATCGCTTAGTACGTGTTCCAGGGCAATCTTTTTTACTGCCTCTCGGACGCAGGCAACATGTTTTTTAATTATTTAACCTGTTTTCCCCACTGACAGACGCTTAACAACTCAATTGGAGGCACTGTAACTGTGCGTCCATCTCCCTGAGCAAATTTGCTCGCTTGTATTGCCTCACACACACACACACACTGAGGCACATCCTCCCACACACACACTAAGGCACATCCTCGCACACAGGCGTATATACATGTACATGTACAGCCGTGACAAGAAAATGCAATTATGGAGCGAAATAAAACAATCAGTGGCAATCGCTTTGCTGAGCCGCTGGCCACTGCTCCACTGCTCCACTACTCCACTTGTCCAGTGGTCCAGTGGTCCTGTGCGAATTTGAGTGGAATCGAGTTGTGGAGCCCGAAGTCCGGGGACCTTCGTTTGGAGCTTCAAACAGAGAAAGTCCGTGGCGAATGTCCTGCGGCCACGTTTTGGCTGCTCCCAAAATATTAATCACTTCAATGGCAATGGGCATCAATAATTAAAAGGCAGCGCACGAGGGAAAGCAAAAGCAAATGGCAAGAGGTAAGAGGCAAGAGGCAGGAGGCAGGAGGCAAGAGGCAAGAGGCAACAGGCAACAGCTGCTGCCACATCACACATACGCCGCGTGGACCGTGGGAAAATGGAAACTTTTGAGCTGGCATTCACCTTTGTCAGCCATTTGCAGGTGCACGAACACGAACACGAAAAGTTATTAATGGTTTTTGGCGGCTTACGCAATTTGTGCTGTTATTAAAGTTGCACTTTGTGTGGGCGGGGGATGAGCTGTGCGGCAAGGACACTCGACACTCGCCACTCGCAACATAATGTGCACTGTGAATGCGAATGTGAATGCGAATCCGAATGTGCAGCATCTGTGCATCGCTGCATGTGTGTGTGTTTGTGTGTGTCTGCCAAGCAGGCTTAACTTTTCCAATGGCAAACAGACCGCACGGCCAAGGACTCGCCACACACACACACACATACAACTGCAGCTGCAGAGAGAAAAAAGTAGAGAGGCAGAGGGAGAGGGGAGGGGAGAAAGCGGTCACCACAGACATGTCCTTAATGAGAATTCCTCGTTCCAATCGGGCGTGTATTCGAAAACAATGCAATTCTCGGCAAAGAAACAGTGCGATGGAAATGTTCAGTAAATAATTAAGTACACGGCCTGCACTGAAAACTGCACTGGCCAAGTTGAGTTGTGCCAACTCACATGCATGGAAATTGATAGCATTCGAAAATATTTTGAAGCCCCTAAAATGCACAAGAAACTCACCTAATCAAGCCACAAACTGCCCAAGTTTTGAATCAGTGAAGCCACTGGCATTTCCCTTTTTTAAAAAAAAAAAAAACAAATGCGGGGCTAATATCCAATAACATGAGAAGCTAAGTAAAGAGTTGTATGAAAAAATCATTTTGCTCACTGTTTGCACCGACTGAATTCAACTGAATTCAATGGAGTTTTGATTTCTGACAGACTGGCAGCCGGAAAACGGAAAGCATGCGGGAAATGTGGCATTTTTGCGTTTTTGCCGGGCCAAACCAACTGCACATATCTCTTGGCATTCCGATGTCGGTTCGAACATAGATGGATATGTATACATATGTATTGGCAGTATTCAGTATTCAGTTTTCCGTATTTGGCCTTATCTTGCCTGGCTGTTAACGCATTACTCACATCAAACGCTATAATTCGCCTATTGTCGGATGTGCCAGGGATTTGCATTCATATGTATATATGTATTTACCTTTAAGTTGTGTGCTTGCTCCCATTGAGAAGGGCTTATGGCATTTTGCCATAAAACAACTCCCCATTCACTGCACGCCAGCATTGTGAACACTTTTGAATGGCAACCACATCAAAACTGACGTATTAAGTGAGCTAAGTGCATTACAGCAGCTCACAGTTCAGTGCGTTATTAAGTAATTATGAGCCGATATTAGGACAAAAGATATTTCCCAGGGCACAAAGTCTTTTAAAAACACATTTAGTATTTTCACACACACACAGCGACTGGCTGAAAAATATGTAAGCTCATGTCATAATTGAATTTTCATTTTGGGCTTCGCAAATTTGGCCCCCGAGAGTCGAGAGCCAAAGCCAAGCGCCCAAGCTGAAAAATTAAAATAAAACGCAAATAAAAACCTAATTTTGTCACCCAAAAAAGTTCAGATGTGCGATTGAGATTGAGTCTGCTGCGGCTTACGACTTGAGCTGCCCGAATTTACTTTATTGAAAACTCATTAAAAAGTTGTAAAAATAAAACACCGCAGAGGCGGAAGGCAGCCACTCAAAAGCTCATCAGTGTGGCTCTCAACTCCTTGGATTCGATTGGGAAATCGAAATGAGGGGAGAGCTCGCTTCTTCAAACCAAATTAAAATGTTTAATAAATTAGTCAAGCTTGGTGTATAATCCTTTAAGCCCTTCATATTCTGTCAAATTTTTCAAATTTTCTATTTTTTTTTTTAAGCAGAGCAGGGGGAGCAGAGACGCAAAACAAAAAGTACATCAAAATGGAAGCCAGTCGAAAGTCCGGTAAGAAGAACATCACGGAAAAGCAGGAGGAGAAAATGCTGGCCGAGGCAGGTGGAAAATCGGCCAGCGATAGCGATGTGAGCGACAGCGAATTCCAATTGGTTCAGTTCATAGACGATCCTAATATCCTGCGAATTGCGGTCATGGCTTCTCCTGTGGGTTAGCCACTAATTTCTCTGTAATCACTCATTTTCACTGTATACTAATCACTAGGAGGTGACCTTGGGTTTCCTGCTCGCTGGCGTTGGCTATCAGAAGGATCGATTCCGCAACTATATGATGGTGGAAAGCGGTGCGTTTTGAACTGAAAACACTGAACTGCACACTGAACTGCACACTGAACTGCACACTGACTTATGTGCATTCCACAGAAACGCAGCAGGAGGATGTGGAGCAGTTCTTTCTCACGGTGTACAGGCGATCCAATATCGGCATCGTCATCATCGATTACGATACGGTGAAGAGGCTGCGCAACGTGATGCAGCGATGCCATCAGCTGCTGCCCGTCCTGGTCACGGTGCCCAACAAGTCCTCACTGACCACCTATCTGGACAAAAAGGAGCGCAATCGGCGACTCCGCCAGCGGGATGCCTATTAGGATTTCGATTTCGAATTGGATTTGGAGGTGTTTTTTCCCTTTCACCGCCCCCTGTTGCTGTGACAAATTCGAAGCGAAAATGGATAGCAGATAGGTCTAGTAACTTTCCATTTATACATTTGCATTGTTATCGTGCCTGAATACCAAACGAATTTCGCATGATCCACTTAAGACTGATGTGTTTAGTTGATTAATGAAAGCGTAGTTTCCAAACTCGCATTGCATGCACTTCCATTTAGTTTTAACCAAATGAAAACCAAATAGACTTTGTCGAAATCGATTGGCACTCCAACAATCTCGGCACATCAGTGCACACATCAATGTGGCGTTTGGATTACGGCTTTGTTGCCATTTTCGGTTGTCGGTTTCTGGTTATCAGTTTCAGTTGCTCTGGCAAATTAATTACAATTACCTTTTCGATCCATTCGATTGCAGTTGGCGAATGTTTTTGACACGGCCGCAAAGCATTTTCAATGCGAATGGTTTTCCGGCTTTTTCGGTTTTTCGGCTTTTTCGGTTTCGGTTTGTGTACCTCCATTTTCCGTTGCCCAAAAAACTTTTCGTGTGTAGCCTGTCAGTGGCAGCGTGTGGAAAAGTTAGCCATAAATTCGAAGCAAATTGAAACCAGTTGTCCACTTCAAAGGGGATTTCGTCTGGGCATCGTGACTCCCGATCCCGATTCCGATCCCGGATGCCAAATGGCTCCATGTCGTGGTCGTTTCACCTGTCCTCCGCAGACGGCAAAAGTGACTCGGGGTTCATCGCATCGCATCTCATCATCCTAAACGAAGTCAATCGCAATGGCCGATTAGCCATCGGGGCCATATAATTGAATCGTTGGGCAGCCAGGCAGCCAGTCAGCCAAGCAGCCGGAATCCCCTAGTTCGTAATTTATGCGCATATATATTCTTGCCACAACCACTGCCACTGTGCCACTGCCACTGCCTTTGGCTTTGGCTTTTGCTCTGCGCCGCCTTCTGTGGCGAAATAAATATGAGGCACATCGAAATCACGTATTGGCAGCGGGGCTCGGCGAAAACTGTCAGCAATTAATTTGGTTACTCGCGCCAAAGTGAATTAGCGCAAAATCTCTGGAGCAGGACAACTGCCAGACCCTCGTCTTCGTCCTCGTCCTTGTCCCAGAATCGATCCGAAATCGCACCCTTAATCCGTAAATCTGGCTGTCTGTCTTGCGAGCCTTTGATTTTATCGGCGTGTGAAAATCAAAGCGCTCTTTGAGGCCTCTTCAAGAAAAAAAAAGGAAAAAATAAAATAAAATAAAAATGAGGTGCCAGACTGGAGAAGACACCTAGAAACCATCTACACACAAACAGCAACAACTGAGATTTTACTTGTCGCAAAACAAAGACTAGGTATAGAGAAATATAACCAAAAATACTATGCTGCATATATTTACAATATTTAAACATTTTAATGTAAATATATATATATTTGGTTGCTTTTCTTTTTTGCCCCATCGCAATCTCTTTTGCAGCCTATTGGTTGATCCTTTTTTTTGCGGTGTACGAGACTCGCGGGCAGGTGCTCAAGATGAGTATGGAGAGATGGCAGGGGATGCGTAAATTTAATTACACTTATGCTCCCGGGCGAAGTTTGCTTGGCAGCCAACTCATGTCCTGATTTGGCAAAGTTTCCACCTCAAAGAGGCCTCAAGGCGACAGGCGACAGGCGCCAACGGAGTTGGGACTTTATTAAAAAGGAATTCCGATGATTGGGTTGCCAACTGGCGGCTGAGGAGCAGAGAGCCTTTGTCAAATGGCAGTGATTTCAAACAGCCCAGGTTCAAACAGGTATGACAGGCAAATGGGAGAGGAAAAGGAGAAATAATGATAATAATGTGGCTGGAAATAATATAGCAAATATATATCGATTCACAATCAGCTGCATTCTTTGAAAACGCCACCTTGTTATTTGCATTTCCATTCCCATTCGTGATTGGCATACCTTTTGCAGCACTATCTCTATTTTACATATATTCTTTGCCTCGTATTTATGTTTATTAATTTTGTATATTTTTCATTTTGCCCGTGCCTGTGCAGAAAGGTTTTCCCGTAGGCCATACTCAGATAAAACTGCACAAAGCTTCAACTTCAATTTCATCCAACAAAGGACTCGGGCTGGCAAACAAAGCTGCGTCAAAAAAATGTCGGGGGAAATAAGGGGCGGGGCTATGAGGGGTAAGGGGAAGTCCCAGAGCAAACAATTACAGCCTTGAAATGTATATTTCAGCCACCTTTTTTCCCTCCGCCACGGCCATATTTCATATTTACTGGATACAAGGGAATGCAAGAATGGTATGTACTAAAATAAAAAGGCCAAAGAAGAAAACTGCACAGTAATAATTTGATTTTTGAAGAACGTTCAGTCGGTAGTTCAACATGGTATTTTGCGGATCGAAACTACGTTGAGTTTAATACGAGCGTAGCATTGCGTATACGCCGTGGTATCAGTGCAAAAATAAAAACGCAAATCCAGGCAGTCAAAAAATGGGGGAAATTGCGAGTGTGTGTGCTCTGTTTCGGGGTTGCTCTTCAGCTTTTCGGGCTTAGATTTTCAGCTCACGAGTTCTGGCTGGAAATTGAAATTCTTAAACCCACACCAGCCTATATAAACACACACACACTGGCACACACGCAGTCACTCACACTCACACTTGCAGTGCCATTGATACTGAATGCGGCTTAAGTGGCTGGTATTGTTTTTACATTAAAATATCATTAATTTTCATGCCCGCCCGTGTTTGCTGTGGCTCCACTTTCCCACCCAAAACCCCCCTTTTATCTGGCACCCCGCATCACAAGTGCCTGTATGAAGCCATTAACACGAGGCGTGAAATGAGCGCATATGTATGCATGACGGGGCAGGACGAGAGCCACAATTCCTTTCGAATGAGCAGGACAAAAATTCGATGCTATACCTAAAAGGCATGCATTACTAAATTGCTGACTATTGGGTACAATTGAACTTGGGTTAATCTGTTCAAAATAATTAAGTAACCCTCATAATTGGCTTTGAGTTTGCAATGCCGCAGCATCCAATAACTTATCCTACTGCCTCAAAATACCAATTTAACTTGCCGCTGGTTTCCATGGCACTCTATGCCATTTTCTTCGATTGCATTACACATTTGTGCCCTTGAGCGACAAATATACCTTGCTCCCAAAAAAATAAAGAAGATTCCAGTCAGCTTCTAATGGAGCTGACCGGATAACGTGTGCTGGCCCAGTGGCCATTTCAAGCCAGCCCGCAAAAAAAGTGGAAAAAACAGTGAAATTGAGAGCTTTTAAATGCCACACAGATAAGCTGATACACACAGACACAAGCGAACATCCAGACACGCACACATACACATTCCAGCTGAATAAGCGTGGCAACAGCCGATGGCCCAATAAAAAATCAAAAGGAATAAGTTGTTAATATTTTTTCGATTTGTTTTTCGCTCTGGCGGTGTGTTATTCGGTGTGTGCGTGTGCTGCCTAAGCTGCCAATAATGACAAGTGCACATACAGACACAACCAGAGTGAACAGGACAAACAGGACGTCACCAATACACACAACACTCGCACACACACAAGCACACTGGCAGCTGGCACAATTGGCTCTAAAGCTGTGCGACGTCTGAGTGCCTGGATACAGTGTCGTGCGTGGGAGGTCCTTTGCCCCCCGCGCCCTTAGTCCTTTTTATCGCCTCCTCCTCCTCCTCCTCCTCGCCTGGCTTATACGCTCGGTTGCCTGCCGCACCAACACACACACACACACATACACCCGCACTCACACACGCACATATGCCGCTTACCTGTCAATGTTGGCATTAAAATTTGCCTTTCGTATGACAACCCACAGGCGGAACAGCCGAGGGCAAAGGGTGGATGCATGCAGAGAGGAAAAATAAAATGGCACACAGCTCCTTGATCTATCACATCGAACACATCGAACAACCATAGCCTTATCTGCATATTCATCACTATATCTGCACTATATCTACAGATATTTCACCTCCCAGGAAACATTCATTTCTTTCGTTTCAGCTGTAAATCTTTCGTTTTAACTGTAGCTTAAATGCTTTTATATTAAAAATTGGAGCATTAATGTATCTCATGGGTTTTTGGAATTATTTGGTCCTGCGAAGTCCTGCGAGTTTCCAATATGTTGACACTGTCCGTGTTTCTTGCCGTGTGGTGAACACCCTTCAGTGGCCCGCAGAGAAACATGTTAACAACCGGGGTCAGGTGAGTGGGAGGGACTTCTACGTGGGGGGGATACTTCACTGACAACCTCGCATTTTGGACCACTCTTTGCGTTCCACTTCCTGTTTTTCGCTCGGTGTCTTTTTTTTTGGTTTTTTCTTTGGAGGAGTCCTGTTGGTACTGTTTTTGCGATGACGCGATTTTCAACATGAGTTGAGGCGAATTGAATCAGCGAAGTAGGAGGAGGGTGGGCATGTGGGAGTGGGTTGCCCTCGATCAATCACCGAAGAAGAGCCATCTGAATCACCTGAACCACCCGAAAACCCATCCAGGTAACCACCGTGTGGACCCGTTAAAGTGACGCAATTTGTGTGAGCTTAATTTGCCGCTCACCTCGCACTTTTCCCCAGTTTTCCCCAGTTTTCCCCATTTTCACAGACCGTCATTTGTGTGTGTTGACCTTTTTAATTAGCGAACAAAACAGCATTTTTTCCCCTTCGTATTTACAGCCGGTTGGCCGCAAGCAAAAACATTGTTCAAAGTCGAACAAAGCGGTGGCAACAATTTAAAACCAACTGAAAGTTTCATAATTAAGTTGAGCAAAAAATGTACAAAATGTGGCTAAAAAGGCAATCGCATTCCGCTGCAAAGTATGCAACACTTTCGTCAAAACAAATAATCCATGAAAAAAGGTCCTTCAAGTGGAACATTAAATAATCTGCGATTCACTTGACGCATTGCCACTCTAGGTGAGTAAACAGATCCTTTTTATCGCTGGCATTTTAAATGTAAGAAAGTTAATAGCGTTAATAGTGCAAATAATTCAATTTCGGACTAGCGTATAACTAATTTATTTATTGTAGCTGACTTCTAAACTACATATTTTTAATCGGGATTTTCTTCATAACTTGGCCAAAAAAGGTGGCACACCTAAAATAAAGACTGTTTTGTGCTGCTAATAAACATAGCTAACTATGTCTATCCCTACTTTTTTTGATTTTCGAAAAAAAAATTTTTACAAAATTTTGCATTTTTGATAAGGGGTACCATCAGAATTTCAATATATGCACATGGATCGATAGGGAATTTTGTTACGAATTCAACGAGATATGGCATTCCACTTTTGGACAACTACTTTTATTGTTATCGAAGAAATACTGATTATTTTTTATCAAAAAAATCAAAAACATAAATGTTGGCCACAAAACAGATATTTTAAATTGGCGTTTTCTCCATAACTTGGCCAAAAACGGTGGCAGAGCTAAAATGAAGACTGTTTTGTAGTGCCAATAAACATAGCTAACTATCCCAATCACTATGAATTTCAAACTACTTTTATTGCCAACGAAAAAACCTGGCCAAAAAAGGTGGAGCGGCTAATAAACAGCTTACTACCCATGTCGTTATTGATGAGTTTCGGAAATCCAATTTTCGCATATCAGATCGGAATTTGGCTTATTTTCGCTTACAGTGCGGAGATATTGCATATCCGTTTGCAACTTCCCCCTGACGAACCACTAACTGTTGGCCTGTTTTGGATGTCAGTAAACAGATCCGAGAAGCCACTTTGTTTCTTTTTATCGTTGGCATTCGATCCTGGGCTGGTATTCGCTGCGGCATAGGACACGACACTCTGGCACTCTGACACCGACCCCGACCGCTGAATTCTGAACTCTGAACTCTCGGCTCGGCATCGTTTCATATTGCTGTCACAATTTCTGCCATGGCATGGCAACGTTATGCAAATATCAGAGAAGAAGCCACTTGATGGAGGCCAGAAAAGAGCAACTATACAGCCATACAGCCATATAGCCAGCGACAACAAAAGCAAAAAGAGAAACATACATATATATGTATATACCACCGAACTGAAACTGAAACTGATCCATCAATTTCACATGCATGTATGCATGTTTGCCTCAGGCGCCAGGATATGACATGAATGATATTGGAATATACCATATACCATATATGTAGCATATATGTATGTATATGTACCACTGCCCACTTTCAACGAAAGGCAAACAATTTGGCTCAAAGTGGGCTGCATATCCCCATACGCATCGTTATTTGTTTTTACCAATAGGTTCACAGAATTTACTAAACGACAATTTGAGCAGCACGATTTGTGGTTTCTGCCAATGCTTTATAGTCAAAATGAACACAGTATTGAATAAAAACGAAATATCTTTCCCAAATTAAAATCAGTAGTTCCTTTTCATACATCAATTACATGTCAGGTACATTTGGGTTTTTTACTCGTACAGGCAAATATGTCGGAAAAATTCGATCAACCGGAAAAATATTCAAATATGAATTTAATTTCACGAAAATGTGAAATGCATTTCAGACACAAATGATTCGCCGCAGTTCATATTAAAAATCATACACAAATAAGTGCATTGTGTATTGATATAAAACATATTGCTTTACCGTACGGTAAATGATGTTATGGCAAACAAAAAAAAAGTGACAAAAATAATAGCAATGTCAAGCGAATGCCAAACAACGAGTGAACAGAAAACACGCTGGCAAAAGTATTTAAATCAAAATATTTTGTCACAAAGTCGGGCGGGCGAGCCGCTGCCATGGAAATATTTCCACGACGGATTGGCATTTTGCATTTTGCGGCATTTTAACCATCAGAGGCGAGGACCACCACCCAGCTGACCCAACTGACATGCCGGGGATTTATGATAAAGAAAAATGTGAGCCAGCGATTACTACGGCCTCGTTAGTCGCATATTTAAAATGCCTTGTATTCGCAACAGTAAGGCGAAATTACCCAAATATTTTTAAAAATTAAATGGCGAATGCAGTGGGGCAGTAAAAATCCATAATTGGGCGCAGGATCACGCACAAAGTCCTGATTTTCGCCTTTCACGAGGTCGCATGACCTCCCATCGAGCTGCCCTTTCACTGTTGATTGCTGGCGCTTTGTTCTGCTGATTGAAATCACGGCATCCCTGCATCGCAGCATTTCCCTTTCGAATTGACCATCTCATTTCTGAACCACCGCGTCGCAAATGAAATTTGCCCCCAACTTCGTTTCACTCACCAAGGCAACGCAGTGCAAACTTTGTGCACCTTTGCACTGCCCACACTCTTTAACTTTTAACTTTCATTTAATTAGAAATGCAAAGATGAGGTGTTGGAAAAGGTGACATGGTAAATATTGAATGTTTCCTTATGGGCTAGACAAACAGCACATGTGGCCATTATAAATGAAAATTAACTATCACCTTTTCATCGACTTTCATTGATTGAAGGTTTTAGGAGCTCAGTAAGTTCTGTTTATATGCAACTGCATAATTCCTTGCTTGCCAAATAATTGACAGCTTTGCTTAATTGATTTCAATACTTAAATCGAGTTAATAAGGCAAAAGTGTGGCTCGAGTGCACTGAATGCAAATGGGGCAGGCTTATTGTAAACCGCTTTTCCACATACGGAAAACCCACCCAACTAAATGCGGACAGGTGGCGGTGGGCAGTGCCCAGGGAACACACGTAAAATGAGATGTTTTAACGTTTGACATGTCACCAGCGACCTGTGACCTGTGACCCAGCAGCTCAGCTGGCAGTGTCGCAGATGTTTTGTCTCCATTTTGTAATTATCTCAAGTGCCACACACAGCATCTAAATTAACATCGGAGCCCGAATACAAACACCCATGTTTAAACACACACACTCACACCCACACACACTCACACACCCACACACACATGCACACTCGCTGGCTATTCGAATTTTTGTTTACCCAATGTCCTGTGTGAGTTGAGTAAGTCCTGTGGCATAATGGCCAATACAGCAGCATTGCAACACCGAACGGGTGCACAATGAACATCCCACCTGATGGTTGTTGTTCCACCTGAGGATTATCGGGGAATTTGCGACAGGGCAATATTATAATTTGCTGCTGGCCACAGGAAATGCATTCTAAACCCGACGAGCTCAGGAATTAAACGTTACTTGCTGCTCCGCAAATTTCTTTCTTTTCCATGCATAAACATTATTCGATTCGCAGAATGAAGCTTTGCAATGGAACTCACTGCATTTGCAATGGAATTCACTGCATTTGCAATGGAATTCACTGCATTTTGCATTTAAATAAACTTCTTGTTGGCCTCTTGGTTTTGAACATTCTACTCTTCCAGAATGTGCATGATTCGAAATACATTTGCAGCAGTTATTTTGAGAAAAACATTTGCATTGCAGAGCTAATTAATTTGTTGCAACTGTGAATGGACATTTGGATTGAGATGTCAAGAAAATGTGCGTTGAAATGTGTAAGTCCTTGAGTGGACAGTGGAAAAACTGACACCAATCGGAGTGGCAGAGTCCTTCAGCTGCAGCTGCAGCTTCAGCTTGATGAAATTCAACAACACATATTGCGCGATTTAAGTTTACGTCCGTCAAGCTGGGATTTCATATGTAATTAGCCTTGGCGTTGGTCCTGTCATCGCTGGCATTGCTATTATTAAGCTGCCATTGATGACGGTGACCTTGGGCCTGTGTTGTGTTGCCCGGGAGGGGGAGGGAGTGGGTGGGTGGGAACGCAGTGGGGGCGTGGCAGGTGTGACGTTTGCAAAAGCCTTTACAATTCTTGACATGCATTCAGCCTGGCAATTCTATGCCACACACTTGAATACACCTTTTGTGAATGGCAAGGTGGCGGGTGAAAGCTGGTGAAAGCGGGGGAGTGGGGGTGGTGGTGCTGCCTCTGCTTCCCAGGCAGCTTTTCGGGTAATTTCTCTGCGGTTCTCTGCGGTTCTCTGGGTTCTCTGGCGACACCGCCACCACCTGCGAAATGCCTTCGGGCATGGCCTTTGTGCCACCGCGCCCCACTGCGGTTGCAAGTGGGCAACAATTTATGGACGAATGATTCGGCGCCAAACGCGTGTCCTTACTTGCTGGAAATTAAATGTTCATTAAAGGCGCAAGGAGACAACTTGATTTGTTTGGCATTCCGCATCTTATTGCCAGGATAGTTCAAGAAAAAAGGATATCTTCTAAGGAATTCAGCTCATTTTACCTGGAACTGTAGTTTCTGAGTTCCAAACGTTAAAAGTCATTAACCGATCTTCCCGGGTATTTGTGTATTCACATTGGCTGCTCCCATTTCGAGTTTCCCCATCGAGTTTAACCCCATATGCATACGTGTGTCTCCCCGGTCGTTTATTTTCAGCATCCAATCGATAGGATTGTAACGCTTGAGTGCATTTTGTATCATGTTTCTAGGATGTCGAGGATGCCACGGATGCTGAGCACGCCGAATGAACAGGGTGGATTGATGGGACTGCTGCCTCATTTATTTATTTATTTATACCAGCAAAGGACCGCGAACATTACAGGCCACTTTGGCACTTTTTTGTTGTTGAGTTTTGGGCAAGCGCGAGAAAAGGATTCGGATTCAGATTCGGAGTTTTCAATGGGGAATACCAAATGAAATTACCAAGACAGCAAACGGTAGATGTCAATCAGATTTCAAATCAAAGTCAGGTAGTCAAGTCAATGGATTCGAATGCCATAAAATCTGCACAGAAATTGAAGCAACATCTTCAAGTGTTTTCGACAAGGAAATGGTTGGTTTCTTAGAGAACCAGAAATATAACTCTAGTTCCTTATAAAGTAAAAATCACGAACAAACTTATGCTCTATTCTGGAAAAGAAACGGATTTTAAATGTTTGCTCTGTGATTTTCAGTTGAAGGTTCTTTCAAGTCCGGCAGCCTGTTGTATTTCAGCTAATGTGCTGCAGAGCTTACAATGCGGCTAATCCTTCTGTTGTTAGGGATTACTTTGCCCCGGTCCTCCTGGGCTTCCACTATCTGCCATATAAGTCCCGATCATAACTTACTTACAAACCTCTCAGTAGTGCCCCACCACCGACCCCTCCTCCTCCCGCCCATTTGCAAATCGAATGGGAAACCATTGTGTGAGATCTGGACTTTGGCCTTGTCCTGTGACTGCTACATATCTGTGTGCCAGTGTGTGCAAGTGTGTGTGTGTGTGTGTGCTGCTCCCCTATGGCAATAATAACTTGTAAGTGCTGCTTGCTGCACGACTTTCCATGGGTGTGTATGTGTGGAAATCTATTATGCACGACTGTCGGTACATGTGTGCTTTAATGGGAATTGTTGAGCCCAGGTCTGTCAGTTGGGGATAAATGTAGTTCTTGGCCAGCTGTTGAATAAGCCAAAAGTGCTCCAAACTCTAAGAGATTAAAAGCAAACGAAAAATCCCCAAACGGATCGAGATCAATGTGCTTGTTCTGCAAGAACATTTTTACATAAAGTAAACATTCAAGCTACTTTCCACACTCAGTCATGAAGTACTTTAAAAAACACTCATTATAAGCTCTAATTATAAATGCGGCATGCCGCAGATCCATTAAATGTATGCCCATGGAAACGAAATGCCTCCTGCGGTTGTATTTAATCCAATATGTTGACAAACCAGGAAAAGCAATCAAGAAGTGATTTATGAGACGCCGAAATGCCGAAATTCGATTAGAATCGATGGCTGTGCCACACCTGACAGAGATATATGTGTGTATATTATTAAATGGCGAACTTCTACCTATTTGGCGAACCGCAACGTTGCGGCTTTCGCAACCAGTCGACTGCCAGTGTTCCACAATTAACCATAATTAGGTTTTGACATTTTTTGGTCGAGTTCTTTGCCTCGTGCACTGTTGAACAGAACGCGTTTGTTGATGCTCCTGTGGGCAGAATGAAAACCACTGCATTGCATGGCGCAAATACAAATACCCACTCACACACACAGACAGACAGACACACCGACGGCGGTGAAAGTGGGAGAAAGCGGTAGAGAAAGGCGGTGCATCAGGAAGCCACGATAAAGAATATGTTTGTTTAGTTTCTGCGTGTGTGTGTGTGTGTGTGTCTGGTAGTCGCTGAACATGAGTGTGTGTGTCTGGTAGTCTCTGAACATGAGTGTGTGTGTGGGCTTGTCTGTGAGTCTGCGAGTGTGTGCGAGTTAGCTGACTGACTGGCCCACTTCCGTTGAAGACATTTGCTTCAATTGCGAGTATTAAGTCTTAAAGCGTAATTGAGTGAAAATTTCATTGAACCATAAGTGTAGCACGGTAGGTGTGTTCTCTTTTTTTTGGTTTTATTTGCCCTTTTTTTGGTGTGTGACCAGCGGAAGGAAGGGACTGTGTAAACCTACTTTTCGCCTTGCTCTCTCTGCACCGGAAACTCTGCCATGTACCGGAAGTGTGACAGCCATTGATCAGTTTGCCAGCATGTCTGTGTGTGTGTGTGCTTGTGCGTGAGTGAGTGTGTGCGAGTGTGTGTGTTTAAGCCATTCTTGCAGAAGTGCCTTGCCACTTATCGATGGCAGTTAACTGGCGGCAAAGGAATGCCCTCGCCTGAATGGAGACCCAAAAAGATACTGTCACTCGAAACACAATGCGAAGCTCCTTTTTGGTCGGTTATGGGCAAGGATTCTTTCTCGTTGTCCTTGCAAAAGGTACGCCACTTGCTGGCACAGTTTAAGTTATAGAATTGTAAGTGTGACAAGTTAACTGTTTGGTTTCTAATTTCGTTTTCATCCAACAAAAATATATATTTATTGAATAATTAAACTTTAAGGCCAGCAATAAAAGATTTGACTAATAATTGAACAACAAATTGAAGTTATCAAACGTTTTTCTCAGCTCCATCAAGCTGTACTCACTTGTGAAATATGATTACCACATTCGGCAGTGAATTGCGAGCCGCTGGAGAGTAAGAAAGCAGCCACTTCCACTTTTGCCATTCACCTCTTCCGTTTCCCCATTTCCACATTTCCCATTTCCACATTTCCCTTCCCGACTGCATCGCATCCGAATCCGAAATGCAAATGTGTGTACGAATTCCCCATCGTACACATGTCGTATGCCAGGAATGCGGAGATGGGATGCCAAGGGATACTCGGTATAGTAGGGCTGATCCAGGGCGGGGATCGGGGGGCTATACATAACAAGCATGAGCAACAGTTATCATTATGCTACGGCGACTCCGACTCAGTTTCGTCAGTCACTCGGACCGACGGTCCTTTGCACATCTGCAGCTAAATCACGTACTCGGTAAATGTGCTACTAATGAGCGTCGCAGAGCAGCTACAGCAAGCAGTGTCTACACCGAGAGAAATGCTTCAAGCCTAAGCTGAATCCTTGACACTAGTATTATTTCAGCCAATGGGAAATGAATCTCGGAATATTGTTAGCAGTGGCAAAGCGTCGGCAGTCAGGCATCATGGAGCCTAATGTCCCTGATTTTACAAATGCTTGTCGAACAAATGCCCAACCCCTCCCACCCCTTAACCCATGTGTGCCCACACACACACATTGAGAAAGCCGATTCAATCATTGGGGGGCGTGTGTGTCTGTGTAAACAGGTTCTATAAATAAATGCTCATTTCTTTGGGGGCAGGAACAATGCCCGATGCCCCCGTTGAGGTGCTCTCATTGGGGGTAATGCTGGAGCTCTGCCCCAAAGACCCCCCAAAGTTTTTAACAATTGGGCAGCAGAGAGCTGAAAGCAGAAGGCTAACACAATAGTCGTAGGCCCACGCCAAATGTGTGATGTACAGAGAAGAAGTAACCGAGCTCGTCAAAATAACTAGGCGTATGCCATCTAATCAGTTGACTGGTGTATTTTGAAACCAATCAGTTGATTGAGTTGGAAAAGATATTTATTAAAGATATTTGTTAAAGATACTTGATTTATGTGCTGCCGCTTTACTTCAAGTAAATATAGGAATATTTAAAACAAACTGAAAACCCTTGCCCTGAAGAAAATAAACATAAACTGCTCCTTTTGAAATAGCCTAAACCATTTAATCTTAGTCCACTTAATGACCTTAAGTTGAGGCTAGAAATACAATATTAAATGTACTTACCTGGGCAAAGGTGATGGCAATTTGAACGAAGAAACCAATAAGTGACAAATAGAATTGAGGCAATTGCAATCTGAACTTCGCAGACAAGTCGAAACTATCTAAGCGAAATGTCGGAGACGTGTTTCCGTTTCCGATGAGTTGCTAAATTGTTGCCAATTCGCAACAAAGTTACCTCAACTGGCAAGTAAACATTAACCGGAAAATTGGCTCAACTTTAAGCAGACCTCACTGTATTTTGTGTGCTTTTTTCCTGTTTTATTCGGATTATTGCGATTAAGCATCAGCAACAGCTATCCCCCCACCCAAAAAAAAAAAAGATTTCCAGGAAATGTTTGGCAAAAGTACCCTGGAGAGTAGAAAGTTTACATCAGCTCTGGCTTTGAAGTAAAAATCACTTGGGGAGTTGAATTTGAGTTGAAGGTCTTTATCTTTATTAAGATAACTCATCAAAATTACAGAGAACATGTTCTCTGCTGACTTAGTTTTGTACGAGTCAATTAGGGCAAATTACTCTATGCGAATGTAATGGGGACTAACATTTACTTTCAGTTTAATAAAGAATATTTTATTTTATTCCATTTGCGCTCAGTTAATTAAAGTGACATAAACAAATGTAATTAAATGGTTCAATTGTGTTTTTTTTTTGGTTTGTGCGGCTGAACATAAACAAATATGTCCTTGCACGGGCAACCTAATTTATTTAATGCATTTGCATAACAATTGGCATATAATGAATGCTTCGCCTGCGGCTAAAACTTCAAATGTTAATTGCCAAGAACAATTGCGGCATTCGGATTTATCGGCGGCCAAACAATTTGCTAAATAGCTTGGCGATTTAGCAATTAGCAATTAATGCCAAACAAAAAACAAACAAAAAGATGTAAGTGAATGGAACAAATAAATGTAAAATAATTTATAAAAATGTATAAAAATAAGCAAAATGTTCAAGAACTTACAACCGAAATATGTACGAGTATATTGTGTCTTTTATAGAGTGCCCTCTCAACTTACATGTTCAATTTGTCTTCTTTGCTGTCTGCAGCCTCGTTTGAGATTTGATTCCTCTGTTTTGGTTACCTTGCTGGCTTATGATTTCTTCTCCCTCCGCTTTCGCATTTAAAATCACCCTGGCATCAGAGTTTACTTCTCTTTGTATTCTTGTATTTCAGTATTATATTCTTTGATTTTTTGATTCTTTGATTTTTTGATCAATGTTAAAGCGTCTGTTGCTAGTCAGGTCCTCAGTGAATGGCTCAATGGTACAATGTGCTATGCATTATAGGTATGATGAGTAGTAGATCAGGTATGTGGCTTGTCCTGATTGGTTTGTTGTACTTCCGTGGGTGCTTTCAGGTAATTTGAGTGATTCGATGGGGGTGCTCGGATAACTATTGCATTGCTTTCAAATTCACAAAAAAAATAAATACTCTGATACTCTGGTATTGTAAACTCGACACACAGAAAACACACTTCATATATATATTCTTTGGCACTTTGAAAAAAAAATATATTGTCCTGTGACTTGTTGCACGTTTCCCAGTTGCTCCTTCTTTCTTTCCTGTTGAATGTTCAACTGTAAAACGTTGGCTGTTGCTTCAGTTGCTCCTGTTGCTGCCGCAGTCGCTGTTGCTGTTGCTGTTGCGAGGCACACAACCGTTTGGCTTGGATGTTGAACAGCATCTGTTGCTCCGCAGTTGGCCAACTGACGAGGCCACCTCGTGTGGCGGGTCCTTGCTTCGGCACTTCGGCTAAAAACCCACCCCCCGCCGCCAAAGATATCCACCCAGACCGCCCAGAGAGCCCAGTCCGCCCCCCGGGAACAACAAGTGGAAAGTGTGTAACTGTAACGACGACCATGACGACGACGGCGGCGGCAGCAGCAGCAGCAACAGTCGAAACAGCAGCAGCAGCAACAGCAGCAGCAGCAACAGCAGCAACATCAGCAGCTGCGACAGCAACAGGCTTATGTGGCGACCAGGTGATACGATGGAGTGGCACTAACAATACTTGTACTTTTCGTTTCATTTTTTTTTGGTTTTTTTTTTCCTTTTTGGGGTTGCTGCCACTTGAGGGGAAATGAGAGCTCAGCTCGCTGAATCGCTGATAAAGGGGAAAAGGCCACGAGCCACGACAAACGGCTTCTTGTGATGTTGCAACAGCCGCCGCTGGTGGCACTTCTGTGGGGCGCCTCTCTTTTCAAACACGACTAATCCTTTCGAAACACCTTCGCAAATGTCACGGCAAAGCCAGTTTGTGCGAGCGATTAAATATAGATCTCCAAGCCTTTGGCTTGAAATGCTTATCTTTTGTTGCCGTCTCGGCTTTTGCAAAGAAGTATTAAATACAAATTTAATGAATCAGATCACAAACTCAACTTCTTTATTTATAATTGTACAATAAACAATTTGTATTTTTTATTTGGTTTGTGTATTAAGTTTGTAGTTCACTTCAATCTACGAAAGTTTCTCAATTTATGCTACCATTTTATAATGAAAATCTCTAAAATAAGTGACCAGTGATAAGTGGTTGTTTGTTGTTGCACTGCCATTAGTGGCAATGACCATTGACTGCAGCTGCTGAATGGGGCAATGCAATTGTGGCCAGCGTGCAGTGTCCAGTGCGAATGGGGCTGGCAGTAATTCTGGTAACTTGATTTACGCAGATCAATGCTATTGGCGCCCTGTTAGCCTTGATAGGTCCGATTGCCAACGGCAAGGTTGTGTGTGTGTGTGTGTGTTTGTGTGAGTGTGTGTTTGGTTGACTGTGTGGATGGATGTGCAACGCCTACGCCAGCGGCTTACCTGTTGGACTTGTGCGCCGTACGGGGCGTATGCGCAATATGCACTTTGTCAACAGGTTAGCCTTGAGTCGAGTCCAGTCGAGTCGAGTCGAGTCGAGTCGAGTCGAGTCGTGTTCCCCAGCCAAGGACACCGATTACTCCGCTCGTCGGCCTTGCCCCGTCCCGCTCGCACCATGACTGCCATCTCACTTGCACCCGGAGCACATTCAGCGCATGCCCCAGACGCGAAGGCGTCCAAAATCTGGCGGAGAATCCTCGAATCCACTAGGATTGGCCCTAACGATTCAGCACTTTCAGTGGGGTTGTTTTTTCAGAATCAGAAGCTTTGCTATTTACGTGCTAGTCTTGTAACTGGTTACCACTGTATTCAAAATGTTTTTAAAACTGATTCATGTTTATATCATATATTTTATTATATATATAATATTATTTATATATTTATATATACATATATTCAGGTTCAATAGCCGACTCGATCGTCTGTCCGTATGAGCGCCTTGATTTTAGAAACTACGAGTATAACAGCATAGCTGGAGGGCTTCAATAAACATAGTTCCTTGAATTAAGATTAACTTATTCACTTGGCATAAACCTTATTAATGTGATAAGCCTTTGTCGCAAGTTTTGTAAAGTTTCTTTGGAATTTTGTACATCAGAAGGCTCAATCAATATGCGATTTTTGGGCACTCATTCAAAACGAGACGACAAGGTAATCTACCCAGATGCAGATACATTCACGCCCAAAAGTCACATGTAACCCATCCAATTAGGCCGGTTACTGGTTAATGGTATTCAGCTGAGTTGACTCTATTGGGGCTCAGGTGTTTACTTATGGACAAATTGGCTTCCATGGCAATGAATTCTTTTCTTCGTTTTTTTAAAAATTCTCAAGGCATTAAGTGTTCAGTCCAGTTATCCAGTTATCCAGATACGACCTTCTTCTGGCCTTTTGACCAGTTGCCATAGCGAGCACACACACAGAGCACACAGCACACATCAAATTTAACATAATACCCGTCCATTGAGATCCTAAAACGGGGGCATCCAGTGGCAATGCAGACATGAATTGAACTGTGGCAACGGGTCGAATACACAATACTTGTGCAGGCTCAATTATCCGAATTTGCATGAGGGTCGAGAACGGCATTAGCAGGGACATGCGAATTCCACTGCCCACGAATGTGTTGGTAAATATTGTGTAATTATTTTCTATATTTCCACCAGCGATTTTATTGATGCACACACCTCTTAAATTAGTTGCGTGGTTTGCAAAACCTACATTTAAAATAAACTGTTTCGATGTGAATTGCAACTGAGTATACATAGTTATTAAATCTATAATTTAATTACTCATGATATACAAATATCGACTGCTAGCAAATTCCATTCCATTTAGTTTATTCAGTTCTTTAAACATTACTTTACACGTTTCTAGTGTGAATCCGCAACATATTAAATCCCCCGGCCATAAAAACCCCATTATGCAATGAAGTAGCTCACGCAAATACCTGCAGATACGGATTCATTTTCAGGCGCAGATGCAGATGCAGATACAGATGCGGATGAGGATGCAGATACAGATGCAAACACCGATGCGGATCCCATCTGCATGCCCGACACATGCCGATGCAAATGTAATTCGTTTTCCACATTTCATTCTTCAACCGAAAAAATCATACCAAATGAAAAAAATTCATTTATCACAAATTGTGACCAGAAAGTAAATACAAATATTTTTATCAGCCATTCGTGTGAGTCAGAAAGGGGAAAAATGCGCTGAAGTGACTCATCTGTTGTGCAAATATGTACGCATCGAAATAAATAGCTCGCCAGAACCCAGAGAGGAAAAATTACTTTTACAAAAATTCCAAACGCATCAAAAAACATACCGCTTAGTCGACTTACAAACAGACTATTTGGTAATATCATCTATAAGTGATAAATGAGTTTAATCAACTCATGGCTTTCATGCAAAGACTTAATTCGTTGAATAAAATATGAAAACTGTCTATATTTTATATGTATTTTATATGTTGCATCATTACCAAACACCGCGGGAAATACGGCGAATTTGTACTTGATTTTCCGGCCATCGAGCATCGATGAAGTGCTCTAATTGAAACAGTTAATTTATTTGTTGTGTGCACTGGTATGTTTCTTCGTTCTGCTGTTCGCGATGCATGGGGATATCCACGGCAGTATCCTGGCGGTCAAGGACATTCGCGGTTAGCGCCTCACGCAGTGCCATCCGGTAGTCCTTCCCGTAGTAACGTATGTGCTCCAACAGGCGTCCCTGGCTATCGACTACGTAGAGGAAGTGCGCGTCCCGCTCATCGAGGACCTCCTCCAGGACCTCCGTGGTGTTCTTGGGCAACTCAATGCGATCCTGCAGTCCATAGCCGCCCAGCAAACTGGCCTCCGGAAAACCACTGATCGGTGGCACATACACATTGATTTGCTTCTGCTGGCTGGACATGATTCGTAGAGGGAATTTGGAAACACTACGGCAATGGCAATCGAAATGGAATCGCACAGCACACTTCACAAGTCCTAAAAAATGATTAAATTACATTATTTAGTTACCTCATTTTTTATTAGGCAATATTATTATTGATGTGTCTGCCATTTCTTCTTCAGTTTTAGCTGAAATTAATAAACTGACAAATTTCGTTGCAATTTCACTTAGCAAGTTTTGGTTTTTTACTACGCTCAGCCTTTGCAATTTTAATTAAAACTCCAAATAATTTATAGCCACAATTTGATGCGCTTTTTCGCTTTTTTTTTTTGCATATTTGATGCTTTTTACATAAATGTTGTTCCATAAATTAATTGTGTCGTTAATTAACGAGATATCATATTCTTTTGGCATTGCATTTGATTAAATAATATCCAAATTGATTGTTGCTGACATGAGGCGCAGTCATCATTTGAATTCATTGTAATTCGATAGCTCGATTTGTTTATTTCAAATTCTGACGAATATTAAACATTAAACAGCGAGGGGTGCATGAAAAGTTGATGTATTTCATAAAGATTTAATACTTAAAGTAAGATCTAAGCCTCAACTTTTCCAACTAACCCAACTAGTAATTGCAGTAAATCTGCTTGAAAAGCCTGCAAATATTACAGGAAAAAAGTAGCTTTAACTACGTTGGCTTTTTGGACTAATTTCAGAGAATGTGAAGCTCGTCGGAATCTCCTGGCAGCACTAATCAAATTAAAGGCCGCATTGTGATGCACCTGAATGGAGAACGCACAATGGAAATTGAATGCTCTTTTGACTCGCATGAGAACAATGGGGAAATTCGGCATGTGATGCGGTTATGACCCACGCAAGACAAATAATTAATTGTTGATCAAATTCCAGTGGCAGGCAGTGAAAACCGAGTGGAAATCCGGCGCCCCTTGAACGCCAGCCGATAAGAGCAAGCGAGTGCACCTGGCATTTTGAAATTCCTCGCAAAATTACCGTCTAATAATGTTGAAATTAAGCGGCGTGCACCAATTACATGGCATTCAGTCTGCAGCAGGATGCAGCCAGTGATGCGCGTATATCGACTGCAACTTTAAACACCGATTCTCCAAAGCTTGGCAAGTACAAATAAAAAACTTAGTGAGTATATATACATACATAGTTCCTGGAATAACATTGGGAAACAACCAAGATCAACGTTTCGTCACAAAGCACTGAGTGGAAACTCTGTGAGGGACAAAAACACAGTCGCCGCCAAAAACAACTGCATAAAAAGCCACGGCGAGGGGTCGTAATTAATTGGATTTTGTAAACAATTTGTGCAGCTTCATTTTCGGGCTAAACTTCGTTAGCCAGTTTGCCAGAATGCTGAAAAGAAACACTGAACACAAGAGCAGATAGCCACACTGCATTTTGCATTTTGCATTTTGCACCTACTATCTGCATTTCGTTACCAGACTAGTCAACTTTAAAATCGCCACTTGGCTTGAATTCGCATTTGGTTGCTAATTGAGCAAAATGCAAAGTATCTCGGTGTGCGTTTGCAGCGGTGCATCAGCTCAATTCCAGGCTTCGATTTTGAAATTTGATACGGATTTCCCATTTGCCAGAGGCTGCAAATCCGGTAATGAAGTGAGCACGACCAAAAGGCGTTGCAGTGCCTTGACGGAAGGATAATTGCAGGATATTGGCTTTCCTTCGGCAGGCTTAAAACTGAAGCAGAGTAGCAGGCAGCGATAAATTGGATGATAAATGCCTATTGATTAAACAGCATCTTGGTCCACTGACGATTAATAACTTGCCTTTATTATGAACCAGAGGAACAATGGAATTCTTTGTGCCAGGATGCCAGGTTGCCAGGATGCCAGATTGCCAGGTTGCCAGGATGCCAGGATGCAGTCAAGAACTGACAGCCTGCCGCAGATAAGCTGCAGCAACAGCTGTGAAAATTGAAAACTAAGCAGCTCTCAACGCAATCTAATTCAATCAAATGCAGTGTCTGGCTTTAAAGGATTAAATTCTAGTTAGTGGGCTTGGAATTTAATATTTTTTATGAATTTTCTAGTTAATATGTAATTGTATTAATTACAGCATTTAAAAAACCACGTTGTGTTCATCTGTTAATTACATTTGCTGCATATTTCTGCTAGAGAATGGGAGTACATTAGTTTCACTTCATAAAGAGCACTTTATGAATGCCGCAATGCGGCTTCGAATGTGCCACAAACAATATACGAATACGATTATTGGCAGTCGTTACTTTAATTCAACATTCATTTAAAGCATTTAATTGCTCCGACCGACCGACTGACTGACTGACTGTCTGATTACCAAGGTGTGCGTTGGCTCACATGAGCTTTGTGCTGTGGACAATAAAAAGAAAAATAATAAAAAATATATGCGAATAAATTGTGACTCCTCATTGTCGCTGTGGCCCATCTTTTTCCAGCTTTTTTCCAGCTTTTCCCCCGCACACAACGCACACACACACACACACAAAGGCAAAGTCGAGCACATTGTGGCGTTTTAAGCGGAAAATATGCCGCACTTCCGTTTCCCACAAACACATACACACAGCGCACTCATATACACTGATACACTTATACACACAGCGCACACCGAGGACGTGGTTACCGTTATAAGACAGCAGGCAAGATGGCTGCTGCTGCGTCTGTGGGAGTGGGAGTGGGGAATTTACTGCCATTATATTTATATATTATTATAATGCCACGATGGCAAACAAAGTGTTGACAGAGCGACTGACTGGGCGCAAAAGAACGAAGGGTGCCGGAAACAAATACGTTTACGTACCGTTCCACATTTAATTGCCTAATCGCACTTAAGACCGCCAAAATCCGATTCCGTTTCCGATGCCAGCTACGTTTTAAGTCCGCCCTTTGAGCCCAAAATCTCCGAGTTTCCACTGCTGACACTTTTAAAGTGAATTTCAATTCATCGCGACTTTGCCTTTGTCGCCAATTCCACTGAGAATGCTGGCTATTTTCGTGTTCGGCTAATTGAATAAATTGCCTTCCATCGGCTGAACTCATTTGTAAACTTTGGTAACACAATCGAAAGAAATAAATCTGCACAGCAGTCGGTTCTTGGAAGTATAACATATTTTCCATAAGGTAAAGCCCTTTAAAAATCGATCGATGTACTTAAAGTTCTTGGAAATGTTTTTCAGTCAATGTGATAAACAAATAAAAACGATAAAATATTTATCAAAGCTGGGCTCAATTGAACTTTTACCGAATTATTAAGTCAACAAGAATTTGTACATTAAACTGAACATTTTTCCCATCACCCAGTTAGACATCGAATTGTTAGCCAAATTGATTTGATTTTGGACATTTCCTCTGAGTAATCGCCAAAGGATTCTTTATTTGATTTTTGCTCTTAATTACAAAACTGAGTTTTGTTTACCCACCTGGCCGCAGTTTTTTGGGCTCTTTAATTGGATCCCGAGGGTTTTTCAATGGATACGTATGTATTTAAGGGATATATTTATAGTGGTGGGTGGCAGTGCGTTGCGTTCATTATCATTCACCGCAATCGGAAGGACAACGACACGACATGGACAAGAGAAAAGTTTCAAAAGAAAACTGTAACAACTGGAATGGGTTTTCCCATGAACAAAAAAGGGCGAAGAAACTCACCGCCAACGCAGGACCAAAGTTTTGGTGTGAAATTAAAATTGGAATTAAAAGCACAATGAAGCCAACAGCATCCAGACAGCCAGCCGTCCAGCCGCAGAAAGAGACAGCACAACCAGCATTGGAAAGAGATGGTTGTGTGTTTGCAAGGGGAATAGAGGAGTAGGGGAATGGGGGAAAAAAAGAGACGGCGACAGTCCAGGGGTCTTAGTGCTAAATGATTTATGGCTGTTTTGCATGCCCCCCGTTCCTATGCAAATTGTTTTCGAGAATCTGACAAAACGATGAAGTTTTCATTAGGGTGCCATTAGAAACTCCGTTTAAGTTATGGCAAAGATGTCCGGCTGCCTTCCTCGTCCCCTTCATACATTCATTTGACATACATAAGCTGGATACATCGTTTCTGGTTCAAAGTTTCTTGCCAAGGCCTTTGGCTTGCACTTGAAAATTTGGTCAACTTTAAAAGCAGGCCATAGCAATATAGTAGCATACTTGTATATACTTTAAAACTTAGTGTCAACTAAATGTTAATGGCAAGGCAATTAGATAAATAGCTTCAAGAGCAAGTTAAATTGGAATATATAATAATTTGAAATTATAGCTGCAATTACAAGCTATAAAACGTAACAGAAACTTGTCATTTGAAATAAGCGATGACAAATATTTGTTGCATTTGCCATAAAAATATACATAACTTTCACTTATTCATTCGGATTGTTGAATAGTCATGAATGGCTGGAACATTATTAATAAAGTTTCCAGCAACTTGTTTGCATAAACTGGCGAAATGTCAACAGTTTTCACTCACAAATGAAGGATTCCCTTTTGAGTTGCTCATCAACTCCAACTCGTTTCGTCGCACCTGTGGAAACTAATTTGAAAGTAATTTGTTTTCGCATAGAGTGCATATTCCCCTGTCAGCCAACCTACCGCACATCATAACCATAATCACATAAAATCCCAAAAAAAATGAAAACAAAAAAAAACCAAGCAATCAGTCGCCCAAATTCGGAGAACAACCCCCAAAAATGAAGTAATCGATCATGATATGGTGGGGGGAGGAGTGGGGAACTCGGGAACATACCCAATTTGTATAAATTATTAAAATATTGATTTATTAGTTGAAAATTTAACGTCTAATTTAAGGCGAGAGCGGCTTCGACTTAAATTGAATTTATGCGGCTAAGCTAACGAATTTATCATTATCGTCGGGTGAATAAATTGGAAAATAAATGCGGCTGTCGTTTCTATTTATTATGTTTTTTCTCTTTTGCCCTTCCGATAACCCTTTGGTAAAATCTGAATACTGTTTGCACTTGTGTTTGTGTTTGTATTTGTGTAAATGAAATATGTGCGTGCGTGTGAGTGTGCGTATCTGTGTGAGCTTGTTTGTTTACTTGTGTGAGTGCCTTTTGCGAAAAGGGGCGCTCGTAACTCAAAGCAAACTCCTCTCCCCCCCTCCCCCCCCTCCCCCCCCTCAGATTTTCCACATCCCCCCACTTTCTCTCACGGTCAGCCTGTGGGCGGCTTAGCCACGCCTACCGTCAGCTTTTCCAGCACACAAACAAACAAACACACTCACACACACACTTGCACACAAACACGACACATTCAAAGTTTATCCAGCGCCTGTTTTGCACATTAATTTACTGACCTTTTTGCACTTTTTCCATAGTTTTGCAACCGCACCACCCCGCGCGACCACGCCCTCTCCTCCTGTTACGCCCATCGGAATGCACTGAAAGAAAGCGCGCACCACGGATACTCTGCCCTTGAAGTAAATGTAACACATTCGCAATAACTTTCAACAAAAACATACAAATAACATATAACATCAAATCAATTTGATCCTTAATTCGTATAATCTTTAAACATTTGTTCAGTGCACTATAGAAATAACATAAATATATAGTTTTTCTTAGTGTGCCTCTGTTTTTTTGCCCGCGATTGGCAGCCTTTGTCTGTTTGCCTACAACGCGCCATCTCTTGCGAGTTGCAAACTCCAGAAACCGGCAAAGAAAAAATACAATGGCCACTAACCAGTGACAGGATACCAGTGACCAGCGAGCAGTGACCAGCGAGCAGTGACCAGGGAACAGTGAGCAGTGACCAGTGGAGCAGTGAACAGTAGCCCGTGACGGTGACAGTAACCAGTGATCAAGTGGCCAAGTGGCGAATTGTGGCAGGAGGCGTGGGTTGCAGGAAGTTCTGGCCCGGTCCAGGGGCATATTACAATGTATGATGAATGTGTGACACTTTTGCAGCTTGTTTGTTTGTTTATTGTTTGGCCCACAGCCACCCCAATACCCCCCCACCTCCCTGAATCCCTCCCTCCCTCAGCACCCCTGTGCTTTGTGCGCGACCAAAACAGAAGGCAAACTGAATGGCAAAATCAACAGTCAACGGAGTTCGGCATCGAATGCGGAACTCTCTACACAAATACCAATTTTCAATTATTTAAATTTGCGAAATTTTTGAATAATTATATTTATATTAAAATATTTTATACTATATTATATAAATACTTTTAATACATTTTTGCTACCATAGCATTCGAATTGACTGGCCATGAAAAGTTGGTTTTCTATTTAATCACTTTAATCACATAAGCTAAAGCTTTGCTTTCTTCATTCCCAAATTTTGCCATGGCTTTTGACTTGCGATTTGGATTGCCACTGCATTCCGCTGTGCTTCCAGCTTCTATGACTTCCGTGTTTTGGTTTATTTCCGTGCCACAGCAATTCATTGTTCGGGCGCATAATGGATTTGAATGTCTCAGGACCCTGCGTCCTGCAAGGAAATGGGAAATGGGAAACTTTTGTTGTTTACTTTGGCCATTTTTAGCAGGGTGTGCACGAGGAGAGTTTAATAAATTGTATCTTCTGCTTTCCCCCACATAAGCATATGCAGATTACTCTTCGCTTGTGTGTGCGTGTGTGTGTGCGTGTGCGTGCGCGTGTGTGGGTAAACGTGTGGAAAAGGATGTGGCAGGACATTCAAGGCAGACGCCCTTGCTCTTTCATTTTCAATAACGGCAAAGCAATAAACTGGCCCAAAAATAAGTTGGCTCTTCAAAACTTTGCACCACATCTGAAACGAGGCAAAGGGCTCGATCCCAAGGACATTCTAAAACATTTGTTTGCACAAGGATATTTTGTATATACGCATGTGTACTTTACTTCACACATTTGGGGTGCACAGATTTACTTACGCCCAAATGCACTTTATGTTTTTCAGTTCTCAATGTTATGAATTACAGAGGTACATTCCTTTACCTTTTTTGAATTCATTTTATTTTATAGGAATGTTAAATTGTTCTTTATTAAGAAGCTGTATTAGGAAACTTTTCGTTAGAAAATGAAAATCAATACCGAAGTTTTGTTTACTTAATAATTATTTATTATTTATTTTGTACTTATTTAATATTTCAAAAAAAACACACAAGAAGCCATCTTTAAAATAAACTTTAAGCTAACTGGCATCTTCACTCATTGTAAAAGTTGTACATTGAAAGTCCTGTTCAAACGAAAAATTAAGCTTCTATGCTTTTGAGCTTAAAAGCGCATCCTTTGTCAGGATACTCAACAGAAAACTTTGAAAGTTTACCTTTTAAAGCTATATTTTAAATGTTTGACTACAGTTAAATACTATGTGTAGCTACTTAAACTTATAATTAAACTTATAGTTATCAAAAATATTTACAGCATGTATAATTTGCAAATGAGTCTTGTCATTTGATAAATCTACTGGGCCAGTACATGACCTCTGTCTGATTTGCCAAAGAGTCAATCACGTGAATGACCCACAGTTGAGAGTGCGATAAGCACTTATGAATGGCTCTGCCGAGAGCCACCTGCTGCCGTGGGTGCTTATCGAAATAAAATTGTGGTTATTGCAGAAGAAAGTATGCGATAAGTGCAGTGTCAGTGCAAAAATGCAGAGCACTCGTGTGATAAGCCGCTCCAGAGCCACTATAAAGCTCTGGATGCGATCCACGGAGGTCACAAGCCACTCGAGGTTCAAACACAGCAGAAACAGAAACAGAGACGAGCTTTTACCATGATTCTAATCCTGCTGCAAGTTCTTGCCATCCTTGGCGCTGGAGTGGTGGCCCAGAAAAGCTCGCCCATTGCCAACTGGCATATGGGTGATCCGCACTACACGAGTGACCAGTACGCCAAGATCCTGGGCGAAGCGGGCCTGGGCCAGGATGCGGATGACAAGGAGCACAAGGGCCTGGGGCCCATGCAGATCCAGTACGTGGACTATCAGCCAAATTGCCAGCCAGGCGGCGTGCCAGTCTGTGCCACCAATGGCACCGATAGCTTCTACTTCGAGAACAACTGCCGCTTGGAGGCGGCCAACATGAAGATGCTCTTCCAGCATGGCACAGGTGAGTGCACTGATTGTAGATTCATGTCCCATTGCGCTGAGTGTTTTGCCGAACTGCAGAACTGGAGCCCACGGAGATGGAGCGCTGCCTGCCCACCTGCCAGACGATGAAGTGCACCCAGGTGGCGCGTCCCGTTTGCGCGCTGGCCGAGATCGCAGGCGCTGTGCCCCAGACGTTCGCCAACGAGTGTGAGATGCGACGACGCGAGTGCCACACGAAACAGGGTCTGTACGCATGTATACCTCTGTTTATAATTTACTTTATGTACTATGTATACTTAGTCCTGCGAATCCTGCACAAGGGTCCTTGTCAGACGCCCACCAAAAGTGGGCACAAAAAGAAACTGCGTCGCAACAAGAAAAAGCGACCAACATACCAGGCCTCCGTTTCCAAGTTCGCCAGCATTCCGAAGAAGGTATACGTAATGCTGGCCACTCCTGCTCCGCGGCGCAGCAGCACCACGCCCAGGAGGAGCTCCGTCACCACGACCACCACCAGAATCACGACGACGCCCAGGATGAGGCCCACCAAACAGACCAGCACCAGTCCCTCGCCCATGCAGTTCCAGCAGCTGATGAGCCTGGCCAATCCCATGGTCTCCGTTTCCCAGGCCGTGGACGCCTACAATGTGTACAATATACCCGATGTGGGTCACGATTACGGCGAGATAACCGACTCCTCGCTCTCCATGTTTCTGCCCGAAGTTGGTCGTGTCACGGAACCCTATTCCATGCCCAGTAGCACCACTACCAAAACCAGCAGCACCACCACATCCTCCTCCACCACAACACCCAAGCCCGTTTTGGCCGCAACCAGGATCATCAATCCCTTGAGCACCAGCACTGTCCAATCCTTTCTGTCTGCACGGATGCCCAGCACCACGGAGATGGACGAGGAAACCAGCACGGAAAATTCGGAGGCGATTACACAGGCAATGAGCACCACTCACAAATCCACGGCAGCTGCACAAACCAAAGTAGTTTAGGAACTACATATGTAAAAAGTAACCTAATATTTATTGAAAATATTTATTCAGCTGTTTCGAATATACTTTAAATTATAAAAAACAACATTATAACTTTACTAAAGAGCATTGGTTGTTCTTCTCATTTGAAGTATCAAATAAATCTGATGGTGATGATTGAAAGATTTTGCTCGATTATAACGATTTATTTTTTAACAATATAATATAGTAGGTAACTTTTATGCTTGATTTTTTATTTCAAACCTTTGGTATGTCAGCAAAGTAGGCTCTTTCTGCTCGACTTTCACTCGACTGGCAAAATAACTCAGAAAATTTCGACTGCCTTACTGCTGATCAATAACAAGCCGGAAAAATAAAGAAAAACTTTGGAAAACATGAATTTCATGGTAAGCGCACTTGTGAAAAACGAAGCAAAGATAGCACTTCTTCTAATTACACCGCACTGCAGCCGCTCTTTATATTTGTAATACACGTACTCTACTATGGAGTGATGAATATTACCCAACCGCAATGCATGTGGAATGCGACTCAGGCAAAGATTTTGGAGGAAATCGATTTGAACAGAAATCCGATTCTATACGATGAAGAGCGGGCATGGAGGAAGGAGATGGCGATGATTAGTTGGATATTGGGAGTGCCCTATGACGTGATGCAAATGATAGAAGATACGCTGAACAACATAACAGCACCCAGGAACTTGGACGGCGATGCCATCGAGATGAAAAAGGACAACGAAAACTTCACGGTAGTTACTTACATTGAGAACAACGACACCAACAACTCTGGCAACTTGACTTCAAGTACGGAGATATACAACTATTGGGACTACCGTATACTGCCCAACGAAACCTTGATCGCCATGCGCTAATTCCAAGAAAAATCAGTTTAGTTTCGAACGCAAACATTTATTATTATATTAACTTTCTAACTTTGAACTTTAAACGTTTAACATTAGCTTAGTTTCGAACGCAAACATTTATTATTATATTAACTTCCTAACTTTGAACTTTAAACTTTAAACGTTAAACATTAAACATTGACAGCAGCATTGTACTACACTAACAACATACAATTACACTAGAACACAGTATACAACTTGTTTAGCAGCCCAAAAATATGAAATAAATGTTGCTTCGATCGGAGCTCGATGTGTCCAGCTTTAGTTTCTTGGACTCTCGTTTGCAGGTCACCTCCAAGTTGACCTGCGTTCCGTTCTTACTAACGCTTTCTGTCCTGACAATTTCTGGCATTTCTGGAGATTCAGTCTTTGCACTCTTGGCCACACTATCTGCATCTATCTCAGGTTTCTTTTCCACTTCTGAGACAGAATCGCTGGAGGTTTCTGGCAATGGTGTGTTCTGATTGGTTTCTGGATCGGCGACTGCGTTGATCTTTAAGGCTTTGTCCAATGGACTTCTTGCGGCTTCCTCGTCCTGTTCGTCATCGTCATCATCATCATCGTCTGGCGTCTCAGAGGAGCTGTATGTTTTATACACACTCGAGGCTGGATAAGTCGGATATGATGGGTAAGTAGTTGGCGCTTCGGTTGTGCTAGGCTCCGTTTCCGCCTCCTCAGTACTTATCTGCACTTTATTTACTTTCACCAACTTGTCTATGGCCACTTTAGGAGCTTCTTCATCTTCTGGGTCTTCAGTGGTGCTATAGGTTGGATAAGTTGCATATCCCTTTGAGGCTGGATAAGTCGGATACGATGCGTAAGTCTTTGGTGCTTTAGTTGTCGTAGTAGTTTCTGTCGCCGTCTCCTCAGTACTTATCTCATCATCATTCTTTTCAGTCCTCTCTGCAACTTTGTTTATTTTGACCAACTTGTTGAAAGAATTCTCGGTAGCTTCCTCATCCTCTGAAGCTTCTGTTGAAGCATAGACTGGATAAGTTTTATATGCATTTGAGGATGCATAAGTTGGATACGATGGGTAAGTAGGGGCCGCTTTAGGAGTGGTGGCCTGCGTTGCCTCATCAGCCTCTTCAGTTGTCTTCTCAGTACTTATCTGGACTTCATTCACTTTGAAGAGCTTGCCAAAGGACGACTCCGTAATCTCTTCGGCCTCAGGAGCTTCAGTGGGGGTGTTGGCTGAATATGAATTATAAGCATTGAAAGACTTGACAGTTGCTGGCGATTCAGTCTGCTGAGCCTCCTCTTCAGGTTCTTGAGCAGCGTTTATCGTTAGAGGAGGTTTCGCGGGCCTTGCAGTGGTTGTAGCATGTCTGGGAGTAGCAGTAGTTTCGTATTTTTTCAAAGGCGGAGCGGTGGCACTGTACTCCGTGGAACTGGGCTCCGTGGAACTGGGCTCCGTGGAACTGGGCTCTGTAGATTCTTGAGGCTCTTGGTCGGGTGCGAACACAGCATTCACCTTTATATTCTGCCTGGGATTTAGAACTGCAGTTGGGGTCTCTGATTCATCTGGTTGAGGTGTAGTTGTGACTTTTGCGGTAGTAGGTGAGGGAGTAGTTGTGGTAGTAGTTGTGGGAGCTGTTGTAGTAGTAGTTGTGGGAGCAGTTGTAGTAGTAGTTGTGGTAGTAGTTGTGGGAGCAGTTGTAGTACTAGTTGTGGAAGAAGTTGTATAAGCAGTTGTGGCAGTAGCAGTTGGTGTAGCCTCATAGGCTGGATTCGGATAGGGTTTGGGGGTTTCGGCATACTCGGTGGGCAGATTTTCCCAGGATATCTGATAGGGCTGATAGATGGGCGCATCATAGCTGGGTTTCGGGGACACAAATGAACTTGGCGGATAGGGCTGAGGGGGAGATTGCGGCCCATATGGACCGTAGGCTCCAGGAGATCCTTGAGATCCGTGAGATGCTTGAGATCCATATGGTCCTTGAGATCCATAAGGTCCTTGAGAGCCGTAAGGTCCTTGGGCTCCATAGGCTCCACGAGCTTGGGTGTTCGGTTGGTAAGGATTAATCGCATAGGGATTGTAGTTCTGAACGCGGGGCGACTGAGGAACAGGATACCTGCTTTCACAAGGACCATCGTGTTGCTTTCGCCAAGCTGCAATAAGAAATATATCATTTGAGTAACTATTTGCATAACTTACAGTTTTAGTATAATGCCAAGCTTATTACGTATACAACTTTTAAAAATATAAAAAATCATGCCTCGAGGTTGGCTAGACGTGCCACTAAAACTTAACTTTCTGCGACTTCAAATTTAGTTCCTGACGTTTTTTAAATTATATAAAAGCTTTTTGCGTATATTTTAAAAAGCCACCATCAAATCAAAATGAATATGTTTAAGGTAATCAATATGCTTGCCATAAGCTTAGTTACTTAAAGACTATGTTCTTATATCTTTCGGAGTACTCACGATGTCCTGTGCGGCACTTGACCAGCTGCAGTTCGCACTCGCTCCTGAAGTTGCGCCTGGTGTCCTTGTACTTTCCGCACACCGGACTGTACTGATCCTGGCAGTTGTCCGGGCAGACCTCCAATGTTTCGCATCTATTCTCGTGGATGATCTCCCAGTCTGCAGAGAGAGTGGTTGAGTGATTTGCTTTTGGATCCCAGTTGAGTACTTACTTATGCCAGTTAGGGCGCGGAAACGTTGCACCTCGCAGAGACTGGGGAAGGTGGATGGCTGGGCACCCGGAGCTCCGGCACAAACCAGACTCTCGGGACCCGACGGCGGACACCGCAGATCATATGGCTGCTGCTGCTCGAAGTAGTGCGGTGCCGGATAGTAGGGAACTCCGTAATCCCATGCCTGAGCGGCGGCGAGGAGGGCGATTGCAATGGATATGGAAACTAGGAAAGCTGTCATTTTCAGAACGGTTCGAAAGCGACTATGCCGTGACCTCCGCGGCATCCAGTTTATATACGTCCTCACACTCGGTGTGCTCATACACTGGCAATGTGGGTGTACGTGTCGGGGACTCTGTTTCAGTCACAGTTATTATAATATTATTTTCATAATTTCGTATCAATCGGCCGGCAGACACCGCAGACGCCTCTTCTCCCACTTTCAATTTCTCTTGCACTTTATTATGAAATTTATTGACCATTATCGCCGCGTTGAGCTCGGCTCAACCTTGAGTCATGTGAATTTGTCTGCGAACTGCAGTTCTTCGTAAAGAAAATGAGCTAAGACATGAGTCAGCAGAATGCTAATAGCATTTTACAGCCGGGAACTTGAACTTGATTTCGGCTTGTTGGGTTGAAGGGCAATTCGCAGTTCACGTGCGGCATTTGCCAACCATCAAAGATCACGTTTCCCATGATATACATTGAAGTCTAACGCCGTTTACTTGTATTCCCATTTCAAATAAAATAGAAAACGTGATGCATTGGTATATGTGGCGTTCCAATCAGCGAAATACAAATTACCTGCATTTCGTATTTTTAGACAGAGAAAGCTGTAGCTTTCTTTCCTGTACTTGAGTTTATTAAAAATATATTCTGATTCAGAGTTTCGTTATTCATTTAATGGCTTTTATTGAGTTCTTAATGAACAAAATATTTACATAAAATGGGATCAATCTCTTAATTCAATTCTATAAATATATTAATGTTGATCTAATATGCATATAGAAATTGGGACTGTGCGTAGGCCGATGAACCGCCATACCACTGATAGTACGGGGTACTTTGGGTTGTTGTTGCTACCGTGGTGCTGGTCGAGGTTGTTGGTTCAGTGGTAACTCTGGTGGCAACCCTCGCCACAATGCACCCAGAGAACTGGAACACGATCCTTGATCCTGTGGTTATCACGACATTGGTGGGCTCCGCACAGTTTGGCTCTCCTGTTTCCGGATTCACGGCCATGGCTGCCAGTTCGAAGTCGACTATTTGTCCATCCTCGTTGGTAACCTCCACAGTTACAGGTTTGGTCTATAAGAAAAGTGTTTTATTATTATATGCTGTTATAACGCTATATATTTTACTTACAGTCGCCGGGTTAGTTGTTGTAGAAGCTACAGTGGTTGTTGTAGTCGTCGATGGGGCATCCGTAGTTGTTGTGCTTGTAGAAGAATCTGTTGAAGAAGTTGTGGAGGGTTTCGAAGTCGTTGTTGTGGAAACCGGGGTTGTTGTTACTGTAGACGTTTCAGCAGGTGTAGTTGGATCATTTGTTGTCGTTGTAGAAGGAACTGTCGTAGTTGTTGTGAAAGATTCTGTCGTTGCTGGATCTTTTGTTGTTGTTGTGGAAGAAACCGTCGTGGTTTTTGTAGATGAAGAGCTTGGGTCTGTTGTCGTTAAAGATTTGGTAGTAGTCGTTGCAGTAGTTGTTGTTGATGGTTCCGTGGATGTTGGTGAACCAGTAGTTGTTGTTGATGGTTCCGTGGATGTTGGTAAACCAGTAGTTGTTGTTGACAGAGTCGTTGTTGTCGTTGGATCTGTAGTTGTGGCAAGTTCTGTGGTTGTTGCTGACTCTGTGGTTGTTATTGGCTCTGTGGTTGTTGTTTGTTCTGTGGTTGTTGTTTGCTCTGTGGTTGTTGTTAACTCTGGGGTTGTGGGCTCTGCGGTTGTTGTTGGCTCTGTGGTTGTTGTTTGCTCTGTGGTTGTTGTGGGGTCTGTGGTTGTTGTTGGCCCTGTGGTTGTAGTGACCTCTGTGGTTGTTGTTGGCTCTGTGGTATTAGGTTGTTCTGTGGTTGTGGTTGGCTCTGTAGTACTAGATTGTTCTGTGGTTGTTGTTGGCTCTGTAGTTGTGCTTTTAGCTGGATCTGCAGTTGTGCTTGTAGTAGGTTCTGCAGTTGTAATATCCTGTGTTGTTGATGCTGGTTGTGTGGTTGTTGCTGGTTGTTTGGTTGTTGCTGGTTCCGTTGCTGTTGTGAGTTCGGTGGTTGTTGTTATTATTTCCGTAGATGTTGGTGCAGATTCAGTAGTTGTTGTTTTGGGCTTGCTTGTTGTGGTTGTTGATGTTGAAGGTTCAGTTGTAGTCGTCGTTGTTGATGCCTCCGTTGTTGTGGTGGTGGTTTCGGGAGCATTTGTGGTGGTGATTTCGGGAGCCTTTGTGGTGGTTGTAGTTTTTTCGTAGCATGGCTTGGTTGTTCCGGGCCGCCGTGGTGGATAGGACCAATAAGGAGGTCTATAACTGACTGGGTGATTTCTTGGTGGGACTTGGGGCCGCTTAAATCCCCATACCGGATAAGGAAGCACATAGTCTTGAACTGGCCCATACGATTCTGCTGACGGATATGCCTCGTAACGTTCAATATTTTCCGGATTTCGGGGAATATTGGGTCGTGGAATAGGCGATGAATAAGTCGAAGGCTGCGGTTGAGCAACTAACAAACTGCGGTGATTAAAATAGTAGCCGACATCAATAAGCTTTGTCCGTGGGGGCGACGATTGGCAATAGGTGGGCTCTGTCAATTGAAATACTATGTAAAAGGAAGAACAGCATATTATTTAACAATTTCATAATAATGCTATCATATAAATATTCATCTAGGTTTTACATTCTATTTCTTACATTCTTGGCCACTGAATATCATCTTCAGATTGTAATCGTTAAAGTCACAAATGCTCTCAAAGCTGCGATAGCAATGCCCACTTTTGCCACAGACTCGGGGCCCACAGGGTCGTTGGTTATAGCTGGGAATATTTCCTGGATCTGGAAATCTCAGATAATCGTCCCTATGTCCTTGGGACGAGGTCAATGCTGTAAGCAGGAAAGTAGTAATGGCAAACGCTCTCAACATTTTAATGGTTGGCGTGTAACTGATGACTTCACCCTACCCTTCGACAACTATTTATACGAGCGACTTGTTCTTCCCAAAAGGTAAATCTCTGCAGAAACAACAATGACTACAAACAAGACCCGCAGACGGCGTCTGTCTATCATAATTATACGTGCCAGAGCAACATTTCCATTGTATACATTGTAAGTACCGCTAGAAATCCAAAAAAAAAGGTGCATATATAAAAAACACCTTCTCGAATTTTCTTTCTTCGGTCTCGTCTCAGTTGCCTGGCCGTGGCTCAGATATTGAGTGCCCCCTATTTTTTGAATCCGAGTACAATGAAGCATTTGTAAATCGAAAACCCCGCAATCTTCAGTACAAAACACTGCTTGGCATGAACAACATTTGTAGAGCGCTTTCACTGCTTGCGCCAAAAGCTCTGCAAGCAGCGAAACCAGCGTTCTTGGTGGAAAAACTCGATGATACCTTTCAGCAGGGTTTTTTTGGGAATATGCTTTTGTTTGGGACTCTAATTGTTGGCCGTCAATAAATGCTGATAGCTGTTGTTACTAAAACAAGCATTTATTTTATGAAAATGAACTTAAAATTTATTTCCGAACTACGAAAAGAGCTAGTAATTTAGTATTAAGAATTCAGTTCAACAAAAGATTTTGAAAATGAGTTGTTTATTGCTGCTATGTTTTTTTTAATGAAATATTTAAAAGAAATATAACAGCACCCTTGTTGTATAACAGTTTTCGGCAAGCAGTTCGACGTGAACTGCTTAACCATTTGAATCCTTCGCGTCGGTTTTCCCAGCATCGTTCTCGATTTTTGTATTCACTTGCCAACCGGTTGCTGTGGCGAACACAACGCTCGCGGGTTCCGAAGTTCTCAATTTTTTTTTGGTTTCAAGTGTTGCGATTTTTGGCGCGTAACTCGGTAATTCGATCGTTTATCGAAGTCGTAAACTTCGATCGGAAAAAACACAGTACGGCAGGCACCCCGCCGTCGAGGTAAGCAGAGAACATTAAATTACATTTAATTGCGCGCTTTGTTCGGCAAATTTGCTAAATTCGTGCGGCTTTTCGCTGTGTGAATATTGTTTATTTTACGCGCCACGCATATTGCCCATACGCCATGGGTTCCGTTGGAAAAAAACAGACATCCTGTCATGTCCGAAAATCTCACGCAAAATACAAATGCCCAAGCACACACACGCAACACACAACTTAGGAGCGTATTTATTTTGGGGGCTGAAATGGAAAGGGAATATAAAAAGGAGAACGTCACTGCAAGTAAATGATTTATTCAGGAATCGCATAAATGTATTCCCCACTCTTTTGCGTTCTTTTTTTATGTCAAAGGCATTCCGCCTGGGGATTTATCAATCTGGTCGGCAATCCTTTGGCTACGCTCTAAAATAGTCCCTTTTTTCCCATTCGCATTTCACATTGCGCATCCGCCGCGTTGGCCGCGTTGCCGTTTTTATTTTGCTTGCTGATTTTATGCTGCGGTTTCTGATTCAATTAGCAGTGCGCAGAATAACATCCTTGTGTCACACACACATGTATGTATATGTATCTGTTTGTTTTGTTTACTACCAGGCTTAAGGCTTAAGGCTAAGAGGCAAGACAAATTCGCCCATGACTGTGCGAAATGTGTGGCAGCAAACAATTGCAATTTAGCTGCCCCAAAGTGTGCAATAAGTTATGCACGAAGCGGAGCCAGCTGATTTATGTGCTGCCATTGCGAGAACTTCGACGGTCTTCAGTTTAGTTCATTTCAGCTCAGTTCAGCTCAGTTCAGTTCCGTTTCCATTTCAATTTCCACCCCCCAAACAGCCAAGTTTCAAGACTCATTCAAAGCCGGCTTTCCGGCAAATGTCCTCCCGTCTGTCTGCGAAAATTGTGTCGAATTTAACATGTTCATCCCGGGCATTGCAACCATCGCACAATGCAGTCGCAATGTTGAAATATTTGGAATATTCTGCTAACTTTCAAAATTAGTGGTATTATTTGCAAAATTAAATTGCATAGGTAGAAACTTAGTGAAGCTTTAAAAATGAGTGGTATTATTTGCACAATTAAATTGCATAAGTAGAAATTGCATAGAATATTTTGTAAATATTATCTAAAGTGATACGGCTATGTCTTATCACATTTTATTTTTAAATTTCTTGAAGTAACATGTTGAATTCCTTGATGCACGTGGCTTCCTTTCGTTTACCCTCATTTTTAACCTCCCTTTTCTCGTTGTTATTTAAATATTCCTCTTGAAGGATCGGCGCCGATTGCAATACCAAATGCTGCTAAACGAGGGCTCATTAGTTGGTGGCCATGTTGACACGCCGACATGTGCGGGGGCTTTGCGAAGGGGTCAAAGGGCATTTAGATGTCGGAATGAGGGTGGGGTGGGGGGTGAGCACTTGTGTACATGACAGCTGACTACGCAGAGCCAAAGGAGTCGCGTCCCACCGCAAATACATTGATGACAGGTGCTTCATTAAAGGCCCTACAAGTGTCGACACGGACACGGACAAAATGTGAGCCGATGTTTTGGCCTAACCAGTGTTTTACACCGCCATGGACAGGCCAATTAAAATGGCAGACTCATGGTTAATTAAAAAATGTCAAAAGGTTACAAAATGTACCATCTCAACTAAGGCTGCAAAGGGAAAACATAATTAAATATATTCAGTTGCAGGTATTATCTACTTTAGTCTGTTAAAGTTGGACAAAAATGTTTTACATAAACTGCGTGCTACTTTCCTTCTCGGCATGGCAAGTTGAATCAATATCTCATTGTGAAATTAGAATAAAAGACTGGCTTGTGGGTCAAGGTCTGGACTAAATATGCTTACTTTTGTTATCCCACACAAAGACTTAGCCTTTGCATTGCACTCGGAGTTTGTCATTCGATAAGCCTGCAAATAAGTTATGACTGATTTTGGCCAAGCACGAGCCCCAAAACGAGTTTGCATATGCTCTGTTCAGTTGCGGTCCGTTTCGAAATAGGACCTCTATAACTCACCCACTCCACGGACCAATTTTCCAGCCTTTTTTCCCGACTTTTCCCCGCTCCACTCGGCATTCGGTACCAGTAGCTCTTAAAGTGGCCCACTGACCATTCGACTAATGATGAGGCGTCTGTCTGGTCCTCGGCTTCTGTTTCTCTGTCTGTTTTTCCTGTTTTGGGGGAAAATGTGAGTGCTGGGGAAATGGGATCTCAAGTGTCGTCATTTGCTTGTTTTTCGCCACTTTTACAACATAATTTGGGGGGTCAGCGGACTCCGGATCATGGTTTATGATTCCGCATTGAAGTTACTTGCGCCACTACATTCTCTTGAGCATTTTATTGCAGCCGACTTCTGGGCGAATATTAAATTTTTATATTGCCCCCGGAACAGTAGGCAACCGAAACCAACAGTATAAAGATATCACGAAAAAAGAAACACGGAAAAGCGACAGAGGCAGCAACAGCGGTGGAAAAAAAAAAGAAGTACATGGAAATTGGATTCCATTTTCATGGGCAGTGAAACTGCGTTTGGCCACTGTGTTTCTATGGCCGCTTTTTTGCCGGCCCGTCTCTTGTCTTTATTTTCTTGTTTTTGGCTTGCAAATGCTTGCTTACAAATTAAATGTACCGAATTTCGTAATTGAGCGCCTTATGTATTTTTAATTTATTTTCCCTGTGACGCTCCTTGTGCTGTCAGTTGTGCTTTTGATTAATTTTGCAAACAAACATATTCAATGGAGACTGGCACTGTCTCTTTCCCTTTTTCCACGTCCATTAGCCGTGGACATTCAAATAAGTTAATACCGTGTGCCGTGGGCATTGACTGATTCCCCCATCAACGCCTATTAATAACCAATATTCGCTGAGCTGGATAAACAAAGCCATTCGCAGTCGCATTCGGCTAATGTCACCGCGAGCAGTTGAAAATTTAAGCCAACCACTGACAAAATGCTATCAGCGATCTATTCAGATTAGCACCAATTTTGTGTAACAGATGAGATAGTTTAGATTAATTAAAATAGAAATATGTGATATGGAATGCCAAACAAATAACTTGTTAAATACCAAAACATATCTACCGATATCAAAACTAATAATTTAAAATTTACTCTGAAGTAGACAAATAATAAAATCAATTAACTAACAATTATAACTGATAGCTGTTGAATTAATACATATTTATTTATGGACATTTACTTGGTTATTCTCTGTTATTTAAATAGCAAATAGCTCGTTGGATTTATTAATGTCTTCATTTGTCTTTCCCTCATTTCCCTTGTGTTGCCATCTAAAAATACTCAGACGAAAGAAAAGTTTGAGCAAGGAAAGCCCAGTTGACAGAAAATAAACTTGAAACAGTCTGCATAAACTTAAGAGTTTCCTAACTTCAGGTACAACAACATATAAGCCTTTTAAACGGAATAACATTCTTTTCAAAAAGTTAAAAGGTAAAATACACAGCATAATTAAAGAAATGGATACCTGTATAAATAGCTCTCCAGTGGGCCATTAATAAAAACGTGTGCTTAACGCAGCTTAATTCCCATTAATCGTCAGGTGGCTAATTAATTGAAATCTATGAATATTGGATGCGAGCTGTCGGTAAAGTGGAAAAGCTGGTCGAGATTCCCGCAATAAATTAAATCGAAAAATAGGGAGCCTGTTTACACCCATTTGATGGAATCCAAATTTATACCGCATCGCTTATTTCAATCAATATTTGATTGAATTTGCCCAGTTGTTTGGCTTCCGGCAGAGACCTTAATACCCGCAGATTTCTTGGCCAAGTTCAGGTACCAAGTTCGGGCAAATGAAATCCAATAAAAATAACCAACACATTTCTCTCATCCCGTTAAGTGTGATCTGATTTTGGCGCGATTTTCGGTTGAATTATAAACAGCGCGGCTGGCTAAGCGTTGTATATATGGCCAATATATGTATGTTTGATTGTAAAATGGGCTGGGTAATGTTATAAGCCGATTTCACGGCCATAAATATCAATTCGAGCAGCGCGGCGGCCAGAAAGAATTATTCCAAAAAAAATGGGATACAAAATAAAAGGAAGATGAAATTGAAGAGGGGCGATATTTGATTTATGCGGCAGTGGGCGTGGCAGCGCGGCAGCTAAGTAAAATATTTGCTCGCTGCTAAGCCACCACAAATCTTGTCTTGTTTCGCTTTAAACTTATTAAAAGCGAAGCTGTGATTTATGGCACTCGGGCGACCATCAAATACTTTGCACTCGATTTGCCACAAATTCAAAGCAAAGTGGCAAAGAAACATGAGTTACAATGGAATATTTGGCATAACAAATTTTATAATTAATTTATTGAGAGTCTTTCTTACACCAAGCACTCAGTATGGTACAAACTTAATATAAATAGATTTCATATCAAAATCAATACGAATGAGTATCACTTTCGATGGACTCACCAGCATCTTAGACCTGCTGGTATGTAAATCCGCTCAAGTGCTGCCATTGCGTAGCAGCTTCTTCGACTTAATCTCCTTCCTGCGATTTTCTTTATATTTTCCCTTATTTTTCCGCCGCTGCCGCGTTCCTTCGTGGGCTCTGTGCAAATTTTGATTTATGCGAGCTGCCAGGGAATGCCAATAATTGGCTTAGGATGCTGTGACTGCCATCTGCTATCGGCCATCAAAACTTCGGACGCCTTTCGATTCTCTGGGCAGCTGTCTTTCAAGTTTCACTTCAGCGTTTTATTCAGCGTCACTGGCGCCGCAATTGAACCAAAAAAAAAAAAATTAAAAAATAATAATAAAAACTGAAAAGAAAGAGTTCATTCAATTGTGCTGGATATTTTCGCCTGCTCAGCACTTTTCGCACTCTCCCCAACGGCGGTGCAAAGTTTTAATGAGCAAAGCGAAAACACAAGCTGCCTGCGAAAAACAAAAAAAAACAAGAGAGAACGCTATAGTCGAGTTCCCCGACTATCTGATACCCGTTACTCAGCTAGTGGAAGTGCGAAGGCGAGTCTTCAGCACTGACAGTTTTCGGCGGTTTGTGGGCGTTAGTGTGGGCGTGGCAAAAAGTTTTTTGGCAAATCGATAGAAATTTACAAGACTAATACAAAAATGAAAAAATATCACAACATTTTTCAAAAGTGTGGGCGTGGCAGTTTTGGGCGGTTTGTGGGCGTTAGAGTGGGCGTGGCAAAAAGTTTTTTGGCAAATCGATAGAAATTTACAAGACTAATACAAAAATGAAAAAATATCAAAACATTTTTCAAAAGTGTGGGCGTAGCAGTTTTATGCGGTTTGTGGGCGTTAGAGTGGGCGTGGCAACATGAATCAACAAACTTGCGCTGCGTCTATGTCTCTGGAGTCCGTATGTTTAATCTCAACTTTCTAGCTTTTGTAGTTCCTGAGATCTCGACGTTCATACGGACAGACGGACAGACGGACAGACGGACAGACGGACGGACAGACGGACATGGCCAGATCGACTCGGCTACTGATCCTGATCAAGAATATATATACTTTATATGGTCGGAAACGCTTCCTTCTGCCTGTTACATACTTTTCAACGAATCTAGTATACCCTTTTACTCTACGAGTAACGGGTATAATAAGAAAAAAAAAACAACATCGCTGGCTAGGTAAATCAAATCAAATAAATGAAATTTTACAAATTATTTTACACAAAATATGCGCAAGTTGTGAAATGTTTATGCCACGACTCGAGGTGGGGAGGTTGCAAAATTATCATTCTGCACAACGACAGCATTAATATATACAAAAAGCAGCAAAGCAAAACAAAAAAAAATATTATTTATGTTGAACTGATAATTCCAGCAATTTATCGCTGAAGAAAGAAACACCTGTAAATTTTCTTGCACACGTATAAGACCAAGTTCATTTGATACACGATAATCATGCCAGTCTGTCATTTTTATAATTTAGCCTCTAATAAATTCTTTAATTGAAAGACCAATTCTTAAATCATAAAATAGTAAAATTGCAAAAATAAACAAAGTGTTGACAGGCTGGGCGACCCAAATTAAATGTTTATCATTTAATTAAACACATTTGCCCATTAAACTTTTGGCCGCCCTCGAAGGCAGAAAAAATACAAAAATAAAATACAAATAATGTCAAAAAACAAAATGCTAGCTGGTGGGCACAAAAATCTGAGCCAAGTTAAGACAATTTGAATATAAATGGCTGTTTTAGCCGGGGCGGTTGTCCTTGTTGTTTGGCATGCCAAGTGCTGCCTGGGGCATTTGTTAATTTCCGTTTCCGTTTTCCCGCCAAAAGTGGGGGATCCTTCCATGAACACAGCCCCAGAATCAGAACCATTGTGGCCCCTATTGTTTCGACCCTTCCGCCAGCGATTTCCGACCCGCTTTTAATGCCGCTTTATTGTCAAAAGATAAGAGCGGGCACAAAAGCGGGCACCAAACTGCTTAAAAAATTCTATTAAGCCGCAGCGAAAATTATACGGCCAGCAAAAAATGGCAAACACCTGTTCGCGTGTGTGGGGCAAGAGGCGCTGATAACTGCCGCCCACATCGCAGCACCAAAAAAAAAGCACCCAACCGCACTTCACATGGAAAAAATCTAATGATAAAACTTGAAAGCGCCACTAAAGAGATTATCACTAAACTCATTTATGGGTATGTCATTTTTGTTGCACTAAACTTTGAATGTCTCTAGGAGAGCGTGAAACACTCTTGAATTTATGCTATTAATAAGTGCAGAAACTTTTCGTTTAAAGTGATGATCCATCTTAGAGTTACTATTTTTTTTCAGTGCCTTGGAAAAATCAAGACCCAGATGCGATCGACTCAATTTGTTTATGTGCTGTACTGATTGCTTTATTGTGGCTAAATTGAACACTCTACATATTGCTGTGGTCAGAATGATTATTTCGTTTGCTGTTGTCTTCGGTTGTCTGCGGTTGTTCTGTGGTTTTCCTGGACTTTCTAGTGCGTTGTTCATTGCTGCTGGTGATCGATAGTTGTCCTCTTTTAATTAGGGGTTCTAAAAAAAAGGGGGTTATATATGAATATACAAATAAATTTTTTAGATTTTTATAGTTTTTAGATTCTAGTATTGGTTGGCATTCTACTTACAGTTGCTGCTGCTTTGGTTGTTGCTGCTTCGGTTGTTGCTGCAGTGGTTGCTGCTGCTTTGGTTGTTGCTGCTTCGGTTGTTGCTGCTTCGGTTGCTGCTGCTTTGGTTGTTGCTGCTTCGGTTGTTGCTGCAGTAGTAGTTGCTGCAGTAGTTGTCGCGGCAATAGTTGTTGCGGCAGTAGTTGTTGCTGCAGTGGTTGTTGCTGCGGTGGTTGTTGCTGCGGTGGTTGTTGCTGCGGTGGTTGTTGCTGCAGTTGTTGTTGCAGCTGTAGTTGTTGCAGCGGTGGTTGTTGCAGCGGTGGTTGTTGCTGCAGTAGTTGTTGCCGCCGTAGTTGTTGCTGCAGTAGTGGTTGCCGCTGCGGTTGTTGCCGCTGTGGTGGTTGTATATTTGGTGGGGTATGCAGGGTATGCACTGGTTGTTGTGGTGTCTGTAGTGGCCGTAGTCGAGCCGCTAGATGGCGCCTTGGTGGTGCCAGCGTAGTTGTAAACGGCGGCATAGGCTGGCACGGGCTTGGAGTAAACGGGATAGGACGAGGGCGGCGACGGATACTTGGCAGGGGGCGGGGCATAAGCAGCCGGCGCGGCGGGATACGAGACGGAGTAGGAGGGAGAGGCGACTGGATACGGACCCGGAGCCTCAGCCACCGCCTTGGCGCCATAAGGTCCACTGGCAGCGGCATAGGCGAACGAGTTCTGGCCAGACGATGCGGAATACCGAACCGGGGCGTAATCCTGAACCGGCTGGGGCTGATAGCTAGGGGCAGGGGCTGGGGAACCATACGATTGGCCAGGATACGAGGGACAGTAGCTCAGGTCAGTTTGGATTAGTTCTGCAAAAGGAGAAGAGAAGGCAAAGAAAATATAATAAATAGGCAAGGATTATGGAGTATGGAATGAGAACCGTACCCTTCTTTCCGGCGAACAGCAGCTTCAAGTTCTGCGCATCCAGGCGGCACTTGCTCGAGAATGGATGGTAGCTGTAGCCATCGGTGGCGCAGACAGCATAGCCACCTGGCGGGCACACAGCATCGTAGTTCGCATCCGCAAAGATGTAGTCCAGTTCAGAGCCCGAGTAATCGCCATACCAATCGTAGTCGCCGTGAACACCGACGGCCGCCAGGACGAAAGTCAGGAGCAGGGCCAAGGAGCTGGACTGAGAACTTGGGTGTTGCATGTTGCCGATGGAACTGATGTCGCTGACCATGGAGATCCCCGCTTTTATGGGTCAGCGACTCGACTCCAGAAATGGGGTCTAGAACGTGCATGTGATTACGGACTTTACATCACTCTCGAGCATTTTTTTTTCATTTTTAATTTTTATGTTTAAGACCCCGTCTCCCCGGCTTTTATCACTGCGGAACGTGCGAGCGAAGAGCGGCGACATTATGACATAGTAATATGGCATTACCTAACAAAAAAATCGTTGTCTTTGCCGCTGCTTAAACTCTCCGACTAGCACTTTAAACTCGACCAACTGGCGCCAGATTGCGGGTAAAGTGGGTAACTGGATTAATGTCGATAGAACCTGACCCAACTAATCTACTGGCATTTCTCCACTCTTCTTTGGAAGACTGTGGCAGTGACAACGTTGTTGTAGATACACAAAAACATGAGCCATGTTTTAAATATATGTTACATTATCCCTTTTATTTTAATCAAAAAGTTCCTCATTATTTCCACAAGCCAAATGACTTACAAACAAACTAAGCCAGCAGTTTTAAATCAATTTCCTTGGAAAAACTAATATAATTACAGTAATTCAACTTTAAATACGAGTGAGCTAACCATGTGATACTATGTTATGTGCAAAACAAATAACAAGTGCAAGCCCTGGTGTAAACTTGCACCCAATCTCGTACTTTGCTCCTGACCATTCATAAAAGTTAAGTGCACTTGCATATAGTTGCGGACATGTGCAGAAAATTATATTGCAAAGGCGGTTTGCCTTAAATTCACTTTTATGTGCATGCCTTTTTACGAGCCGAGAAGCCAGAAATTTTCACACCACAACGTGTGCGGCTAATTGTAAAATGCATTTTATATGAAATTCTCTTGCACTTTGTAAAGAATTTCATATCAATCCTAAGTCGATGCCAATTTCGTCCAAAGAAACGGCAGAGAAACCGCATCAAATATTTATACTTTTTACACTCGCTTGCCATGCAGCACATCAGCTATTCAGGAATAAATTTTATGAAAGTTTGCGGAGATAGATATTTTACATGAATCTAGAATTGAAGTGAAGCGAAGTATTCGCCAAAGTTGAATCTTGAAGGTTACTGCGTAGTAATAATAAAGTTGCATTGCAATCGCATCAGATGCTTTTAACTACACTTTCAAAGTGAAACAAACACCTATGCTGAAAATTAGTTTTTAAGTCGTCTCATAGTAAACATTGTTTTAAATTGGTTAGTTAAATTGATCAGTTTTTAAGTGAAATACACTTTTATAGGACCTCAATTATGTTATTTGTCATATATCATATAAATAATCTTTTTTAATATTTCTAGTCATAAAATACATTTAAAATAAGCCACTAAATGATATTGTTTTTGAAACACCCAGTTGTGTGAAATTCCGTTAACAAAATTCCGAATTCTTAAGAATCGGTGGCTCCCTGCTGTGCGCGCCACGCCCACCTGCAAAACTGTTATACACGCCCACGACAAGCCATATACAAAGACAATGAAGCAGTGCGCCGACAACTTGTTGATGGCAAGCAGTGTTTTGGAAAGCAGTACTCGTGCACTGAAAAACCATGAGCTTCACATTTTGAAAACATAAATAATTACATTTTTTTCGTTTTTTTTGCGGCATATGTATAGTTTTATGATTGACTACATAAAGATAAGTTAATATATATATTTTTTTCAAAACATTATACTAAGAACCCTCTTTTTCTCGTATTTTTTCATACATTTTCGTTCAGTGTGCAGTGGGTGGATGGGCGGTAAAATGGGGAAAATATGAGGGCATCGCCAGCAACATCGGCTGGTGATTTTTGCCGGATGCCGTACCATTTGCCTGCGGTACGCGGAGCAGAGCGGTGCGAGAATCGCAGTGAAGCGGCCAATTTTGAATACCGATAACAGAAGGCCGTGTTTTTGTCCGTGTTTCTAATATTTTTTTCTTTTTTTGTTGCTGTACGTGACGAGCGGTGAACTGGAACAGAATCAATTGTTTAAGTTTGCAATGAATGAATGGCTGTGGCAAACAATTGAATGAATTCAATTGCCACAAGAGCTCCATGTAAGTGATCTGTTGGCATCTGTTTTTTGCGTAAATTCTCGACAATTATTATGCGATTATTAGGTGAAAATATTTTCGAAACATATTTGAACAAATATATACTCGTAGTTCAGTAAATCATTTGCATAATTTGTGCGCCGCATGAGACTTAATTTTCGACCGTTTAATTAAGTAAACAATCGAATTAAATATTTGCGTACACAGTGCAAATAAATAATTCGATTCCAAAGCCCCTTAATGCGAAAAGTTTTTTTGCGCTACACAGGGCAAATAAGGCCAGTGATTGGCAGGAAATACGGAAATAAGGAAATGAGTGTTATAATTCGCAAGGTTGGCAACTTTTATGCCCAGTAGATTGAAATGCCGGAGGATTCGTGGCCAGTGTGGCGTGTGTAATTGCATTTGGTGACCCAGACGATGTGGATGAAGTAATTTGTTATTATAATTGATCCGACTAGAATGGCCGAATAATGTGGCATTATTTCGCATGTCCGCTTTCATTTCGTGTGCGTGTTTGTTTGTTTGTGTGTGTGTTGGTTTGCGTGGCATTTCCGTTTCCGGCCTGCAAATGGCGCTAGCATCATTAACCGCATTGACGGCTTTTGTCCTCCGCCTCTATTAATTCCATTTTTCTTCTTTTTTTTCTTCTTTTTTTTTTTTGCTAGCCTGCTAGACAAAACAATTCATCATCAATATTCAGCATGTGTACATATAATTATTGCTCTGGCAGCTTTTAGCGACCACCCCCATTGATTGGCCATTTGTATCTTTTGCAGCGGGCGGTCCTGTCGCCAAAAACAAAACAAACAAAAAAACAAAAAACATAAGAAACACAAGTCCTTTTTCTTACCCCCACCCATTGTTGACAATAAATTTCAATTTCGTGCATAATTTATGCAAGCAAACGTTTTCCAATTATTTGTGTTTTATGAATGCTTCAAAATGAGCGCCTCCCCCCCTCCCCCATTTTCTATGGCTTCTCCTCATCCCCAAGTATCCAAGTATCAAAAAACTATGCAAAACAAAACAATTTGCCAAAAATGTTGCAGATGCTTGCGTATTTCTTGGAGGGCTTCCTCAGTTTTGTGGGGTGAATATTTTGGTTACACAGTGCGCTTCAGATTTTCTTGTTAAAACAAAAAGACAGAGGAATATTTTGCAGTTGAGCCAAGCAGTTTATTTAATGCAACATTTATTCAAACTGGCTGTAGCAAAAGTAAAAAGTAAAAAATAGTAGTAGTAATACATAGTAGAGAAAACGTTGTCTAGTTTTCAGTGGCACATTTTTTCATTAATGCTGAGAGCAAATGCTTATTTTACTTACAATGAAAAATAATTGAAAAAAGTGTCATATATTTTACGGCTTCTAAGCAAAAAATAAAAGAATATTTAATTACGGCAGCTAAAGAAAAATAAAAGAATATTTAATTACGACTTCTAAGCAAAAAGTAAAAGAATATTTGTTTTGCTAAGCAACAAATAAAAGAATACCTAATTACTTATGCCAGTAGAAGAAGAAAGAAAGCCATAATTATTTTACTAACAGCCTGTTCCTGCGAGCATTTTTGTTTTGGCGCTATTATGTTGCCACTATGCACACTGTTTTTCTATATGTAACTAGAATAACAAGCGGAATCTGTTGAATAGGCACAGAGTTCTGTGCCACTTCACGAGTGTTTTGCCTCAAAGCGGGTTGATACAGCGGGTACACTGCAATAGATTTAATTCAAAGGAGGGCGACTGTAAATGCAATTAATGTTCATTAGTGCGTTCAAGACGGCCATTTGAATTGATGGCCAACAAAGGCGCTCCTGTCCTTGGTCCTTGGTCCTGCCAACGTCCTGGTGCTCGTCCTGGTTCCGCTCACCTGCCGCTAATTGCCTGGCCAAGACACTTGCAAAAATAAATAACATGCAAGAATGCTTAGCCAGGTATGGCGATATCCATCATGGCAAACTGTCCCAGTTTGGTGCCGTAAATTAATGCCGCAAATTAAAGTTTCGTCCTGCGAGCGTGGAAAATCATCTTACTTTGTATATGTATACTCAGTATATACACGTATCCTGCATGCCAGCTTTTCCACTGCTTGAGCAGGCTTCTGTGGAAACTCAATCAAGTGAAATGAGTTTTGATTAAAAATATAACCAGGTTAGGCTAGAACTTTGCAGCTCATCTCGCCTTTTGGGCCACGTGTGTGCGAGTGTGTGTGAGTATGCAAGTGTGTGAGTGTGCGAGTGTGTGTGCGATCGAAGTGCATTTCATTTGAGTTTTTGCCCCGTGGCATTTGCTTTGTCTCTCTGTGCGACGAAATGCAATTAAGTTCGCCCAACCACGGTTGCAGAAATAGCGACACAGTTAAGCAACGCCATTAATTAGACAATAAACTGATTTACAGCATATGTGTTCACAGGAGCGCACAGGTGGCTTGTTGGTGTGCGTGTGGGTCGCAGGACCTACGGAGCTCATGTCCCGCGTGGATATTCCATTTCCTTTGGCACCATTTCCCCGCGGGAAGGACCCCCTCGCAAATTTTCAAATTTCAAACCCAACTTGGGCAACTCTTTGAAGCCTAACCAAATTAGAAATGCACACACGAATGCACAGCCTATGGCAAAATACAGCAAAAAAATAGTATTTGAATATATCATATTAATAATTAAGTAAATATCTTAATGTAAAATAGTTAAAAATGTACTGATACTTTTATTACTTTTATTAAAGCTTTCAAATTGCCTCTGATTGATTTTTACCACGTATTACAACGTTTCAAAATTTATGGCAACTTCAAACCAATACTTCTGTTATATTTTTTCAGTGCATTCAGCCCGTGCCAAGAGTTAACCACATTGAACAGCCCACCATGGCGACATCCTCTTCAGATTCAGATTCAGATTCGGAGTCGGGAAATTTGGATGCGGGAGCCCAGGCCCAAACGCAGGATAATCTGCGCATATTCCTAAAGCATTTGTATGCCGAGTGCGTGTTTCGATACCAGAATGTCACATACGATACGGACGACCCATCATTCTCACTTGGCCCAGCAACAGGTGAGTGGCGGCCACCAGGCGTATACGTGATGTGCCACATGCCCCCGTGCACACAGCAAAAGCGAAAGCAAAAGCGAAAGAATACAAGAGGCACGAGGAGGAGAGGAGAATGAAATTAAATTACAGCCCATCTGATTTCATTTGATGCATTTCAAAGAGATGTATTTAGATATACACCAAATCATTGGCTTACTTCTTGAGGAGGCTAATTTAAACATGGGGTTTCCTTTCAATGAAAATCAGTGAAATTTCAAGACAAATTGATAAATATTAAAAGCACTTAACAACTTAACCAAATGTAACAATATTTGTTCAACACAAAGTGTCCAGCGTTTATAAATTATGAGATAAATTAGAAGTTTTTGAAAGTGCAATATTAATATACTATGTATATAAAGTAAATCCATTTTAATGGCACTTGTCGCCGTGCACAGACTACGATTCGGATTTGCCGGAGAACTTCAGTCCGGTGCCGCGATATCTGGAGAACGCCGCGATGAACGAGGGCGTTATTGACATGCGGAACGTGGACGAGGAGCTGGCGGAGAAGGAGGAGCTGATGGCCACCGTCGTCAGTGCCACGATGGCCACAAATCACAATGAGAACCGACTCTTTTGCCCCCTGAACTTTGACGGATATCTCTGCTGGCCAAGGACTCCGGCCGGCACCGTACTAAGTCAATATTGTCCCGATTTCGTCGAAGGATTCAACAGAAAATTCCTGGCCCACAAGACGTGAGTTAAATGCCCAATACTATGCACGAATATTACGCCCCCAAGGATTGCATAGATTTTCATTCCGTTCAGCGTTTCGCATGGTCAAATAAATTTCGCCATTCGTAGTATTCACTTGAACATAAACTCGGATATGGCCAGCATTTACTTTAATGTGTGCTGTGTGTCATAAACGACAATGTTTATTTACGAGTGATACAAACAGGGAAACTCTTATAGAATATACATAAGAGTTTAATATACAAACAGTTAATCTTATATAAAATGTACATTAAAGTTTGCGCATCATATTTATGCACATAAACAAACAAAAAGAGTTAGTAATGCAAGGAAATTAAAATCCTTCTTCAGCAGAGATAATCTCCCTAAGTGTACTGCTTCACTTCACTTTAAAACTTGCACTATATGTTTCCTTTGTGTTATTTAATGGATCGTATTCATACCACTTTACGCACCAGCTGAGCTCAGTTGCCTCTGGCCAAAGTTGGCTAACATGTGCCATTGTCAGGCGTGTTTTTTTTCCTTTTCTTTTTTTGGTATAAAAAACCCCCCAGCCAGTCACAATTATCGTAGTAAGCATTTCGCATTCGTAGATGCCTGGAGAACGGCTCGTGGTACCGCCATCCGGTGAGCAATCAGACCTGGTCCAATTACACCAACTGCGTGGACTACGAGGACCTGGAGGTAAGTGCAACAGCGGGTGGGGTGGGTTGGTAGCATGGGCATTAATCAAGAAAGTTGCCACTGCAGTTTCGCCAGTTCGTCAACGAGCTGTACGTGAAGGGGTACGCCCTCTCCCTGCTGGCCCTGCTCATATCGATTATTATTTTCTTGGGCTTCAAGTAAGTGTTTGTCCTCGCCCTCCCCTCGGAAACTAATGTGCGGATATCCCTTTCCGTTCCCATCCTCTCCATTCCGTTCCATTCCGTTTCGTTCCCTTCGCAGATCCTTGCGCTGCACCCGCATCCGCATCCATGTGCACCTGTTCGCCTCGCTGGCCTGCACCTGTGTGGCCTGGATATTGTGGTACCGCCTGGTGGTGGAGCGATCCGAGACCATAGCCGAGAATCCGGTGAGATGCACTGGGCGAAAGAACTGTACATAAATGCCCAATAATGCCCCACTTTGCAGCTCTGGTGCATTGGCCTGCATCTGGTGGTGCACTACTTCATGCTGGTCAACTATTTCTGGATGTTCTGCGAGGGCCTGCACCTGCACCTGGTGCTCGTTGTGGTAAGTTATACTCTTATATTCGCATTACATTCGCATCTGGCATGGCCATGCAAATCTGTGTAATTGCCCAGCAGCAGCAGCAAGTCTGCATTCTTTATGAGCGACTTCTGTGCATGACAGTTGTGGATATCCGACTATCCGCCGACTTGGCAATGCGCTTCACCCCCAGCAATTTGTCTGAGAGCGAAATTGCAGCGTCAAGTTGAGATGTCAGGAATGTCCGTCCAAATGCTGACTTATCCCCTCACCCCTCTCCATCTACTTGCCAGGTCTTTGTCAAGGACACGATTGTGATGCGCTGGTTTATCGTCATCAGCTGGTTCTTGCCGATTCCCATAGCCATCGTCTATGGCCTGGCCAGGCACTTTAGCAGTCCGGACAATAAACAGTGAGTCTTGGCCAATGGCTGCCACATTATTGCCCAATCACTTTCGAGTCATAAACACTTGATTTAATGTTGCAGTGCAGTTAACTACACTTGCATTGCATACGCCATTTTGCATAGTAGTTACATTTGATTTCACACTCTTGCAGCTGCTGGATAACGGACAGTCTCTACTTGTGGATCTTCTCGGTGCCCATAACTCTGTCGCTGCTGGCCAGTTTTAGTAATATTCACAATTTCTTTTCAAGCACACATATATTGTTGTTAAACTCTTTGCATTTCATTGAAACAGTTTTTCTGATCAACGTGCTGCGTGTGATCGTGAGGAAGCTGCATCCGCAGTCCGCGCAGCCGGCACCGCTGGCCATCCGCAAGGCGGTACGGGCCACCATTATCCTGGTGCCGCTCTTCGGACTCCAGCACTTCCTGCTGCCCTACCGTCCGGATGCCGGCACCCAGCTGGATCACTTCTACCAGATGCTATCCGTGGTGCTGGTCAGCCTGCAGGGCTTCGTGGTCTCCTTTCTGTTCTGCTTTGCCAACCACGATGTCACCTTCGCCATTCGCACGCTGCTGAACAAGTGGCTGCCCAGCTTGGTGACTCCGCCGCCGGCCGGGAGTAATACTGGACAGATGGCCACGACCACGCCCAGCCGAGAGTTGGGCGTTTAAGGCGTACCACACGAGGGTCGATCGAAACATTGACCGCATCGTCGAGCAAAGATTTTGATGTGCTATCTCTGCTATACTCGTATCTGTGCTCCGTACTCCCTGATGACAACTGATTTGTTTTCACCGTGATTCTTTTTAAAATGAACACTTATTTTTTTCAAATTTATTAGCCAGGGTTATTAGGCCCGAAATGCATTTACAAATTGAAAGCTCTAGTCATATGAATTATCCATTAAAGAGAAATAGTTTGCTTTAAAAAGTGCTGACCAGAGAACTGCAAGTGCAGTGCCGATCACATTTGCCACTCATAACGAAAAACAGAGAAGGCAAGTTTAACTTTATAAATGTAGAATTTTTCTTTTTAAAATGATAAAAAATACAAAACATGCAGCCACAGAAGCCGCAGCCAAAAGTCAGAAACTTAAGCGTGCCCCTCCATTTCCCCCCCAGGTATTCACCCCTTTCCTCAAGCTCTTTCCACGTCAGAGCTGACAGCTGGTTGTAGCTCCTGGAAATAGCTGGCTCAGGCACTTCCTCCAGTAGGTCGAAATCACATTATTGATATCCTCTGCTGCCACTTATCACATATCACTGAACCACTCACTCGCAATTACTATTTAAAAAAAACATCGAAAAAGTTGATAGCTTACGTAGGACTTTTGAGAATCGCAGAGGAGGGCACTTATATTTTGGTATTATTTAGTATTAAATATTTAGTATTATTTAGTATTTAGTATTATTTAGTATTTAGTACTTAGTATTATTTGGTATTTAATACTTAGTATTATTTGGTATTTAATACTAAGTATTATTTGGTATTTAGTATTATTCATTAGTTTCTTTTAATGTAACGTAATACTTTATGCTATCTTAATTATAATTATACATAAACTTATAATTGTTTAGCGAGTGCACTTAGAGTGCCGGTGGCTTGCTGCAGTTCTCTGGGAAATTCTTCTGAGCGCTTACCATAAAAACTTAATTTCAAACTCTTTTGAGGAAGTATATAAAGCATAGTTATAAGCATTAAGAAACAAAAAAATATATATACAAAATCTAAGCTTGAACCTAGAAAACAAGAAACTATGTATGCCATATATATTGTTATTTAAATTTGTACCTGGGGAATTGCCCTCCACATATTTAGGTTTCACAAAGCTATCCATAGCAAACTAACTATGTCATATCCAGAGAAATTGCGGGAAACAAATGCCAAGAATTTACACAGAAATTTCCCCCGATGATTTAAGTGCAAAATCATATGCGTTTTATTTTATAATAGAAAATATATATTCAAATCCTGAAAGGATATGAAAAGAGACGCAGAATGAAACATACGTACCCGTGTACCTAAGGAACCTAAGGCCCTTAATAATAATATTTAATAATGTTAAGATAACATAAATATATACATATGTGCATTGTTTGGACCTTTAATGTAGCTGACAGATATTAATGATATTTATTCAACATAACCCAGCACACTTACATACATACGTAGCGAATAAATCATGTTAACTGCAAAGAAATCGTTTGATTGCCAAATATAATACTTGGAATAAAAACAACTTGGGTTTTTGGTAAATTTTTCATTCAATTTTATTTCATTTTTTTTGCGGATTTTCTCTTGTCATATTTTTTTATTTTTATTTTGTATACCATTGCTTGCCGGCTTTTTGTTGTTTGGTTTTAGTTTTTGTTATCAAGTTTCGTTTGGATTTCGTTTTAAAATTGTTGTTTTTTGTTTTTGTTTTTTGTTTATGAAAGAGCAAAAGAGCGTAGAACAAAACTAATACATACAATAAAATACAAATATAATAATAATTTACATACATTCATATAATTTATATGTACGAGTATAGTAAAATTTACGTTTTCATCTTATCGCTTTTGTTTTTCAATATAAGTTATATAATAATATGCATCTAAATTTGTGTCACCTCGTTATCATTTCCTTCACTGTGTGAGTTTGAGTTTAAGTGTGAGTGTGTGTAAGTGTGATCGGTTCGTTTTGTGTCTGTGTTAGTTAGATATATTTGTGGTAAATACATACAAATATGCGCCTATCCATTTAGATAAATTAGAGGCCTGCAGGAATCCACTGCGAATTAAATCCATTAGATTTGTGAGAAAATTACACAATAATTACGAAAATTTATGAATTTCTGAATTCGCGTTTGCTGCATGAATTCTTGATCGAAAACACTTTATTATGATGCAGGCCTCCAATATATTTTACGTTTGTTGTATGCATGACATTAAGTTGGAGCATTTCGTTAGCTGATGGGCGGTTTTTCGGGTTTTTGGGTTTTCGGGTTTGGATTGTGTGACTTGGAGGGTGTACAAATCAATTGAAATAGTTCTACTCAGGGTCTACGAATACAATATCGAAATGTGAGTAAGTAAGCATATTTAAAAGTAAGGTAAGTACATGGGTATGCGGTATATGGTTAACTAATTGGATAAGTACGATCGCAGGGTAATGCATAAATAGGTGCTGCCCCATGGATTTGCACGAAAAAGTATATTAATATTTTGTACGATACGCTATAGACAATAATAATTAGCATACACAATCAAATGGATAATAATTAATTAAGTTTGAAGTTGAGTTATGACTTTTTAATTGCATTTTTATAATTATTTTGATTTGTGATCTTCTCTTCTTGCTCACACACACACACATATGTAGTTGGCTTACATATATATGTATATAACGGTTATCGATTTTTCTTATGCACAAAATTGATTTAAATATTCTTGCGATTTTTGTTTTCAATTTATTTTTGTTTTGTTTTCTTTTTTTACTTACAGTTGCGGTCAAAATAATAGTAGTGCCGGTGAAGCAACACGTTATTTCTCATTATTTCCTCTATGCCTTCACATATTCAAATAATTTTTTCACACAAGTGACGTTAATTCTTTGCTCTCTAAGAACGTAAAGTTATTTTCGGTTCTCTCTTCGTTTTACATTCTTTTTCGGCTTTAATTGCAAGGATGCACTTGTTTGACCCAGTCAAAATAATAGTAGTGCCAGCTAAATTGACAAGAATAATTAAATTTAATCGCTTTTTAGCCAGGTTTGTGGTATTTTACAATACTCTTGCGCGTTTTTTAACAGTTTCTATCATTTTTAGACTCTTCTTTGAAATTAGGTACAGAATATATGGGGCGTGGCAAACACTGTAATGCCGAGAGGCGGTAACTCATTAAAAAACTGATTTTTTCTGGAAAGACTTATGTCAGGGTGCAAAATATTATCGGATGCTCTTCTACAATGATTAGAAATGCAATCAAATATGAACCAACAAATGAAACTCGTGGTCGGTTCAAGTTATTGACCAAAAGGTCAGTAGATCGCTTAACAAGACAGGCAAGAAGCAATCCTTTCGGGTCCACTGCAGCCCTAAAAAAAATCTTGTAAAATTAATTTTAGTTTGGAAACAATAAGATGTCTCGGAGATGAAAACCTCATTTCAAGAAGTCCACGAAAAGTGCCGTTACTAACAAAAAAACATGCAGCAAGTTATGCAACATTCCGTTTGAAGTTTGCAAGAAAGCACTTGAATTGGCCTTTGGAGAAGTGGAGTAATATTTTGTGGTCGGATGAGTCCAAGATAGTTTTGTTTGGAGGCAATGGCTCTCGGGAGTTTGTTAGACGACCACCCTTGTCTGACTTTTTCCCGAAATATACATTAAAAACGGTTAAGCACGGTGGTTCAGCGATTATGATTTGGGCGAGTTTTTCGTATTATGGAGTTGGGCCAGTGTATTGGGTAAAATACATCATGGATCGTTATTTATATGTAAAAATTTTAAACAAGATGATGCTCCTATATGCCTTCGAGGACATGCCACTTGTTTGGACTTTTCAACAGGACATTGATCCAATACATACAAGTAAACTCGCCAAAGAGTGGTTCGCAGCCCATCAAGTCGAAGTCATACAGTGGCCCGCAGAGTCAACCGATCTCAATCCAAGTGAGAATTTGTGGTGTGACGTTAAGAGAGCAATCTCAGAAATAAAACCGAGTAATAGCTTTAAACTCTGGAAAGCTGTACAAAGGTCATGGGACTCTGTTCCTGTGCAAAGATGCCAGAATTTAGTTGATTCCAGGCATAAGCGCTGTGCGTCTGTTATAGCCAACAAAGGCTATTCAACAAAATACTAAAATAAACATTAAATATAGGGCTATTACATAGTTTTTATCATTTAAACTTAAAATGTTTTATTTGGCTGTGATGCTGTTTGAAAAAATGCACTACTATTATTTTGACCGATCAAATTTAGGTCCATTTTAACATTTTCATTTCTTTCTGAAAAGTCTTATGCATTTTTCAAAGTCAATTTTCATTATTATCACCTACTATGAGTTAACTTTCATTGAAAATTTAAAAAAATTTTCTGAACACGTTTTGAAAGGTGTTTTTTTGGATTGTTTGAAAACCTCTGTGGGCACTACTATTATTTTGACTGCAGCTGTATTTACTTAGTTTGGTTTGGGCGCGTTCCGTCTGACAAAGCGGCTACGTATATTTTCTTGTCTTCTCCTTATTGTTTTTTTTTCTTATTTGTTTAAACTAACTGTTTGAATGTTGCAAGCAATTCAACACTCAACACTGATTACCGTGTTTTCTGCCTCAGGCGACCATTGAATTTTATTGAAATTTCTGGCATATTAACGCTCTTTGGCTTTTCGCTTATTTCTGTAGTTTTGCATAATCTGTCGCACGTTTTATCGTTGCTTACACACTAAATTGAAGTTTCATATTTGCTAACTTGCATGCTGAATCTCGTCTTAGATTAGTTTTTTTTGTATCGATGAAATCGCCTTAAGTGTCTAGATTTTAGTGTATATCAATAAAAATGTTGGAAGTTGATTTTCGGGTGTAGCTTCGGGAGGCGTTTCAAAATCGCTTTACATTCATTCACTTTCGGGTATTTGTTTGGAATTTGTGTTTGTTTCGTTTGGAGTTGCCGTTCGTATAGAAGATTTTCTAGGCTCAAATTCATTTTCATTTTGGTGTTGCTCTGTTACGGTTTTCGATGCGATTCTGTTTTCGGGGGCTAAATATTTCATATTTCATATTTTCGCTATCCTGGCCATACAAGTAGACGACATGTACATCTATATATATATATAAATAAATATGTATTTGTTGTGTTTAATTTTTAAATGCATTTCATGCTTAGTTGATGATTTTCATTGTTGGGTTCAGTTATAGTTTTTGCATTCTGCTGTTTTTATTTATTTGTTTTTTTTTGTTTTTTGTTTTCTTGCTGAAATGAATTTCGAAGAACTGTCGCCAACTGATCGGTGTGTGGGTTTGTGTGTATTTTTTTGTTTTATCTTCGGCTTTATTTAGCTGAATTTTAAACTTATACGCTTCGGTTAATATGGATGATTTTATTCATTTTCGTTTTTTTTTTTCGGGTAAATTGTAAGTGGCGGCGTATGAGCCGTGTATGAATGTGACCGAGTCGCTGAGTTGCGATTTGTACAACTGCGTCATAGAGTCGCCTTCCGCATACTATATACACATATGTATATATATATATAGTAGGTCAGCGTGGGCCAAAACAGCCAACTCGTGCCACATCTCCATATTGCTTTTGTGAATGACACACGCGCCTGCGCAGCAGCGTTGCGGCGGTTATTTTGCGGATATTACTTGATTACTTGATTATTCCATATGTCATATTGAGTATTGAGTAGTTTAACTAGTCGCCGGGAAGTGGAAAACGAATCAGCAATCAGCAGACCTGTTCATTTCTAATCTCTGTTCTCAGTCCTAATGGCGAAACTGCTTGCATTGTCCAGCCCGGATATGGACCGCACTGCTTGCAAGCAGTTGTCCATCGAGGACTTCCGGTCTGTTGCTGATGTCGCGTTTCTAGGTAATTTTAGGTATTTTTTTAATGTATTTCACATTTCAATTTGCTCATATTCCATTGAATTTCGCGATTCCGCAGTGGTTTCTCTTGATTTTCTTATCCTTGTGTACTTTGTATATATCGTTATACATACTTAATACCTTAATAAATTTTACTATAAATCTTTGTTTAAAAAATTTTACATCATTTATGTTATATACTTAAAAATTTGGTGTTTTCAATTTGCTTTCGCAACTTCCTCTTTGCTTGAGTTCTTTTCTTTTGGATTTTCTTCGTTTTTCGTTTTTCTAGCTTAAGATTTGTTATTCTTTTTTCTTGTATTTATTTCTTTTTAGGGTTTTCCGCCTCATGGCCCATTGCCATGTAGATGTGGCCTGACCTTTCAGCCCTAAATACACACAAAAAAAAAATTGTTTGCTTGCCTAAAAATGTCATAAGTTGAACTACAGACACACACATTGATTGTTGGTAGACTCTACTAAATGATCTCGGATTTGAAAACTAGATTATTGAAGTGAAAAATCGAATAAACAATCTTTAATTGAATTAATATAGATGCGCGTACATATAGTTCGTGTTTGATTATATATATGTATTTATATAGGCGTACAACTTAGTTAAAAACTTAGTTATACGTTAGAGAGCTTTGAAACTTAATCTGTATTTTAAATATATATTTGTATAAATGCGAGTGCTGTTGTTGTGTATTTGTGGTGTGGATCGATTTACACGGCTGAAGTTGCGGTTTTAGCTGGCCACATTACGATTTATTTTCAATCCAATTCCGATCCAATTATTTACTGATCACTTCAACTGCGAAAGCGTGTTGCCTGCTGTATTGCCAATTTTCAGGTGGGTACAGATTAGAGCTGGCAAGCCATCGCTAGTAAATTTACTACATGGCGTCATCGAAACGATCAATACTATTCTTATTATGGTAAGAAGATGGCATAGAATAAATAAACTTTTATTGTGGCCTCCAAGAAATCCAATCGATTCTATCTTAAGATCGATCGAAGTCTTGCCAGCTCTAGTTTAGGTGTGCGTGTGTGTGTGTGTGTAGATATTTGGGGGGAAAAAAGAAAACAAATTTTGTGTTTTAGTTTTTTGTGTTTTTTCTTTTTTTTTTGCATAGTTTTTGGAATAAGTCACACATTTATTTAATAATAAATATATATTTTTAGTTGTAGTTATGTTTTTTGTTTGCCTTTGTTTGGTTTCGCTTGGTTGCATTCAATAAGTTATAATAATTATAAAAATGGAATAATAAGTAGGCGTAATAATATATAATGTAATATAATATAATAAGTTTGCTTGGTTTCATTTACTTTGGTTTGCACTTGACGAATACGAATACGAATCTTAGACGACGAAAAAAAGATATTTAAATCTGGTTACATATATAATATATAATAATGGTTACAAGTGAGTGTGTTTTGGGTGTTTTGGGTGCTTTGGGGAGTTTTGTTGTTGTTGTTACGTTTGGAGGATATATCGCGGCTTTATCTTCGATTTCCGTTTCGTCTTCGAGTGTAAATCAAGGCGAATCGAATTTAAATATAAGAGCTGAATAGCACTAGAATTAATGTAATGTAATGTAAGTTAGGTTTTGCATAACGAACACAAAATACAATACAATACAATACAATACAATATATTTATGCGTATCCATTATAATAAGTACTTAGGTAAGCTGAGAGAGTTATGTTGGTAATTTCTAAATCAATAGACATTAAATCATTTGGTTAGCTTGTTTAAATACTTTGTTTAATTGAATATAATCGAATTGAATTACATATACATAGGTTTAAAAAAAAAAAATAGTTACTATATATTGCGACTTAGATCATTTTCATTCATATTTTTCCGGTTTTCTATTTGTTATTTGTTATTTTTCGTTTTTTGTTTTTTTTTATCTTTTGACCATATTACCTTCTCATATTTCTTTCCCATTTGTCGATTTATAGACAGTTGTCTGGCTCACCTCACTTTTTTCTAAACTTTTCCTTAGTTTCTGTGTTGTGTTTTTTGGATGCCTCATTCAAGCTTTATTTGTTTATTTGTTTTTGGTTTTTTTTTTTGTATTTTTTTCGTTTCCTGGATTAGTTAATAAAATTAAATTATAGAGATGGAAATAAATCAATTTTCACTAAGATTTCATTAGAATTACAATCATAATAATTTCGTTTAGCGTACAAATCAAATGATAGGCATATCATAAACTCGCGCTAAATTTCGCAATTTCGACTACACTGTCCTTGTCATTTCATATCATATCATAATCATATCATATCATATCATATATCTTATCAGATCAGATCAGATGAATCTATAGTCTAGGTGTTGTTAAATCAAACAGATCGTGGAGTATTGGAAAGGTCTAGTCCAGATTGGCTGGTTCGCCTAAGTGGTCTTGGTCTTGTTAGTCTTAAAGCTGACCTGCAGCACCCGATTGCCGAGGGTATATCCGTTCAGCGACTGAATGGCCACCACGGCCTCATCGTAGTTGGTCATGGTCACGAATCCGAATCCCTTGCACTTGCTGGTCTGCAGATCCCGGATCACCTTCACCGACTGCACGGCTCCGAATGGACCGAACAGCTGCCACAGCACATTCTCCTCGGTTTCCGGGGCCAGGTTATAGACGAATATGCACCATCCGGATCCAGTCATTGCGTTTCCCGGCAAGATCGAGTTGGCCAATAGGTCGCCAGCCAGCGGTGAGTACCTAAAGTGCAGTTGCGATTCAAGCCGGTGGTGAGATAAGAGAAATTAAATTAGTTATGTGCCAATCGTGCAGTGTGTCGACATCAATGTGAATTTTGGTAATTTCTAGGCCCTTCTTCTCTGCACCCAACTAATCGATCGCTTGGTCGCAGAATTTCCAAAGTACATGCTAATTTAGTGTACAAAATCTATTTTAACTGGGTACTCATTCAAGTACCAACACTTTAGTTAAGACCTCTCCTATTGCTCAAAACTGTGGTTAGTCTATCAGTTTTTAATATTAAAAGAAATCCATTTACTTCTAAGACAATTTCATTTGATCTCAGCGCTTTCAAGGTGCATGCACATAAACTTATATGTATTATAGGTTTTTGAACTATCTTTAAGTTCGAAAAATGATTAAAGATAGATGAATTGACTTCGCGATGTTTAAGATACATGCTATGTACAGCGCAAGTAATTAATTATTTAATTAAATTTCATATATTACGCCTTCCCTTATCAAATATTTATGTATTTCAACTTTATTTATATAAACTTTTATATAAAAAACTGCGCTATATTGTTGAGTTATTGCCATGGTTTTTCGAATATTAAAAAAGGATTCAAATCATAACAACAAACATCAAACTGGAATCAAGGGTAACGGTCATGCAAAAGAAAAAATCAAATTGATGTAAGCAAAGAAAAATAAATTATAGATGGTTATTACAAAACTAAAATGTATGTACAACCACCGTATAAGGATATTCAAATTGTTGCTAGACATTTATATATATTTTGCGAATACATTTCTATGTATATTTTCAGCTAAAGAAATCATGAAACAAAGTGAAACAGCTCGCACAGATAAAATGAACAAGATCAATAAATTCACCTTCGTAGGCCCTTGTTAATCGCTAACATGGGACTCTTTCCAATGCTAAAAATGATGATAAAATGTATTTCGAAAAGACAAAGAAAGAAAAAGAAGAAATAACAAAATGTTTTGAATAATAAATACAAATTAGTTAGTCAAAGAAATGCTAAAAGATATGTATGTACGAACACAAATAAATAACGCGTTTCAAGTTAAACTCAGAAGTTTATACTTAAGGATAATAATAAATATTTGTAGTTCCAATTCACCTTACAGCTTAGTTGCTAAAAAAAAAATATACCTGCGCATATTTACCAAGATCATAACTGTGGCCTTAGTACTCAGTATTTATTCAGTGAAATAGTTTACGTAATAAAAATGTCAAATTCTTTAGAGGCTTGATGCGTATCTTAAGTGTCATTTGTTTCGTGAGAAACAGATAAAATGGGTTTGAATTTCGAATTATTTTCTGCTGCAGCTGAATGAATACCGAGCCTAGGGATGCGATTTTCCCCAACAGATATAAATGGGTTTTTCTTTGGCTTTTCTGGGGTCTTAATACGAACCTAATGCGACCGGCGGAGGGCAGAGCTCCGGCCAAGCGACGAGTGGCAGCTGCCGCCTGGGGAGTCAAGTAGGCGGTGAGGGGCGGGGCAATCTGGGCCTTGGCACTGTTGCTCGGATTGTTGGCGAACTTGACGGTGATCGGCTCGGCATATCCCTTGGGGGTCTTGCCATTCAGCTCCTGGATGGCCCGCTCGGCTTCGTTGCGCTGATCGAAGCGTATAAAGCCGACGCCCTTCGATAGACCTGCGTGAAATGATATACATTTATCATTATTGGAATGGAAATAGATGGAGATTAGGTGGTAGAAGATAGAGGAGGGCAGGACTCACCAGAAATATTATCACAGAGTATACGAGATGTAATTATTTTGCCGAACGATGCAAACATCCCCTCCAAGTCTGGTTGTGATAGATTTTTCGGAAGACCCGATACATATAAATTAGCACCCTTAATAGATTCTGAGCTTGGACGGGCGTATGATACTTTAATAACCTTGTTCTGCAAACGCAGACCGTTCAGGGTGTTCACAGCCTTCTCAGCATCCTCGGCCCTGACGTAATTAACAAAGCCATAGCCCAGACTCTGACCTAATAATAATCGTGTGATAATAATATTAATAATAATAATAATAATTATAATAATAATTATATTGATTAGACATATTTTGGATAACTTACCTTGCTGCAGTGCCGGGTTGAGAGCGGTCAACGATGCTGGCAAGACTGAAATGAATGCATAAACAAATTAGTTTAGTTAACTATGCTAGAACGATCAATGAACAAAAGGGGAAGAAGGGGGAGCTAACGATTTTGATATGAACTAAATTAAACGAAATATCAGATTAACTTTTAAGAGCTGGCTATCAAGATGTTGCAGCTTCAGCTGATTCATCGTTTACAGCCAGCACTTGGATTGGGAGCATGGGGATATATAGGGAAATAGTCGTAGAAGCATTGGTTAATATTTACCCAAATTACCTGAGACTTTATCACGCACCAGTTTGCAACTCTCGAGCTCACCGATGCTGGAGAAGAGCGATCGCATCTCCTCCTGCGTCATGGTTTGCGGCAGATAGTTGACAATCAAATTGGTGCGCGACTCATCATTGCTGCCATCCACGGATCCGTTGGCACTGCCGTTCTTCACTATGTCCATGGCGTTGGTCATTGTGATTGTGGTTCTGATCCTGTTCCTGTCCTGATTTAGTCCTTCTTTTTGTGGTTAGTAGCTAATCTCACTGCTTGGTTGGTTTTCGCTTACAAGTTAGAGCTGCTCCTTATTCGTTTGTTTTTTGTTTGGAGGGGGGATTTCTAGCGCTTTGCACAAGTCCCGCGTAAAGTTAGTTTTTTTTCGCAGATTTTATTTCGGCTTTTTTGGGGGATTTTTTGGGGGGTTTTAGATCAACTACGATCGCGAAAAAAATGTATTTGCTTTTTAAGTTATGTTTAGAGCGTTCTCTGTCTAAAACGTTTAAAATTTATTTATGTCTGACTTGAATTATGTCGTACTTTGATTTGTGTTTTTTTATTTGTTTATTTTGATGGTATTCTTTTGTTTTCGTTTAGATAAAAGAGTAAATTTTGCTAAATGTGTTTACTTCCTATTTTTGCTTCTCCGAATGTTAAAGATTATTATGATCTTTAGTTGTAGGTCTTTTGGTTTTGTTTTTCGTTTTCTTTGTTTTTGGTTTTATATAAAATTGCAAAAATGCAAAAAGATAGCAATAATTTGGTTTTCTTCCGTTTTATTATACTTTTACTAAATTTGCGCTGGTTTTTGGTTTTATCTTTGACTGGAACTTAGCTTTGGTTTTCAAATATACATTCATATACCATATATATATATATGTATATATATATATTTAGTTAGTTGTGTTATCCGTTATCCTCTGTATATATATGTATATACCGCTTGAATATGATTATTCGTTAATGTTTGCTTTAAATTAATAGTAGTTGGTTTTATTTGGTGGTGTTTGGTTTTTGTTGACTTTTCCTTCTTATTTCTTTTTTTGCCTCGTCTGTTCTGTTTGCTTTTCCCCTGCGGTTAAAAAATCCCTCTTTTTCGGTGATCCGTTTCTTTTCTCTGATAAATGATGGCTGTTCGATTGCTCGCTCGTTTTCACTCAATCTGCAAAGAAGATTTCAAAAAGAATGTTAGTTTGAAAGGCTAAGAACAAATTCAGTATAATTGCATAGCCCATCTTTATCCTAAATTACTTTCGGTGGACTGCACACACACAATGCTCCAATTTAGCAGCTCACTTTGATAACATCGTTCGGGGTTGATAACACTAGTGCTTTAGCACTTTAAAGTTTAGAAAATTCTCTTCACGGACCCTGCAATTTGGCAATATGGTTGCTATCACGATGAAAAGTGCCCGATAAGCGTGTTTCACACACGGCTTGCCAAGGACATCGAGTGACTACTGTCACCAATACCACCACCACCATCATCACCATCACCATCACCACCACCTTTGCCACTACAGTGAACACCATCCACTCCCACCCCCGAATTTTCAGAGACAAGGGTAAGTCAAAGCCGAAATCTGTTTATCAAACAACAATGCGACTCCAATGGATTTTTTGCTCTCCCACTTTTTTGTCAGCGGCACAAAATGCTCGCCTAATGGCTTGGAATTTAATTAAATCGCTGTTGGCTGCATGTGATATGAAATCCCATGTGTAATGTCCTGATATATGATATGAATCGAAGGACGCTTACCCTGCATAATGAACATTTAGTGCTCCCTCCTCCATAGCGCACTTTCACAACATTCACACTCGACTGAGAACAATGGGCAAATGGTTACCAAGTAGCATTCAAAAATATACGTGTCAAATGCTAACTTCAGTTTATTAGAAAAAAAAAACGGGGAAAATGTAATAACATTGATAGCATGAACTTTGCGGAAATTAAATTGGTAATACAGAAAGAAGGCAGAGTTTCGCTGAGCAAAAAATGTGTCACATAACTGAGAAGTTTGTTTTCCTTTTTTAGAATTATTTCTCAAATGCTCTAACATTTTGGTTAATGCTGCACAAACATATTCAAAGGCATTAAATTATAGAGATATTATTACTATTGTTAAAAATAATCTTAAAAAATGATTTATTCACTTGAAGAACAGCTCATTTTGTTTTATTAAAAAAAAGAAAAGGACACAAAGTGCATTTCCCAGTTGGTATTAGAATAGTCAAATATCCTTCTGATTTGTATACTTTTGTATCCAATAGGAATTTCGTTAGGGGTTGAAAGGACGTAAAGAAGGACTTCCTAGATCCTGGCCGCCTCCGGCATTGGTGTGAGTGAGTGAGCGTGTGTGTGACTGTGTGTTGGTGTTGGTGAAGGGACTGCATTGAAAATAGGGTAAAAACCTGACGCGAAAAACAAACAAACGGGCCGCATGTCCTGCCATAATGTCCTGTTTGGGCCGGGGTCATTGAACGGAGGCCGGGTTTCGGTTTCGGTTTTTCACTTTTCCGCCTGCGTCTTTGCACCACATTGCCCACACCCGGTTGTTTGCCTTTTTTCGCTCTGTGCAGGGATCGCGGCATATCTAATGGGGTTTGGCTCCCAACAGCTGTTACGGCGTTCGTTGAACCCGAATAAAAGGTGCAATACTGGGCCAGAATGCAAATGCACTGAGCGAAAAGCCTTTGAAACGCCCAACAAACGGAATTCAACGGTTGACAAGAGCAGCAAGATTTTAACGTATGCAGATTGTTTCATTTGAAGATTACAATAACCATGCTAGCATCTTTTTCGCGCAGTGTGCGAAGGAGGTGAGGACCGAGATAAAAAGAAAATTGCACAAAAGGCATGGCGAACAAAAGGAAGTGCAGTGGGGGAGTCTGCTCCTCGTCCACAAGGATGCAGGATTCAAGCCGGTAGCATCCGTTAATTGTGCAGCATGGCGTGGCACAGGATAATGCACACGACCCCCGCACACCACCCCCCATCCACCCCCTGCCGCACAGCCCACTGAAAAGAAGCCGGCGAAGGAGAAGCGAAAAATGTGTAATTGACACTTTTGCGCCGATATCTGTGACCTCATTTGCGAATGTGTGTCGCCTGACATTCGTCGAGGGCCTTGAGGAGGGTCAGGATACACATGTGACTCCTCAAGTCCCTGAAAAGAATGGAAGAATGGCAGAATGGGAGAGTCCTTAAAGGCGATATGCACAGGACATGGAATGCGGAAGGCAGAATTGCTTAGAAGCTTAAAGTATTGCTAAGCCTCTGCTTCAATTACTCAAGCGCCTCATTATTATTATCAAATAATTGCATTTTTTAAATACTTAAACTATACATATCAGAAATATTAGCCTAGGGTAGTCACATTGCAATAGGGTTCTTATACATGTAAGTTTATAGCCCTTTTGTTTGACAATATTAAAAATAAAATGTAAAATGCAATTATAGCTATTATAGAAACTATTGTTATAGCTATTGTTATAGCTATTATTATTCTGATTGTTTAGGCCGCCAGGAAAACAAATACGAGGTGTCATGGAAATTTTCAATGGCGCCCCCAACTTATCGATTTATTTCGGTGGGCCCATTTGGCTAAGAATAAATACATTGATGGCTGGATAAAGTTGATTAGATCATGGGCATAAGCATAACCACTTACGTGCTTCGCTGGCGAGACGAAATCGAAAACAGTTGCGGGGAGCGAGGTGCGGTTGAGAAGTTACACTGTCATACAGTGTGTTCTATGTTTGTGGGGGGAGCGGGGAATTGAGACCGACTGACTATATAATAGATGTATATTGATTGCACAAAAAAAAGTATGTTCTTTCGCGTCGACTCGCTCTCTCACTCGCTTGCTCTCTTTTCGGTCTGCACACTCCTTTGTCCAACGATTTCCTGGCTATATAGTATATATATCATATATGTATATATATCGCAGATTGGGCATCCGGCGTAGTAGTTTATAGACAGACACTCGAAGCACACACTCGAAAAAAATGCGAAAGAAAATTGGAATTCGAATCGGAATCCGGAATTTGACTAGGGTCTGTGAGCGGCGACTTTTGCCAAGTGTTCTATAAGTTCTATAATACAGAATTATATATTGCACGATGATCGATGTCGAGTCCCGGGAATTGCACGGTTTTATTGCTTGGTTTGGTTTCTAGTTTTCTAGGCTTTCTGGGTTTGCTAGTTTTCTAGTTTTCTAGTATTCTAGTTTTGTTTTGTTTTAGGTAAAAAACCGAGAACACAACAAATTCGTAACTGAACATACATATATAGAAGTATATATACAACACAAAAACCGGTGCAGAGGAGTAAAAAATTATAAATGAATGTTCTCGAACGAGAAACACAACCGAATGGAATCAAACCGAACGAAAGCAACGGACGAACACGTACGACTGAATCGAATAGAGGAATACGGCGTCAGGACTTGCCTTTCAGACCGAAACATCTATATCCACACATACATACATATATGGACACAGATGTATTCATATACATATATCCTAGCTAGCCGTATCCTTGCATCCTTGTCGCCGGCCCCCAAAGCGGCGATGGGTGCAACAGAGACGCAGCGATCCGGCGGAATGAAAGAGAGCGAAAGGCACTACCACCACCAACGAATATCCTTGCACCAGTCCCTCTCTCTCTCTCTCCCTCTCTCTCTCTCCCTTTCTATCTCTCGCTCTCTCTGGCAATCGCTGTCTCCCTCTGAGGTCCTGCCGGTACACACCCTTTTTGGGAGAGCGGCAAGAGAGCACAGGACACGCACACCGGCAGCCAGAAATGGGGGGATGGCAAGCAAGTGAGGTGGGGCAGCAGAATCCTTGCACAAAAAGAAAGCATGCAATTTTTGAATATTTATAATTATTAATTTATTATATCTTTATTTTAGATTGGGAATTTGGATTAATTATATTATTTTGATGTATTATATTACATCACATTCCTTTTTAATGTATCTTTTTCACTTATCTAATCATAATAAATATTAGTTCCTTATTTCAAAAATAAAGATCTTAAGTTGCAATGTACGTATTATTTACCTAGAAAAATATTTAAGTGTACTTTTAGCTGGTGGTGTGAGCAGGGGTACGAGAACTTGACTCAATGTGAATGATGCAAATTATATCAGGCTGAGATAATGGAACAGGACTCTCCCCCTACAAAACGAAAACTCGACCAATGTTTTTGTCTGCACATCGGGGAAAACATGAAAAAATCAAGGGATTTAATGGTCACATATACTATTTATGTTAATATGCAAGTCTTTTTATATTCTACAGATTAGCTATAGATAAGCGATACATCGTATGCGAGTTATCTTTGTTGTTTTAACATATATAGCTAAAATAATATATTTTTTAATAAGTTAAATAAGTTGAAAATGCTGTTTCATTTGGTATTAAAGCTCTTTGAAGCACAACGAATCGTTTGGAAATCCATGGACATCATTTTTCAAATAGTTTGATAGATAAATTCTGGAAAATCCAACTCAGACAGGCGAAAAAGTTTTTCTCCCCCTGCTGTGCTTTTCTTTTTTTTCCCTTTTCATTCAGAGAGTTGCAGCGGGGAAACGAGAGGCAGAAGGACGAGAGATGAAGGAGAAGAGAAGGAGAAAGAGGAGGTGAGAGAAAACTTTTTCGGGGGTTGAGGTGGAGTGGAAAAAAGTTGAGGGAGCACCTTGCAGCCGAGGAATATTAATCAGACATACACTTGCTTCTCACACACACACACACACAACGGCAGAGAGTCCTTTGCACACACACACACACACGCATACACACAGCATCGCTCTCTCGCACCAGCACACATGAAAATTCCTCTCACACAGACAGCTTCCGTGTTATAAATAATGAAATTTCAACATTTCGCTTGACAACAGTAAGGGAAATGCTCGTGTGAGGGAGGGGGGGGTTTCTTCTCGCAAAGGGTGGGTGTATTTTGGGTGGTGAGTGGGTGGCTAGTGGGTGGTTAGTGGGTGGTGGGGTGCTTGGGCTGCTGCGGGGTTGTCCTTTCGCTCGAGTGGCAACCGTTTGCTTCGCTCTTTTTTAAGGACACTGTGTACTTTTTTGCCTGATTCCTTATTTTCTTTGAATTTCCTTGCATGGGGCTTCTTTTCAGTCTTTTTTTTTTCTTTTTTTTTTGCATAGGCTCTTGAAGATAATTCTGTTTATCCTTTGACCCAATTCGTTTAATTTGATGGGAGTTGATGATGATGTTGCTTTACTTTTTCGTTCGTTATTTTCATGTTTTTTTTTCGCAAGGCAGATAAACGGTTACTGCGTTGAGTTGGGTAAATTATGACTGGGCGCTGGGGCGTGGCTCAACTTTAATTATCTTTTTACCGTTTTCAAATTGAGTTTTTGCTAAATCATTTTCCCTATTTTTAGTCTTAACTATGATTATGTGGGCCACAACAGTGGGCAAAAAGTCCAAAGATAGAACTTTAGAACACATAGGCATTCCACCAAAAGACGTTATTTTAAGTTTTCGGCATAAGATGATCAGTTTTTTTGCCACAGCTTTAAAAATAATTGTCTGATTATGGAATGTCATACCTCGTTGAGTTCGTAATTAAATTTCCAATCGAACTGTGTTCAAGAATTGGGATGATATTTTTTTCACATTTTTTGCAAATTTTGATGATGGTACCCCTTCAAAAAATGCGAAAATTTGGCCAAAAATTATTTTGACAAAGTCGGTCCAAAAGTTATATTTTTGGTTAGTTTTGGTAATTAGGAGTAAAAATATGTAATTTTTTTAACTTTCCGACCATTTTTGGCCAAGTTATACAGAAAACAGCAATCGTAAATAATGACTTTTTGCCGAAAATTGATTTTTTGTTTTTTTGCAATTTAAATATCAGTATTTTGATCAGAACATTCGAAATATTGGTCCAAATATGGAATGTCATATCTCGTTGAATTCGTAATTAAATTTCCAATCAAACTGTGTTTACCAAAAAAAATGTATTTTTTTTCAAATTTTTTCCAATTTTTGGTGATGATTTTTGGATTTTGGCCGAAAATTGTTTTTCTGTTATTTTGCGATTTAAATATCAGTATTTTGATCAGAACATTCGAAATATTCGTCCAAATATGGAATGTCATATCTCGCTGAATTCGTAATTAAATTTCCAATCGAACTGTGTTTACCAACAAAATTTTTTGTTTTCTCAACTTTTTTCCAATTTTTGATGATGATATTTGGATTTTGGCCGAAAATTGATTTTCTGTTTTTTTGCAATTTAAATATCAGTATTTTGATCAGAACATTCGAAATATTCGTCCAAATATTGAATGTCATATCTCGTTGAATTCGTAATTAAATTTTCAATCAAACTGTGTTTACCAAAAAAAATATTTTTTTTTTCAAAGTTTTTCCAATTTTTTATGATGATTTTTGGATTTTGGCCGGAAATTGATTTTCTGTTTTCTTGCGAACTTTATTTTCACAATTTTTTTCACAGCATTCGAAATAGTGGTCCAAATATGGAATGTAATACCTCGTTGAGTTCGTAATTAAATTTCCAATCGAACTGTGTTAAAATATTTGGGATGCTATTTTTTAACATTTTTTGCTAATTTTGATGATGGTACCCCTTCAAAAAATGCGAAAATTTGGCCAAAAATTATTTTGACAAAGTCGGTCCAAAAGTTATATTTTTGGTTAGTTTTGGTAATTAGGAGTAAAAATATGTAATTTTTTTAACTTTCCGACCATTTTTGGCCAAGTTATACAGAAAACAGCAATCGTAAATAATGACTTTTTGCCGAAAATTGATTTTTTGTTTTTTTGCAATTTAAATATCAGTATTTTGATCAGAACATTCGAAATATTGGTCCAAATATGGAATGTCATATCTCGTTGAATTCGTAATTAAATTTCCAATCAAACTGTGTTTACCAAAAAAAATGTATTTTTTTTCAAATTTTTTCCAATTTTTGGTGATGATTTTTGGATTTTGGCCGAAAATTGTTTTTCTGTTATTTTGCGATTTAAATATCAGTATTTTGATCAGAACATTCGAAATATTCGTCCAAATATGGAATGTCATATCTCGCTGAATTCGTAATTAAATTTCCAATCAAACTGTGTTTACCAAAAAAAATATTTTTTTTTTCAAAGTTTTTCCAATTTTTTATGATGATTTTTGGATTTTGGCCGGAAATTGATTTTCTGTTTTCTTGCGAACTTTATTTTCACAATTTTTTTCACAGCATTCGAAATAGTGGTCCAAATATGGAATGTAATACCTCGTTGAGTTCGTAATTAAATTTCCAATCGAACTGTGTTAAAATATTTGGGATGCTATTTTTTAACATTTTTTGCTAATTTTGATGATGGTACCCCTTACAAAAATTGGGAAAATTTGGCCAAAAATTATTTTGACAAAGTCGGTCAAACAGTGATATGGCTGGTTGGTATTGGTAATTAGGAGTCAAAAACTGTAATTCTTTTAGCTTTCTGACCATTTTTAGCCAAGTTATACAGAAAATACCAATAGTAAATATTGCATTTTTGCCGAAAACAGTTTTTCTGTATTTTGCGTAAATAATTATCAGTATTTTGATCAGAACATTTGAAATAATGGTCCAAATATGGAATATCATACCTCGTTGAGTTCGTAATTAAATTTCCAATCGAACTGTGTCCAAAAATTGGGGTGCTATTTTTGTCACATTTTTTGTCAATTTTGATGAAAAAAAATTACAAAAAATTAAAAAACTGAACAAAAATTTTTTTTTTCCAAATCCGCCAAAAAGTGAAAGGGATCGTTAGCATTAAATATCTGTTAAAAACGGTTACTCTTTCAAGTATATGCCAATTTTTAGCCAAGTTATGATAAAAATCCTCAAAATAAATATATAATTTTTAGCAAGTGTCGTTTGACTCCAATTTTTAAAATAATTGTCAGAATATGGAATGCCATATCTGTGTTTTCAGTGTTTTTTCCTGCCCGTAAGTAAAGATGAACTGCAACGCAGGTCAACCCTTTGTTATGAAAATGTGGCCATATGTCTTAATTTTCGTAAAACATTTTCCAAACCGAAAGTGGACAAGGATGTGTCAAAATGTTGGAAAACTTTTGGACAGCTAGCCAAACCTGAAGAACCCGTTTGAAAAGTACAAAAAAGTAAAGCTAACCCGTTCGATGGAACAATAGGAAAGTAACAAAAAACCGAAACAGGACCAGAACCAATCGATTTGCATTTCCCCGTTTCCCAAGTTATGCAACACTTTCGTGAAGGGAAAACGGGAAAAGGGGGAGGTCCGATACAACCACCACAGCTTTGCACCACCACCAATGCGATCGAGCAGCAGCATTATCCTTGCAGCTGCTGCTCGCCAGGATCTTGAACTTTGCATCAGTCCGCTGCAATTTATGACGCTTGCGACTTATTGACATCAATGCGATTTTGCTGGGGTATTCACGTCTAGAATTTCGCACAATCGGGCATTTGGAAAATCAGTTTCTGTTTTGGCACACACACACACACACGCAACGAGATATTGGGAAAATCGTTGTGTAATCCTGGCGTGCCAGAATCAGAAAAGGGTGGGTTTGATTCTCCAAGCCGGGGAAAAACGTTTTCCGCGCCCCGGGGGACATGGATATACAAGAATTCGGGCTTAAGGGGAGATGTAGAATTTTATAATTAGCAAGGAAAGGGGAATTAACAAAAATATACAGCATATAAATAAATATTTTCAAGGTATTTCAAATGTATATACAAATTAGTTAAATGGTAATGTGTTCCTAGGAAACTTGCAGATTTGTTTGAGTTATTCATTTAAATATATATCATAGAAATGCAATACAAATCTAGAGGGGATTTCAAATATTTAACACATAATTTAAAGAAAATAAAATATCCCTGAGACACGCACCATTGCGATTTTGATGTTTTGATTCCTCGAGTTGCAACACTCGTTAGTGCCTTTTGTGTGGGTTTTCCCGATTATGTGGAAAATAGGAAATGGGCGTTAGGGTTGCCGGTGGGCGTTGCATTTTCGAATGCCATCAAATTAATTTGCACCCCGAATTCGCAACAAATGAACCGCATTGTATGTTGGGTTCATTGCACCCGGCACTCAATCGCAATTGAGATTTTATTTTAATTGGTTTCCTATTTCGACTTTGATTGCAGCCAGGTAAAGTAGTTTCCGATTTGTAAATATGATATATGCACAGCTTGGATATCCGCTCACTTTTAATTTGATATAAGTTTTGTCGCGTAAGCTACTTGTAATGATTATAAGCTGCGTGGATGCAGTTGTAATATTATAAATGTTTCATTTGGCCAGGCCTTGTAATTAGTTGGCAGCCTATTTACCATACCCCATATCCTATATCCTTTATATCCTTTTTAACCATATCCCGACGATAGGGGTGGCCGGCAAATGAGACGTTACGAACGCCGCCTGTCTCATAATTGGACAAACGGCCAGTCTGGGGTTAATTAATGCAGCTAACGAGTTTAAACGTGGAAAATTCTCCAACCAGAAACGGTGTGCAGTCGATGGAAATTGGATATGTAGATGATGAAATAATAATTGAATTTTTGAATAATTATCTTGCTGATGTGCTTGTGTATGCAGCTGTTTTAAAATACGTTTTTCCATACAACAAATGCAGTTTGCTGCTAAAACCGAGATAGCTTAGCAATAATTCTAGTACTAAGAACATTACTCAATTAATTGGTTTATTATATATTATTGAGCCGATCTCAAATCGTTTTTGCAGCCATATTTATTGCCACATATGTATTTGTATGTGGTGCGTTTCGTCACCTGACCATAAAGCGATAGAAGGAGCAGGAAAAGCGCAGCAGCCCACCACCACCAACACATTAGCACACGTACGGGCACCACCTGCATGCTGGCTCTCTCTCTCTCTCTCTCTCTCTCTCTCTCTGCATCTCTCTCGCACTGCATCTCACGTCCTCGCTGCCTATCCCTATCCCTCTCTAACCCGCGCGTGTCTGCGAAGGATATTGAACTCTGACACAATGCTATATATACACGGCGAACAATTGCCGGCCGGTGGCCAAGTGGTCCTGCATCCTGCACCACCTAAGCGTACACTTGGCGAAAAAGTGCACACTTAGTTTCAGTCTAAAAGTCGCTTGAAAGTATTTTTGAAGCTGCGTTGAAATTTAAGCATACCTTGAACCTTTTTCAAATTCATTTAAAAATAAATTCAAATTAATAAACTTACTATCTATTACATATAATGGATTTTCACTGCATCTAGAGCTCCGTGTGCTTTTCTCTCTCCCAAAGACTCCCCATGTTATTAGCTCGCTTTTTGCAACCGTTATTCTCTCGCTCTCTGCGACTGTATGTGTGACTGGCGGTTTGTGTGTATTTGTGGGGCGTTGTTTTGATTTTCCTAGATTGCGCAATCTATGAACTCAGCGTTTCTTCCAGCACCAGGAAATGCGTCTCTCTCTCGCAAAAGAGAGACAGCGAGAGAGCGGGAGAGAGAGGGCGCTCTCTACTGCGCATGTAAGTGTGCGTGTGCGTGTGTATAGCGGCAAAGTGGGTGGCCAAGTGGGTGGTTGTGTGGGTGGCATAGTCCTGCGCACAAAGCGCGGAAATTGAATTTGCGGCAGAAAGGACCAGAAAATCAAGCAAAAAGTGAGAAAAAAGCTGCTCCATTGCATTTGATGTGTGCGTGTGTGTGTGTATTCTTTTGTGACTCTCTGCTTGTGTGTGTGCGAGTGTGTGTAGCATAACGACCGGCTTTTGCTTTGGCTTTGTTATTCCGTTAGCACATAAAATGGTTTTTGATGTTTTTCCCCCTTGCCATTTTCCTTGTTTTTCGCCATAAATTGCAACAGATATGTTTTTTTGTGTATGTACGTGTTGTTGCTCTTGTTGTTTGTGTTGTGTTGTTTGTGTTGTTTTTGTTGTTGCTGCTTGTGTGTGTTGTTGCTTGTGTAGGTGCTCACATACCATAACAAATGGCATATCTATGTAACTCGCGAAACAAGAAAAGAAAAAAAACCACAAAAATGGGAAACAGCAAAATCAGCTGAAAAGAAACGAAACGAAACGAATTTAACTGTCGTCCAGGCGGCAGACATTAACAGCAAAGGGAGATTAGAATGAGAGGTGAGATGCGAAATAGAGAGAGACGGACGCCATGGAAATGGGAATGGAAATGGGAATGTGAATGATAAAGAGGATGCCTGACATTAATGCAACAAAAGCAAGAGAAATTAAAGCTTAATTTGCATAATTGAGTCTGATAACGAGTCACCCTGCAAAAATTGCGGATGGCATTACACTTCAAGGATGTTGACTCAAGTAGATATCCTGCAAAATTATGGGTGTATAGTTTACAATTCTTTTAGAAATATGCGCAGAATTTTATATTTGGAGATGCAAAGAGCGAGGATTTAAGCACTTTTAGGCAATGAAAATCAACTGCAAAGGCATCAAAAGAAGTAAAAGTGCTTAGTACTTATACTTGATACTTAAATAACACTACTACTTACTTAATCACACACCTACTACTTAATAACACACTACCTAATAGTACACTATGCTTAGATAATTTCCTACATTTGTTGCTCCAGCTGCATTAACTAATTTGAATTCCTCATCTGCAGCTGTGCCCAAAATAAATAAAACTTGCGTTTCCGCCATGAAACTTGATCCCCTGAAAGCATTTTTTGCTGTTTTTTTATGTCACGGGAATAAAACTGCTGTTGCAGCAATATTTCGCAGGAGATTACTTTAAGTAAACGTTAAATTTGAGTATTCCCAACCACCCTCTAGTCTGGTGAAAAAAAAGAAATAAATAGACACGGAAGTTCCTTCAACCGCCACCCAAAGCAAATAAATGATTTTGGGTGGTGGTGGCTTTTGTTTTTCGTTGATGCTCGCCAACTTTAAAATTGCTTTTTACACAGCCAGTAAACGAGAGCAAAGGACGGCGCGGAAAGAAAGCAAAAAAAGAAACTTTTCTAATTAATTGTTTAGCACTTCATCTGTTCGGGAAAAGTGCCTCTGTCTAAATAAGTGTTGCTATACATATACCTACTGCTCTTTATATACATATATATTCGGTACGTATTGTTTTTCTTTCGCTTTTTTTCTAGCCATTTGCCTAGGTAACAAACACAAGGATACACATCGTCTGATGTCAAAAGCCCCCAAAAATACCCCGCCCCTGGGAAATACTACCCCTTTTTTTGCACTGCAACCGGATGCTGTCCATTTCAATTATCGTACGCGAAGCCCTCTGGAGTGGTGCTTGAATTTTTGAATTTTTGAATTTTTACATCCATTGTGTAGTCACAAACAGTCCGCTGGCTGTTTTCGTTGTTTGTCAGTTTGTGAATATCTGATGCTCCCGAAAGGCATCACGAAAATGCAGCGGCTGCGGCGGCCAAGAAAATGCGCTACCTGAAAATGGACAAGCTAGCCACTTTTCACTCTAAAAGCGATACATTCTGCTTTACATCAAATTTAAATATATATTTATATATATAGTTATATATATAGTTATATAATATATATTAATGTATAATTTATGGGATATTTTTCCGTGTGTAGCGAATCGCCGCTGGCCGCTGGCCGAAGCTTAGCGGCAAATGAAGTATTTGTTTATGGATATCCATGTGGTCGCTTGGATTTTAGCAACTTTTTCGGCATTCTGGTGGTGGTTCACTGCACTCCGTTTTTTTAGCTAGCCGCCAGCTGCACAGCGAGAAATCACGCGCATATTCTAACATAGATCTTTGAGTGTTAGCAAACTTTTGAGATTTTCTTAGCTATTTTAGTTATCATTCAACTTAATAAACAGCGCACCATTGTTAGTGGGAAATGTAAATATTTTTCTTGCTGTGTAGTAACTGGACAGCGGTGTTTGTTTTTTTTTGCGGTGGTTGCTGTGATGATGGTGACGATGGTTCGAGGGTGGAAACCACGCTTTTCCAAAGTGCACTTCAATTGCATTAATTAAAGAAAAGCAAAAGCGGCTGGCAAATCAACTTTTATTCCCTTGCATACTTTTTAGGGCGGGCCAAACTGCCCACCAATGCTGAATTTCATTTGCAGACTTCGCTTTTCTGCGATGCGGAAATCCCTTCTGTTTGATGTCAACGGTGGATTAGTTATGTATTTTCTGTTTTGCGGATAATGCCTTTGGATAGGTGAAACAACACTCAAGTACTTGAGTTTTTCCACAGCTTTTGTGTCTCAAAAAGTTGGGTCCTGTCCAAATTGTAAACTTCTTTAACTGGAATCTTTCATTTTATGTTATAGAAACGAATTCATCCTGTTTAATATTTATTCATTTTATCTATGTTACTTTATTTGTTCCTACTTTGTTTTTAAAGCGATAACTTAAGTTAACCTTAAACTATACCTACTGGTAAGTAATTACTTTTCCATATGACCATGTGGCGGAAATTCATTCCGGTCCCTGGCCAATGCAATATGTGCGCGAAAATTAATCATTTTCCGGAAAGTTTTTGCCCGCCTGCATTTCCCTGCCAGCTGTGTGTAATCTGTGCCATTTTGCCGTGCCTGCATTTCGCTTTTCTCCGACTTTTCCTGGCAATTTCAGGCTGCTTTTTTCCCCACAGGGCGTTGGGGGGTGAGGGGGTATAGTGGGGATATGGCAAAAGTGGTTGCGGAAAAGCGGGAAAAACGCAGCGCATGCGTCATATTGATTTTGCCTCCACTGGCGATTGCTGATTGCCGTTTCCGGCTCGAAACTTCAAAGGGAAGCCTCCAATTTGCCAAAATGCAATATCCGAAATGGCCATAGCCATTTTGCCCACACATCAAGCCGTTTTCCTTTAATTTCCCTTAACTTTTCACCTGCCCAAATGGCCCGTGAAATTGAATACGCTCTACGCGGACATTGCTCATACGACCCGTTGTGCCCATCCATCAAATTATCAAATTATCCAAGCAACTTAATTACGATTCACCGCTCGTTGAAGCCATTGCATTGAAAATTAGGCAATCATTCAGTAAAATTTCCCATTCAACGTTGGACACAAAGAGAGATTAATGAAAATGGCAAATGGTAAATGGCTTCGAAAGGCCTTTCTCTCCACGATGCGAATGGAAATGCAATTTGGCTTGGGAATTGCACACACATTTAATTGACAAAGAAACTCAACAATAAGCCCTAAAAGGAGCTCAAGAAAAATCACAAACAGGAAAACATAAAGTCAAGAAAAAATGCTACAAAAAAAAGGAAAAAAGGGAAACAAAGGAATATTAAGGAGAAATACAAAGAGCAAACGGGGGATTCTGGGATGACAGAGAAGACGGGAAAATAACTCTTTGGAAATTGAATTTCTTTCGCTGAAAGCCTTAATTTTCTTGGACGTCGACGCGTTTTGTTCGACGCAAAAGTTCTAATAGAATTTCACTTTAGTGCAGTGCCAGTGGGCGGTGGGCGTGGCAACGCGTTTTAATTTACAGAATCCGCAAAAAGAAAATGGCCAGAGAATAGGGCGCACCAGATGGGAAAAGGAAAAGGCAAAGGAAAACGAAAAAGGAAAAGGAAAACTCATCTCATCTCATCTCAAGACGTTTGCCAAGAAAAGTGAGCGTCGAATGGCATTTCTCTCCATTTCACTGTGGAAGCAACAAAGTGGAAAGCGGCATTCAATTTCTGACAAGAAGGAAAATCTCTACGACTGCAGATGTGTGTACATAGAACTCCACACGCAGTTGCAGCTGAAAACGGAAGAAAAACGTCTGATAATGCAATGTAATACAATGGAAATCAAGTGAAAACTATAGCAACGATCTTAGAGAAAAATGCTTAGCAATCTGTAGATACATTTGATACATTCAGTTACAATCTTTAGACACATTCTCCATCATTTAGATACAATCCTTAGACACATTCTCTATGAGCTTGCTGCAATGTTTCTTAGTAAATTGCAAGCTATCCGCGCTTTATTCGATTTTGCATTTGAATTGAGTTAGTCTTGTGGATATTTGTGTGTAGGCTCCGCACTAATCTGGAAAACGTATCTTAAAGCCCGTTTCGTCTGCAGGAGTCAGTCAGCTGAGAGATATCCGATGGGTGGTGGGGATGCAGATGCTGGTGTACATGGACAATGCTGGTGGGGCAGTGGTGCTGGGTTGGTGTTTCCAAGCCACTGCTGGTAGTGGTGGTAATGGTGACGGTGGTGATGGTGGTGGTGGCTGCCTGGCCAGTTCCATCTGGTTTTTGGGGTGGATGGATGGGCAAGAAAAGTGCAGGCACTCGTCCAAAGTTCAGTTCTGCCAGCATTTACATGTTTTATATGCCGTACATATAATAAATGCTATATGCCTTGCGACGGATGATAAACATAGATAGACAGACAGAGCGAGATGGAGAATGGAGAATGGGGAGTGAGTGGGAGAGGAAGAGGTGATGAGGCTGATGGAGGCTGCATTTTCAATTATATATAGCTGTACGTATAAAATATGGATACTGCAATATATGCATTGTCAGTTGCCATTTGTGATATAATCCAGCACCGCCAGCCCAACAGAATAACCAATTTATTTTCATTTAATGTCATCGCAAATACCAAACGCAATTTACCCCTTCCCACGATCTATCCCTGCCATGTCCTTTGACATCGAACTCTGAGCTTTCAGCAAAAGTTGCATTTAAATAATTGATTTTTCAGCTGGAAAGGGAAGCGAGTAATCACCACACCAAATTGTTCGTACAAAAGTTGGATTTGTTAGAAGTCGTTATAAAATCCCCAACACCTCTAACCCAGTTACATCGACTGGTATTGTAATCAAATATAATGATCTAGTAATGAACTCAAGGAATATGTTATAATATAGATCGAATCATGGAAATATTACTATTATTTGTATGGAACTTTTTCCTATTGCTGTGTTTTTTTTTACACAGAAAGAATAAACTGCGTTCCAGATTTCCTCCAATTGAGAATTTTTAAACCAGCTAATAATGGCAAGGCGACATAGTGTATGCAATTTGCCAACGTAACTGCCAATCGCGACTGCACAAATGCGATTTTCCCGATTAATTTGTGCCAATTTAAAAATCGATAAAATTGCCATGAAATTCGCGAGCTCACGCGGAGCGGGAAAAATGGCTGCACGGCCATTATGTGATTGTGTCCCTGTCAGGATATCGAGTGTATGCGAGTGTGCGAGTGTACTTGTGTCCGTGTGAATGCAATCATGGCAACGAGCGATGGACAAGGGAGGGGGAAGTGGGCGGTGGTGGGGGGGGGTGCAATGATTGATTGAGTGGGGAGATGGGGGCAATCATCATCAATGAAACAACGAACACAATTAATGCACAAATTGCTTGTCGAAGAGCTCAAGTGTAAACAGCGATTGGCGAACGGCCGCGAAATGTGGAAATTGCTATTGCGAATTTCGCCAATTTCGGCAAATTTCAACATTTTTGCCATTTCAATTATTTTGGCTCTATTGTTGCAAGCGAAAATTAAATAATATCCCCGATTACATTGTCAATTAGCTTTTACAAAGGGCCAATTTGAAATCCCCAACAAAGCTATCAAAAAGTATGCAACACTTCGTGTACCATGAATCTAAATCCATACTTGTAGCATATTCTGAATTAAATATTTATATTTAGTATATATACAATTATTTTGAACAAAACTTACCTTATAAGTCGTTGTCCTTAACTGATATTTTCTGTTTTTATAAAATATCACTTTACAGCTGATCTCCGTTGATCTCGAGTTTTCCCCTTCAGCTTTTCCAATAAATCCGCTTTTGCACTTTTCCTGCTCCGCAATTTCTCGTGATGCCTCTGTTTTCCGTATAAATTCTTGGTAGCTCGACGTTCAATTTGTCAATTTGTCATTAAGTATGCGGTTTTGTTCTTCCGTTTTTTCCGTTTTATTTGTTTTTTGGTTTTTGATTCAATACATATGTTAGATTTGGCAAATATATTGTTAACCGATTTGCGTAGATTTAGTCATAGTCATAACCACATACTTTGTTTGCAGGGCCCTTTGCTCTAAAAATATTTCATATTTCGTATTTTTCGTCGTATTTTGAAATCGTTGGAAGTCCGTTTTTTTTTGTTGTTATTCTTCGCTTGTTCTTGTATAAATATTTATTTCTTTGAGAAATTCAAGTCTTTATTTTAATATTACTTTTGCATTAACTTCTCGTCTCGTCTCGCCTCGTATGTGTAAATATGTAAATTTATTTATATGCGACAAAAAAACACTTGCTTATGGTTATTTTTGTTAGTTTATATTGAGTTTTGGTGTTGATGCTTTTTTCTTGATGGGGCCATTCGATGCGCACTGCGCCCTTACCCAAAATTTAATAAATTCAGTATAAAACCTTGTGGTATATATATGGTTCCTATAGGCTATAGATTGATTGGCTAGACACTCACCGACGAAGGTAATCAAATGTTATCCGTTTATATATATGATTCTATCTAGCGCACACTTATTCAAATCAAATGTATGTTTTAATCAAAATTAATTTCTTTCTTCTTTATTATTATTATTTTTATTATTATTATATACTCTGTTGTGTGGGAGAATTGCTTTTCCTTATCGACTTTGGTCTTTTATCTTTGATCTCTGCATCAGTCAACAACACAAAATGAAACAGTGGAAAATCCCGATGATAGTTGAATGCAATTTCTTTTCTATTAACGATTTCGTTCAAGATTTGAGATAATTTTGGCTTAAAGTTGATTGCTGCCAGCAGACTTTTGTGTTAAAACGCTTTGAATTGGCTGTAACGAAAATGGAAGTGCATAAAGGATTAAAATCTAAAATCGGTTTGAGCCGCATCGAGGTACCTAATTTTTTAAGTATCTGTAAGTTGGTTACTCGTAATTAGGTCGATGCCACACCCATTCCACAAGTACATACAAAATAGGTACACTAAAAACGCAGCCATATTTTACAACATCGATTCTTTTACGATAAGAGCAACAAAATATGATCTTCTTTCTTCTTTTTTTCTTCTTTTAACAAGTAAAAGAAAAGGTAAATTTTATTTACAAAATTGGGTAAAAAAAGGGTAAATATTTACAAGAAAAACCAATACTACAAAATATTGTAAGTGCTACAAGATGTCCTTATTTTTAAAGTTATTTTACATCTTAAATTGTGGCATTCAAAGTAAAGGGGTCATTTTAAAATGGTTTCCAATTATATTTAAACGAGCAGATTCATTTTTATTTGAATATCTGTTACACGATTCTCTGTAAGATATTTATTATAAATAATTTTATAAATATTACTATAAGCGATATTATTATGCAATGAGTACTTTTTCAGCATTCTAAGTTTGTGAAGATTGTGAGTACTTTTTCAGCTTTCTAAGATTGTGAGTACTTTTGTAGCTTTCTAAGATGGTGAAAATGCTTCTACTCACTTTTTGTTGATCGACACTGAACGAAATCGCTATACCATTTCAGGGGTCTATCTTGAGCGGCATCAGAGAGATTCTCTGCCTCGGCTTGAGCTTTTCAAAGGTCTGAGAGGGAGTTTCGAAAGCGGAGATTTCTGGCTTTCATGTACTTGCGATCACTCATACAATCACACACTCACACACATATACAAAAAGATATAAAAAAGTGCTGTTTTCGGGGACGTACTGACTGAGTGAAAAGGAGGACAGCGGCGGTCCTTGTTTGCCGGTATATTCCCCAGGAATATATCGCTCTCTCACGATTTATTGGCCAGCAAGGATGTGTGTTTTTGGAGCTCCTCCGCCTTCTGCTGCTGCTGTTTCTTCCTCGCCGATCGTGAAACGTTTGCCTAATATTGGTTGTTGTTTATTTTGTATTTGGTTGTTTGTTGGTTTCTTGTTTTATTTTTAGTAGTAGTGGCTTGTCATACTACGGAAACAAGGAGAAATCATATAGCGACGCAAATGATAAATCATATGAGTAGAATAATACGAAAACGCGCTTAAAAAAGAACCGCGTTTGCTGGATGCGCCGAAGACTGCTTGACTCGTACTGAATTTTTCCAGGAAAATGAGAAAGAGAGAGAGTGGCGCTTTTCCGCAGCCACTGCGACGCCGGCAGAGACGCCAACGCATCCTGTGTCGAGGAGACTTTTCACGAAAAACGCAGCACCAGCAGCAGCAGCACCTACAATTTGAACAGGAGCAGAGCTTTTTCGGCACAGCTTTTCCGCACCGATTTTCCCCCCATCCCAACCCAAACTCTCCAGGCTAGCGGGAAATTCTCTCCAAAAGCGCGTTTACCAAATAATTTCAAAATGCATTTTCCTCAACGAGCAAACCGGGGGCGTGGCAAGTGGCAAGTGGGAAGTAGCAAGTGGCAAGTGGCACGGCGATGTGGCAGAATGTGTGCCAACAGCTCGTCGTCTATATCCCTTGTAATCTGTGTAATTTCAGCTGCTCGCAACTCTCAAAAACAACAGGAAGCGGCACACTCGTAAAAATATGTTGTATCCTTGCAATAAGGACGAACTAGATTGAAAATTATATAAAGTAGTTAATCAAAATCAAAGGAATTGGATTTTTTTTAGGCATCATACCAGATATAAGTACATATATATATGTTTATACACTCGGCAATTATGGAAACTATTTTCCCTCTGTGTACGTTAATGGTGGGGTCAAAGGGGGGAAGGGGGTTGGGGTGGTAAAACAGTGGGTGGGAAATAAAGCAGAGCAATAGCAATAGAAGCGGCAAAAGCGATTTGAAGTTGTGCAAATGTTTGCATTGAGCTTCGCTGCATTCCCATTTGAAATTAATTGAAAGACTTTGTCTCAGGATGCGGGCCTTGCACAGACAGAGAAAGAGAGAGAGAGAGAGAGGGATAGAGAGACAGAAAGAGAGAGAGAGAGAGAGAGAGAGTGAGATGGGTGCAGTGTGTTTGCACTGCGATTCACGTCAACTGAGGACTCAATTTGCCGAAATAGAAGCTGATCAAATATTAATATTCGCAGATGAATTTATAATGAGTTGCATTTGAACAGCCTCGCTGAGCCAAAATCCCGAAATTGCAATTCAACAGGAATTTGATATGCCACAAATGCAAATAATTATATTTCTCTTGGCTGCGAATGAACCACAAAATCAAAAATAATAATTGTGCAAGTGGATACTTTGTGTGTTTCAATGGGAAATGTAATGGAAATAATTTAAATTGCATCCCATATTCGAGTAACTGATATTGTAATAGTGCTATCTTTTTACCAATTATTACAAATAATATTATATTACTTAGAAATATATATTCAAATATATTGCATACTGCATGAACTGCCTCACTTGCACTCACTTTGAAGTCAATTGCAATTAGTGAGCGCACTTAGCATTGGGGCTTTGCAACAATTTCAATTAATTAAAATGAGTAATGAAATTATGTATGCAGCCCCACAAATCCTGGTGATTATCTAAGCCAAATCCAAAGCACTGGATACATGGCCTGCCATGAGATGTGTGTGTGTGTACGTATGTATGTCCTTACAGGACGATGGATGTGCAATTGCCGGCGGCAATGGGAAAGCTCTGCGCTATGCCGCGCTGGAAAAGCTCTCGTAGGGGCGCTGTCCCGCTGGAGAATTTTCCCGGTGCCGTGTAGACTCTGTCGCCACTGCGAAAATGGAGCAATTTCTGCATTTGGGCGGCGGCATTCGAAATTGTGTCAAACCGGGCGCCGAACACGCCCCAAAAGCACGAACCACGAGGCACGAAGCACGAAGCACCGGCCGGCCGGCAGATGGTCCGCACTTTGCCACGTACACTCACCCGGAGATTGGGAGACAGATTTGCAGATATATGGCCACAAATGGACGCACAGTTGGAGTTCAAGTTGGATACTTGGACCCTAAGACGACTGCCTTGTAACGAAAGCAATGGGGATTTTTGGGTGAAGAAAATCAGCAACTTCTTGTATTTTTTCAAGAAGAAAAGTTTCATTTTCTTGTATTTTTGCACCATCTTCTTGTATTTTTTCCATAACTTTTATTAATTTTATGTTATTTATTTTTATTTTATTAAAAACTATAATTTTAAGCTTGGTTATGACACCCACTTGATTTGTATCACAACTAAGTCTTCTAGCCGTGCAGGAAACAATATTGTGGGTTCCTGACACATTAATGCACACGTTTTTCTCTGCGTGTGTCTCGCTGGGTAAACACAGAGCCTTTGAGGGCAAACAAGGAGGTCCCGCAAAGCAGCAGGAGTTGGGGCACTTGCAACCTCTGTCACGTAGCCGGGCAACTCGTACGCAAAAGTTGTGCCAAGTTCTCAAGTCAACACAGGACTCCCCCTCCGCACCCACACGCCGCCACTTAATTGAGTGCATGTGGGGTGGCAGGGGGGCGGGTGGGGCACATCCTGCTGGGCTGCATACGTGTGTGGTGGTGTGGCCGCAGGATATTCACGAAATAGATGGAACTAAGAACGAGCAGTCACGCAGGCACACACAGAGCGGGAGGAAGGGGGGAAAAGGATTGCAGAATTAACCCAATAACAGCCGGTAAACTATTTAACCAATACCCCTCCACCTTCCCCCTCCCCCACCTTACCCTCTTAAAGGTCCTTGCTGCACACTAAGCCGCCTTAAGCCGAACGCGAAGAAAATAAATCAATATTCGTATGGGATTCAAAGGAGTCGCTGGTCTTTGGCCTGTGTGGCAATCTTTTCAAAGTCAACCATTCGACTAGGAAGTGTAAAATCTTTTATCAATATTAAAGCATTTTTGATATATGTATATACTAAATTAATACATTTTTTAGCTTGATTTATAAATCATAAAGGAATGAAAGGAATGAAAATCTATTACAGTGTGTAACATTTAACGCAATTTGTAAGTTATGTGCATATTAGTTAAGCAAACTTATTTAACGAACTTAATTCGATACAAAACTTATTTAATGAATTTAATTCCATAGCAAACTTATTTAATGAATTTAATTCGATAGCAAACTTATTTAATACATTTAATTTTTTAATAAACTAGTTTAATACATTTAAGACTATAGTGAACTAATTTAATACATTTAATTCTATAGCAAACTTATTTAATATATTTAATTCAATAGTAAACTAGTTTAATACATTTAATTCTATAGCAAACCTTTTTAATACATTTAATTCGATACCCATTTTACTCATAAGACTTTTCTAATTTATGTTTTTGTGCTAAGCTTGTTTGTGTTTTATTTTGAGACGCTGACGAAGCAAACTTTCGCAGGACTAAAATGGTTTCAGCTCCACTTCAAAATGGCTCCAGACAACTTTTAATTAAATATATTTACTTGCAAAAGAAGTTCTCTGAACTGGGAAATGTACACACATATGCACAAACTTATGTTTGTATGCAAACACATGCATGTACAGCTTTCCAAGTCGGCATCCGATCCAGAAATTCTCAAGCAACGAGATGCTGACTTCAACAGGTGCTCATTGAGCCGTGCACTTACCAATTAGCATATGCACTTCTGCCAGCAGCCCCTTAAGCCCCGCCCCCTTGACCCCCTGCCCTCCTGCTCCTGCCCCTCCCCCTCCCTAGCACTTCCCCTTGGCAGGATTCAAAAAGGGTGCAGTTCCTTGCCGGGGCCAAACATCCTCACTCAAGTGGCGTTTTAACGCTTCAAATGCATTACGAGGCGGCTCAAAGGGGTTAAGTCACTCACACACACACACACACTCAAACTGGCATACGCATACACTGAACGAATATTTTTTGTATATTACGGCTGCATTATTTGTAGATTTAATTTCATTCTAGCAATCTAACATCTTAAAGTAACATCTATTGCATATGAATTCAAATATTTTGCACTGTTCAAGTCCAAATAATCAAATAGGCATAATTGCAACTTACGTACGTATTTTTCCAGTGTACATATGTATCTGCATGGGAAAAGAACGAGAAAAGCAGTAGGGATGCAGAGCTAAAGGGATGGCGTAATTGCTTTAAGAGCCAACAAAAAAGGAATCACACAAGTCGCTGAACATCAGCTAATTTCACTCCTTCCCCGAAAATAGAGAGCAAAAGAGGAATAAGGGGGAAAAAGGAAAGAGCCATCATAAAGGACTGAGAACGAGGCAAAAAAAAAAACTTTTAACAGCCATCGAGTGACTTCCGTTTCCGGCGCCCACAGCCACCCACTTGAATGCTAATCAGCTGAATGGCAAATCAGTTAATCTATATGCCACCACAAATCGATCGAATCAGTGGCCATATATAATGCGGCACACAGAAATTTATGCGTTTCACAGACACTGCGAGAAACTACTACTACAATGTAGTGCAATCAGTGGAAACACATTAGTACAGCTTGCATAAATATATCAATTCGAATATCTATCAAATGTGTAAATCATTCATTCCGAAAATGATGCCATTCACAAAGCAAACTGCGAATTTCACTGCATTTGAGCAACGAAAATCTGACAAATGTGTCTCCATAGCTGACATCAAGTATACGCCACGTACACCCAACTATGCACCACATTGTATGTGTATGTAGTAAATGGATTTTTGTTTCAGCAGCGAAAAATCAGCGAAAGGTGTGAGTTTGCAATGCGATGATGTACACCCAACTCACGGGCATGGAAAAGAATAAATGAAACGACAAATCTAACGATGCGTTATGCGAATATTTGCATTTGAAATTGAGAAATTTTCTCTCCATAAACGTGCGTGGGTGCAAGTCAGCTGAATACATACATGTACACACACATTCTCGCAAGCGGACGACCGCTCACACACACACACACAAATACTCACACTCACGCATAGAAATGTGTAAAAGAGTCCTATGTACGTGAGTCACATACCAAACTTTATAATGGGTGTCCTTCTTCACAAATACTATTATTTTGAAGATTTTAAAATGTATATAATCATGTGTAACTATTTGTATGTGTTTTTTTTTTTTTAAATTTTTTAAAGTATTATTAATTTATAATACCAGCTGATCTAGCAATTGTGGATAACTTAATACAAAATTTTTACTTTATTAAGTTATAGCGCCTCAAGAACCAACAGAGAAAAATATTTGTAACTGCCTAGGAAAAAAAAACACCCTGTATTTGGCATCGTCCTTTGCGAATAATTCCCACATTGCTCGAATAAATACGCCAAGCCCATGAAATTCAGCAAAAGCATGCCCGAAACATGAACAACAGCAGCAAAAACGTTGAAAATCCCCCGAGGTCCCCGATATCGTCCTCACAGTCCTGCGTATAAGTGTGAGTGTGTGTGTGTATGTGTAGGTGGGTGTGGGTGGGTGGACGACGGCCAAAAACCCATGCATGCGCCCAAAAAGGCAAGTCGAAAAACAACCCAACCGAAAAGAAACCATAACCAAATCCAGCATCCCCATTCCTTGCAATGTTTTTCTATGCCACTTTCTTTTCTCTCAAAGGACATTCTCCATATGGCCGTTGATGGGAAAAGTATAATGTGTTTTACCTATAGAGTACCGTTAAATTATGCAAATCTTTGCATTTACAAATTATAATGAAATAGCCAAGTAAAAACTCATTTTGGATCTTTTGGATTATATTTACAATTTTTAATGATGGCATGATTAACATATGTCTTTCGTAAAACTTTGACAAATTTGTTTAATTTTTTACTACTCCAGCGAAAAGTTCTAGCGACTCTTTTGTTTCTGTGTTGATATTTTCTTCGTATTTTTGGTATTACACATACTTCTACCTCTAATTTAATATAAATATACAGTCGCCAAAAGTTATAGAAAGTCAATACAAAGCAGAAAGATGCAACCAACGCGATCAGCTCTTTAGCGAATATAAAAATAAGAACAACTTAATTTACAGCAAAGGTCAGCGACGTTGACGAACTGGTTTTTGCGGAATGCTTTTTAGTGGGTCTGATTGCCGGGCACTGCGTTGACAACCGCCTGGGTCACGGCTTTCAGGGCAGCCGGAACAGCAGGTGCAACTGGTGCAGCTGGTGCTGGAGCAGCTGCCTCAGGCGGCAAGACTGTGGGATTGTGAAAGAAGTAAAGTAGAAATCCGGCGGCCAGCACTACATGGGCACTCAGGATTCCCACGATGAGGAACAACGAGAACTGCGAGTTTCGCAGAGCTGGCGTTAGCACGGCAATCAAAACCGTGCCCGAAAGCAAGGCGGCGGTAATCACTAGGAGCCACTGCAGCAAAGAGATCTGCAAGAGATTGGGATAACAATTGACATTAATAAGTTCAGAAAACAAAAAGAGTATCTATGTAAATATACAAATAAACTATACAAAAATATCTGCTCAGATGTGAAACTTATGAATTTAAAACGTTAAACTATCCTTGAATCTAGAATTAAAGAATATCTTATGCACAAACGTTAGCAGCAAAATGAGCAGTACAGATATAGACAAGATTCCGATACATGGCAAAAAACCAGAATGGAAGCTCAAGTAAGTACTATCCAATTACAATATGTATGAAAAAATAACTCACATTGATCACCCAGAGAATGGAGACTGGTATGTAGATGGCCAGGCTGTATCCATAGATGCACATCAGCGACAAGAGACTCGGCGTATAGCTGGCCTGCAATCGAAACCGAATATGAGCGAGATAGATGGATGGGAATGCCAAGTTAACTTACGCTGTCCGTTTCGATGGCATCAGCGGAATCCACGGGCTTCAGGCTGTACTTGAAGAGGGCCCACAGAACGGCCGGCAGGATGTTGGCGTACAGGAAGATGGAGGTAGCCGCATAGGAGACCAGATGGAAGTTGTAGTGCCATTTGTAGCCGTCAGTGGCTTGCTGCAAATAGCTGGCAATGTTACCACTTATTGCTATGGAGAAGATCTGAAATTAAAATGACACGAGTTATTGATAACTATGAGTGTTTAAAACTTGAATCTACCAACCAGGGTGACGGTAATCCAGAATGGTCCATACAGATCCGGATTCTCGCCGATGTTCATGCGCAGATAGTTGCCAGCGGCCCGTTTGGGTATCATGGAGTTGGCGATACGCTCGAGCACCATATAGGTGTCCACGTTGAAGAACTGCTGGTAGTACTCGATCGTAAACAGTGACAGTTTCGCACCACCGCCAGCACCACCGCCGGATCCGTCCAGCGAGGAGTTCTGCGGCTGCGAGCTGTCCGGGGATGCAGCCCCGGCAAATCCCTGCGCCGAGGAGGTCATGTCGTAGATGAGATCCGCCAGGGGATCGCCGCGCTGTCGCTGTGCGTTGGCACCACCGCCACCGGAACCACCGGAGCCACCAGAGCCGCCCGATCCGCCGTGCGTTGGGGAATTGACATTGATTTGGGCCGGGGCACCGCCGCTGTAGTCGCGGAACTGCAACAGATCATCGGCCGTGGGCGTTTCCATTTGGATTTCGGCTCGACTAGATTGTTTTCGATTTGCTTATTGTAAATATTACACGTATTTTCGTCTTGGCCCCAAAAAATATTTGCTGGCAGCGATGGCTTATCGGTTATCGATAGGCCCCCACACATCAGCTGGCTGTTGCGTTCGTCAGCTAGAGATGGCAGACGGCAGTTGGCTGCGCAGCCGAAAATGGCTACTTTTGGCTACATTATATATAACCGGAATAAAATATTAGCAACAGTACACATTACATTGTACTAAAACCCATCTATAGCTTAGAAGTCACTAAAATTACTCTTTATTTATATTTTACCTTGAGATATAGTTTTTTGATTTCGTGAATTTTCATCATGATGAAGAGTTTAAGCCACGTTTACACAATCGTATTTAGTTCAGCTAACTCCCACATTAAAAAAAAAACATTCAATTGACGACTAAAAAGTGTTCCTTATTTTTAATAGTTTTAGTAATGAAGTAACTTTAAATTTAAAGGAATTTTAATAGTAAACTTATATAAAGAGCAATATTTTTCGAGAGCTCCAGAAGATTTAGCTATTTTGTAGCCACTTGGTGCTCCAGATGCGTTTACCAACACTAAATTGTCCAACACCTTTACGTGCGGTCATACTTTTTTGCTACAGCTCGCAGTTTAGTGTTTTTCCACAAAGTTTTCCACAATTTACACACTCCTTAATTGTGGGAAAACAAACAAAAAACGAATCGCGCTAATCTCGGCGCCCAGCTGCAGCTAATCGCCGTATCGGAATCCGCCGAGTACAAGGAGCACCGCTAAATCCAGTCTGAAATGCCCGTGAAGAATGGAGAATCCGATGGCGAAGGCGACGTTTCTGGCGGAGAATCGGAGCACTCGAATTCCAGCCAGGCACACGACACCTCCGACGAGGAGGAGGCCAACGAATGCGATTCGGATGACTCCTCCGAGCTGGATGCCAGCGAAATAGAGCGCCGGCGGTCCGAACACATCGAGGATTTGGGTAAGAATCTACTCGCACTTAACACAAGCCCTGCTTATCGAGTTTCTCCTCCGTGTTCGCAGTGAGCTTGGAGCGGCAGTTTAACACGTTGCGGGAACAGTACTACTTCGAGCGCATCAATCTCATCGAACGACAATTGGCCGAGGTGCGTTCGGGGCGCTCTGAGGAGTTTGTCCAGCCGCAAAAGGAACTGGACAAGGTGTACCGCACCAGGATCGAGGTGGCGGATGTCCTGCGCAAGTACCGCCTGCAGAACATCGAGCACAAATTCCAGTCCGAGGAACAAGCGGCCGTCCAGCACTTTGAGGTACGCACACTCCCAGCTTTTTGGCGCCAAAAATCACAAGAGCTAATTGGCCATTATGTCGTCGCAATCAGATTGACTTTTGGGTTGATAAGAAACTGGGCGCCACTGCCGGGGTTCATTAACACAAAATATCACACATTTATAGGGCATTTATTGGTAAACAATAGTGTTCCGTTAACGATATCATTGAAATTATGGCAGAGTTCTTTTGAAACGTAGATGTTGTGGGAATATTATCACAGCAATGTTATCTTCAATTCACTAACAACTACTTCGTTGCAGAGCGAGAAACACATGGCGGTGGACAACCTGCGCGAGGAGTTCGTGGAGCGCATCCGTCGCCTGGAGGAGGATCGCCACAATGTGGACATCTCGTGGGCCGACTGGGGCACCGACAAGCGGCAGAGCAAGGTGCGCGGACCGGGTCGCAAGAAGGCCGTCACCGTCACGGGTCCGTACGTCGTGTACATGCTGCGCGAAGAGGACATCATGGAGGACTGGACGATCATACGCAAGGCCCTCAAGCGATCCTCCTCGTCGGCCACCGCCGGCACAGTAACGCCCACTTCCGGCGTGAGCGTCAGCTTGGCCGGATTGCCGGCAATGGCGGGGGCCAGCGGATAGCGGTGGGGCGTGGCAGCTGCCGCCTACGCCCACCTGACGCGTACCTGACGGCCTCGGCCGAGGAAGCAGCAGCCGTAGACGTAGATGTAGCTGCAGCTGCAGCGAACTAGCAGCAGCCGTAGCAGAGCTCCCCTCGAGCCCGAACCAGACTTATAATGCGTGCTAAGTTCGTCAAGATAACTAAGCTCGCGCCCCCCACACCCATCCTCACCTCCTTTCCCCTAGATTTTAGTCGTAGCGCCTTACGAGCACCACTCTCAGATTATTATGTCCCCCATCCAGACGATGTGTGTAATTTATGCTAAACGTTAAGTGCAAATAAAAGCGAACTGCAGCCAAGTGGGCGTGCGGTCGACAGAAATGAATTCGATTGCCTGCGTATGATTCCATCTGCAGAAGGCCAGCAATTTTGTTATCCACACTTGGATAATGGACGTCACAATGTAGGTTAGCCTTAACTGACGGAGCCAGAACAACAAATCACATCATTTAAATCAACAGGAAAGCGTTTATTGCGGCACAGAAGGGGGTTTTGTGGATCTTCAGAAGCCCTTCTCCTTGAGATAGTCGCGCAGGACGTCCACATAATCGCCATGGAAGTGAATCTGACCGCTCAGCTCGTTGATTCTCGTAGCGCAAAGTTTTCCATTCCGCGACTGCTCAACCACCGCTCGCAGATCCTTTTCCAGCGACCAGATGTCTCCTTGTACTCGACGCACCACCGTGATCCTGCGCTGGCCACGGAACCTGGTGTGCAGATACACGGGCACCATGTGATTCTTTGTCCGGGCCACAAAGTAACCCAGTTCCGAGCCATCCTCCTTTTGTGGCCGCCAGCCGGATGGATATTTTGGCTTTGCCAACGGCTGTGGTACTGTTTCCGCTGGCAGCAAACGCTCCACAAATCGCCACTCGGGCGGATTGGCCACCACCTCCACTTCAGGATACTTGTCCAACTCCTGAACTTCGCGGGATGAACGAAAACTGGACAAAAGCGCCGGTTGCATGTGAATCTGCCTGGTGAACTGTGTGGAATATAAAACGATTTTGGGCGATTTTTCACTGGAATCTTATGGTTTAACTACTCACCTGGCTTAGCTTTTGGCAGAGGCCGCTGCCCAGCATCAATTTTGCGCAGGTTGCCATGTTTTTTGGGTACAAATTAACAGATTTACCCAAAAATAAAAATAAGAGTTGTTACATATGCACAGGCTGGTTAGTGATGCGCAAGTGGCATCGATAATTGTTTCGATTACTAACTTGACTTGCTTACAGATTATCGATTTAGAAAACACCGATTTTCAAGCTAAAAACTATTTAAATTTTTAATTAGTTAATTCATTAACAGCAATAACAACATTTGACAATTTGATTTAATTTTAAAACATAGCTTTAATTACATTTTGCTCACCGAAATTCTATTTATTTTCTAGATATATAAAAAGTTAATTATTTCCGGCCAATTTGGAGTAAATTAAATTAAATAAACTCTTTAGTGAATAATCATGCTCTAAACGATCTAATAATTCAGCTACACGGACATCGTTTAGTATAATTTCCACAAACTCAAACTTTTTTAGCCTAATTTGCGTTTTGTCTTTGATTGTTTTTGCCTTCAGTACTTTTGCATCGCATGCAACAAATGCAGCGCGTGACGTCATCGGCAAAGCTTTTATCACACGCACACACACAAGCGCCCTCACACACACACACAAGCGCTGCAAGTGCCGCATTTGAATTGCATTGCTTATACAATTTTATTGCAGCTGTTGTTCGCCGTTGAGTTTTTCGATATGCGGTAATCGGGGAGTCATCGGGGTATATCGAAATAGTCGAACATTTGTCGATTTTATTTGAGTACCAGTTGAAATGTGCAAAAATTTAATTTAAGTTAAATGAATTAAATTAAAGAGAAGTAAATCTTTATTTACTATCATCACTTTGAGTTTATAATATGGGGAAATAGTATGAAAAATGGGGTGATCTTCTTATTGTCCTTACGAAAGATTTTTATCCGGCGCGAAAATATAAATACAAATATTTTTTGTTTAATACATACATATGTAAGCTGCTTCATCGCAATAGCTAAATAGCTCGCATCAGCTAACTTCGATTTAAACTTCGTTTTTTCAGTGCAGGGTATTTGCTGTTCGTTAGACTTAGCGATTACCACTTGTTGTTGCTGCTGCTGTTTTGTGCCAGCATAAAGTGTTTGCGCTGCAGCTTTTGTTGCTATTTGCTATTCGCAATTTGCAATTTGCGCGCAGTTTTCGTTGCGCGTTTGCTGCGAGCAGTTGCAGTTGCAATTGTTGCTGAGCCCCCCCTCTCTTCTTCTGTACGCCACCCCACACACGTTTTGTTTTGCATTTTTTTCGGTCGCCTCACCACCCCCCCACCGCACCTGACGCACAGCGTGCCTGGAATAACTGCATGTGCGATTCACCGTTCTAGCGGGCAGCGTGCGAGCGAGACGGAGGCATGTGCTGGCTGACAATGGCGCGCAAGGACGATCCCGTTTTCAATGTGCGATTCGTGCAGTTCGTGGAGAATCAGCCGTGCTTGTGGAACTACACGCATCCGGGCTACAGCAAGAAGGAGGAGGTGCAGAGGGCGTGGCAGCAAGTGGCCAACGAGATCAAGGACACGGGTAAATCGGCGGTGAAACGCGGCGAAAAGCAACGGCGATTTTCCACATCAAGCGCCTGCTTCTTCCCTTCTTCTTCTTCTTATTCGCCGCCAATTGCGTGCTCATTTCCCTGTCCGTGTGCATGTGTGTGTCTATGATGCAAGCTTTTGCGCTTTGGTGTGCGAAACTAATGCAATTGTTGTTGCTTTTCATTTGCCCGCTGTTGCATTGGTGTAGGTGTGTCACTGTGTCGCGCAGTTTTTACTTGCACTTTGTTGCTGCTTTGGCGTTTCGCTTTTCGCTCACTGTTGCTGCACTCTGGCATAGAGCACTGGAAAAAAAAGAAGATCTTCTCTGTGAAATTGCTCTTTTACCTTACTTTCTACTATTCGATTTCCTTCGTAAACAAACACAAAACGCCTTAAGCTTAATAAACAGCTTAGTTAATGAGAGAAAAACCCAGACTCTCCAAATTTTCAAGAAACAAATTGAAACACACTTCTGAAAAATAAACGTTTTTTTCATTTCATTAGTTCGCAACTGCCGCGAGAGATGGCGCACCATAAGGAGCAGCTTCCTGCGGTCCCTGAAGCTGGCACGCACACAAACGGGTCGCGGCAAGCGCAAATACTACCTGTCCAAGTACCTGCAGTTCCTCGTACCCTACACCAAGTCCCGATCCTGCCACAAGCAGCTGCCCCCGCCGCCGCCCACTGGTACTCCCACTCCCGGCATGGTGCTCCGAAAACCCGGCCATGCTGCCGCATTTGCGCAACCAAGTCAGCGAGAGGACGAGGAGGCGGGCAAGGAGATCGATTGCGAAATGCCGCTGGATGTGCAGGTTTCCGAGGAGGAGGAGGATGAGAATAATCATGCGCGACGCAATCAGGTACCGCAGCAGCATAATCAGGATCGGGATCAGGAACAGGAGCAACCCACCGCCTGCTTGCCGCTCCGCCTGCAAGCCATCAAAGTGGAGCAGCCCTCGTCGAATGCCCACCAGCTGCAGCTGGAGCGGATGGTGAGCCACCAACATCCATCGCTGGTCTCGGTGCCCGCTGCCGCGCTGGGCAACCACCTGGACTGGACGGATCTGACGCAGTGGTTCAAGGGCAACGGCAGCGCTCACCATCTGAGTCACCTGAATCACAAGTTAGCCACAGCACCCACACCACCAACACCACCGCCACCGCCGCCGGCTACACCAGCCCCAAGTGCCTTATCCGGCGGATTGGTGGCCGGACCAGGAGGTGGCATTTCCGCGCCACCGGATGCCGACTACTCGTTTCTGATCAGCCTGCATCCGTATCTCAAGGAGATGAGCGGCAAGCAGAATCGAAGGTTTCGACAGAAGGTCGTTGGACTCATCGACGACATTCTGGATAACAAAGATGTCTAGTTTGCACATTTATGTTTGTTTCTTTGAATGCGGTTTCGATTTTGAAACAGTTTTATCAAAATTAACAATGAAAATATTCAATATGCAATATTTTGATGATTGTTCGGAAATATTTCACATACCAAATGCAACATTATTTCGCAACATACATTTTCACCAGTTTCAGATTTTATTCTGGCCATTATATTATTTGCTAACGTTTAGACAATGAACTTAGTTTTAAAATATTTATGTCTAAGTTAAGTGAACGTAAATGAAATTTATATTGTATGCACTGCAGCTAAATTGAAACTACATCGAAATTTGTAAAGCCCAGTTGAACAGGATAAATCATCAGTCTTGTGATATTTTTCTATCCGAGTAGGAAAAACACAATAATCGAGGACGAAATGAAGAAAACACAACCAGTTGATAGAACGCCAACAGTGCCCATTTATTAGATGTGTAGAGCGTACTTTAATTACGCTTCTTATTGTTGTTGTTGCTAAGCACACACAAACACGAATTTGTTATTGTCAAATAAAACTTTTAAAAAATTATATTTTTGTACATTTTATTTTACTCCATTCTCAGCAGACGGAGACGGAGATATGCGAAATTATTGTTTAAAATGAAAATAAACATTTTTTCAAATCACATATTTTCTAAATTATTAAATGGATTATTGCCTAGCTATTTTTTTGAATTTCTAGCTACTAACCGCCCTAATCGAGTGCTATCGATAGATTTAGCGCACAGCTGATGTACCGATAGGCCGCGAAGCTTCGAGTATTTGTTGTTGTCGTCGCCGTTCGCATGTTGTTGCACGCAAAAGGCGAAAAAAGGAGAGCAAATCAGTGGCGCGGAATAACAATTAACAAAATGGAATAATTGCATTATTGTCGCTTTGGCAAATCAGTTAAATGCGCCAGTAATAGCCGATGCAGCAACAAAACACATGAGCTATTGGGTGAGTGCGCGCGTCTGTGTGTGTGCGCCATGTGTTTGGCTTCCATGTGTGCGTGTGTGTAAGTGCCTGAGGTTTTGGCTTTATTTCATTTTTTTTTTTTGTTTTTTTGCTGACTTTTCCGATACGAATGTGATGTAATTTTTGGGTGGCTTATCTCTGCCAACTCATTTGCACGTCAACCGCCGAAGCATTTACCACGCTCATTTCAGAGCTTAAGTTAGTTTATTGGCCTAGAAAATTACATAAAACAAATACTCACACACACACGCACACAACAGAGGTATTTTTCGGTGAAAGTTGTCTATGTTTTTGTTTGTTTTATTGAGTGTTACTAATTCCACTTCTGCATGACCCTAACAGCGTGTGACGTCATCGTTTCTGCTAACCAGGGCACGGCCACGCCTCCTACAAACACTACGCCCATCGAGCACCATGAACGAATGCCGGAAAAACACAAACATCACAGCGAACAACAACACCATTCTATGCGACAAAACCATCAGCAAAAAGCATTTGTTTCTGGAGAAGAGGAGCATGTCGAGCCACACGGATGACACCAAGGACTCCAAGGCATCGCAGGATTCGCCAAATCCACAGGAGCTAACGCCCCAGGATCGACTGGCGATTGAGGAGAGGCAAAATAAGGCATTCGCCTTCTTCGCCGAAACGCTGCAAATCTACGGCGTGGCGGAGTTAATCTTCTGTTTCAACGGCGGCAAGGATTGCACCGTGCTGCTCGATCTCCTCATGCGTTTCCTGCGCCAGCAGAACATCTCCAGCGGTGACATTCCCATGCTGTACATCAAATCCGGCGATTCCTTTGCGGAAATCGATGATTTCGTCGAGCGCTGCGTACGCAACTATCGCGTGGAGCTGGTCCAGTACGAGGGCTCGCTCAAGGAGGCACTCACCCACATGTCCGCGGACATGCCGCGCATCCGGGCCGTCTTCGTGGGCAGCCGCAACACGGATCCCTACTGCCAGCACTTGGCGCCCATGCAGGTGAAGCCACAAAAAGTCACATTTCGTCCCCAAGCACAGCTGCTCCAGCTGGTTGGGCATATACAAAGAAAGTCAGAGTTAAGGAAGTGTATATGTCCAACAGGAGTAGATTATGAAAGCCGTGCCATTTGCATATAAGCATTATCTGTTCTGTGGTGCCTTAGTATCACAGTTTTACCATAATTAATCTAGAATTGTATGTGCCCTTTGCAAATATCACAGTGACAAGATATTTTCGAATGTCATTGTCCGTCCGCAGATAAGAACGTACTTATAACCGAGTTCGGTGGCTAACCACTATCATATCTGGCACGTAGATTTTACTTAACAAAACTACTTGTAGCACGCGTTTAAATCGTTATGTTCCTAGCTCTTCAGATCCAATTGTTTACAGAAAACCTGTGAAGGTCAATGCTATTTTGTGGGTAATAATTTAGCAAGCTTTTGGGAAGTTCCAAATTGCTGATTTCAAATACCCAAAATGCCTGGTTTATTAATGCTGATTTCGGTTTCTATTTTTAGCCCACGGACAACGACTGGCCGCCGATGATGCGTCTGAATCCCCTGCTGGAGTGGAGCTACCACGACGTCTGGCACTACATCCACATGCACTCGGTGCCCTACTGCAGTCTGTACGATCGCGGCTACACCTCGATCGGCAATCGTTCCAACACAGTTCCCAATCCGCATCTCAGACGCACCGATGCCCAGTGCGCATGTGATACCGATACAGCAAACACCGATAGCGTCTGCTCCTGCGATCCGAGTGGCTATCGACCCGCCTGGGAGCTGCAGGATGCCACCATGGAGCGCGCTGGTCGTCTGCCCAGGAAGTAGGATTCCTGATTCTAGATTCTATATTCTAGTAGACTCTGGAATCCAACACAAATCGCAGTTCCTGTCGCATGCAGGAGTGGCTGTAGTGCAATTTAGTAGCTTAAACTCTAGTTTGTGACTGTATATAGATGTGTATATATTTACTTGTGATTTGGTTTTCGGTAAACAAACTTAATCTAGTAATATTTTTTACGACCTTAGGTACTAAGGCTGCCGAATAAATGTGGCCTCGTGCAGCAGGCCACTTAAGCGAGGTTCGTTGTTATTGTGGGGGAGTATTCACGCTCTAAATATTGTGTATTTTACTATATTTGATTTAAATATTGTTTAATTCTTTTTAGCTTTGAAAAAAACCCAAAACAAGCTAGATTAGCTAAATGAACAGCACTGGTTTCAATGCAAAAACCCAGCACTGCAACGATCTGGCTTTTAAAAGCTAAAAAAGCTTAAACTATTATGGCGCTGTTAAAAAAACGCCAGCATGGCAGCACTAGATGGCCAGTCAGCTGATTTGCCAGCTGATTTTCGCCGCATTTTCACAACATTACGCGATTCTTTCGACCTTTTTCTCTGTGATATTTTTACGAGATTTACGTAATCCTACGCGCAGATCACCAGCCGACTCACCCACGCGAGAGCAGTGCATAGAAACCAGTATTCCCTCGCCCGGCGATGTCGCGATCCGCACAAGAAGTTGCGGCACTGCTGCGGGGACTGCGGATTTTGGTGGAGGCGTGTGGGCGCGAGCATCTCGCCCACGGTCGTCATCTTTGGAGCAATTCGAGCATACGTGAGCTAATCGCCGAGAATGTCGCGCACACACAGCAGCTGGTGAGGCATTCCAGTCAAAATCCCGTCGAGGAGCTGAAAAAACTGCAGCAATCCCTTCAAGAAACCGGCGAACGGGGCTACGTGGTGGCCAAAGGCATTTGCTCGCTGCTGGAGACCAAAATACAAATGTCCCGCAAGGAATCTGGCATCTCCGAACCTGCACAAGCCTCCGCACCAAGAACATCCCCACCGACGGCACAAAAACAAGCGAGTTGGGACGCCGCCAACTTGGATATATCCTCGATAACGCTGCAGGAGTTCGAGGAGATACTCTCGCGCAGGAACAAAGATCGAAGTGTTAGCTTGCGCACCCCAGCAACCAAGAGCAGCCAGACCATGCCTAATAAAGCAGATGCAAGCGATCCGGGAATCATTAACCAGGACACGGAGTATGTGAACAATGTTCTGCGCTTCGTGGCGGGCGCCAAGGTGGAGGAGCAGGGAGCAGATACGCAGCTAAAGAAGAAGTCCGACCAGCCGGCCATAGAAGTGCCCGAACTGAGCAAGGTGGCCAAACAGCGCAAGGTTCCCTCCTCGCGGATCGGCAGAATGGCCTCCTTTGGTGGCTTGTTCGCCGGCCTGGGCATTGGAACACTCAACGAGCTGACCAAGGGTGCGCTCGGCCTGGGCGGATCGACCAGCATGCGAGAGGCCCTGCTCAGTCCCGCCAACGCCGAACGCATCGTGGACACGCTGTGCAAAGTGAGAGGAGCTGCATTGAAGATCGGACAAATCCTGAGCATACAAGATTCCAGCGTGGTGTCGCCGCAGCTGGCCAAGGCATTCGAGAGGGTGCGTCAGGCGGCGGATTATATGCCCGATTGGCAGGTGGAACGCGTGATGAACACCCAATTGGGAGCCGATTGGCGCCAGCGGTTACGAAGTTTCGAGGACAAACCCTTTGCGGCCGCCTCCATTGGCCAGGTGCACCGGGCCACTCTGAGCGATGGCACGGATGTGGCCATTAAGATCCAATATCCCGGTGTCGCCCAGAGCATCGAGAGCGACATTGACAATCTGGTGGGCATGCTCAAGGTGTGGGATGTCTTCCCCCAGGGTTTCTTCATCGACAATGTGGTGCGCGTGGCCAAGCGCGAGTTGCAATGGGAGGTGGACTACGATCGCGAGGCGGAGTACACGGAGAAGTTCCGCGAGATGATCTCGCCCTATCCGGAGTACTATGTGCCGCGCGTGGTGCGCGACTTGACCACGTCCAGTGTTCTGACCACCGAACTGGTGCCGGGTGTGCCGCTCGACAAGTGTTTCGATTTGAGGTGAGCTAATCGATCAATCCCATGATTATTATTACCACCGTGGGTTAATCGACATCTCGCTTTCAGCTACGAGCATCGTGCCCACATAGCCGCATCCGTGCTGAAGCTCTGTCTGCGGGAGCTGTTCGAGATTGAGTGCATGCAAACGGATCCGAATTGGTCCAACTTTCTGTACGATGCGCCCAGTCGCCGGCTAATGCTGATCGACTTTGGTTCGACGCGCTTCTACCGCCACGAATTCATCCGGAACTATCGCCAGGTGATCATGAGCGCTGCTGCCAACAATCGGCAGGGCGTTCTGGAGATGTCCCGCGAAATGGGCTTCCTCACCGGCTACGAGACCAAGCAAATGGAGGAGGCGCACGTGGATGCGGTGATGATACTGGGCGAGATCTTCCGCTACGACGGTGATTTTGATTTCGGAAAGCAGAACACCACCGAACGATTGGCCGCCCTGGTGCCCACAATGGTGGCGCATCGATTGTGTCCACCGCCCGAGGAGATTTACTCCATTCATCGCAAGCTCTCGGGCATTTTCCTGCTGTGCGCGAGACTGAATGTGCGCATGAATTGCGTCCCCTTCTACAAGGACATCGTTCTGGGGAAGTTCAAGGACTAGCAAGCGAGGCTATTGTCCACTCCCTCTTCTTTTTTTTTGTCCCACCCAATCCCAGTAGTAAACCTTAAGTGCGCTTAATTTGTAAATGCCATTCGCTACAAGATTACATGTGGTAAGTTCCTAACCAACGTGGTAATCTTTGGCTGGGGCAGGAATACTTGTCAATTGAACTTGAAACAAGTAGGTTTGGAAAAATACCTGCTGTTTAACACACATTTCAGTTTAAAACCCAAAATACAACACACTACAAAAAACATATAGTCTCGAATGCCAAAAATAAGAAGACATTCATGAATACTCATAGCATGAAGAGGAGGAAGGTCGAGGTGTTCCACCATGATTGCATCTCGCATTTGAATGGATCTGTGTCCGATGGGGGGGATGAGGAGTTGGAGGAGCAGTCGCCGGAGGGAATCGAGGAGATACCCTGGCTGCAAATGAAGCGAGAGATGGGCGCCATGAATCGAACGCTGGACGAGATACAGGCCCACTTGGCCATCGATTCCCAGGAGCGGGCATCGAAAGTGGATGGTGGCAGGGGGCAGAAGGAGGAGGTGGAGGAGGAGGCGACCAAGGGTCTGGAACCGGAGGACTCGCGCTGGATGATCATGCATGGTAGCAGGGATTCGACCGTGCGTGGCCTGCAATGGAATAACCTACGCATTCGCAGGCAACTGGAGGCTCTAGTTCGCTGCTCGGAGCTGGGTAGAGCACGCATCTCGGCACTGGATCGTCTGTTCCAGCGGCAGAAGAAGGCCCTGCTCGAGGGTCGCCAGGAGCACGAGCGCGTCCTCTCCTTCCACCTGACCAAGCAACTGGAGGCGGGCAAGTGCCTGCAGCGCTATCGCTACGCCCGCGACTTGTACGCCAGCTGGCGGGAGCTCTTCAAGATGGGTCGCCATCTGAAGGAGGCATACAAGAAGATACTCGAGCGCACCCAGACCCGCTTGGAGTATGCGGACATCAAGCGGCAGGCAATCGAGGAGATGACGGTGGCCCACGAGATGTGCTTGGGCTCGACGCGAAGTCTGCTCGCCCGCGTACGAGAATTGGAACTCGGCCTGGCACCACTGGGCTTCACCAGGCCATCGGTCACGTCCCGGAAGATGGGTAGTCTCGGTGCAACTGGCGCCGGTCACAGCGAGGGCAAACGCGCTGAGGAGTATCCCGGCAAAGCGGTCTGGGTGAAGGCCAAAACCTGGCAGCGTCGTTCCTACCGCACCGTCATGTTCTCCCGCGGCGAACTGCTCGAGCTGCCGGTGGTTGTGCCGCCCGTGCAGAAGACTTGGTACGGCAAAATGCTGCACATGCTGCACAATCCTCCCAAAATCTATTAGTGTGTTTGCCAATGTTTCGCTAATTTGAAAAAACGAAATACTTAATTCAAAATATATAACAGTTACAGTTTTTGTAAGCGCGCTGTTAGTTAACATGCCATTTGCATAAGCTACTTAACAGGCACTTAGCAGCGCGCTTAGCATGGTCACACCAAAAGCGTGCCTGCATTTCGCGCTGATCGGCCAGCCGGTCACACTGCAAACTGACGCGTTTCATTTCGCGAAGGCTGCGCGCGCGGATTACGGTTAATTTTCAGTTGGTTTACAAACTTTACAAACGGCGTACGCTTATCACGATCGCTTTTAATCAACAAACCACAATAGTTGCCTAAATAACGGGTATGACACAGGAAGAGTGCTGCCGGTCTCCAATTAGCTAATTGAATGAGAAAGTGCAAGTGACCGAACTGCAACGGTTAAAAAAACGGTTGTTTTTTTCTTTTCATAAGCCAAACTAATAAATTGTTTCATAAACTGATTTTATTTTTATATTTGTAAGCTCACGTTTAATTTAATGTAATTGTGCGCGTCTCCCTATTTTTATTTAATATTTTATTACAATCGGCATGATAATAAGTCTACGAAATTCGTTCTTTTTTTTTTGTTTTTGTTGAGAGTGCAAGATCGTGCGCGTGTGTGTGTTTATGTGTTTGTGAGGAAGTTATAGTTTAATGTTGGTTAGCTTCAATTGTCGAGCAACACAGAAAAATGAAATAAATAAATAAAACAGCGGCAGCAGCACCAGCAACAATACCAAAAACAACAAGTGATGCTGATTGATGTCACACACACCACGGAACAAAAAATAAATAAAAAAATAAAGTAAGTAGCAGACAATTGGATTTGCATGGGGGAAGAAGCAGAGCGAAGAGCCGAGTTTATCAATGAAAGTGAACTGTGGGAGTTGCTCGCTTTCAGTGTGTGCGTGTGTGTGTGTGCCCAGTGGCGCAGCCAGACGGGGACTTCAGGGGTTAATAACCCCCAGCATACCGGGCACTGTTATCGAACTGGGGTGGTCCATACATCTATCGAAAAGATCACTCTATCGATCACTATCGCAATTCGGGAATTGAAGTGATCTTGGGTAATTATCTATATTCTATGTGAGATTAATCTATCAAAGGTGTTTAAAGATGGTCTATCAAAAGGATCATTTTTATCTTGACATTGCTCTCAAAATATAGGCATGATTTATATATGTGCTACGAATAAGAAATATTAAAAACGGGCTTTATTTAAAATGTGATTAGTTATACTTTTAACTTTTAATGATGCTGCAGGGAAATGGAACATATTTTACATGGACAAATAGAAAAATACTAGGAAAAATAGACAAAGTGCTAAGATAACAAATTTCTAGTAAATTTTAAGGAAACTAAACAATAGATAGTTGACCACTATGTGTCATGGATTTGCATTTAATAATCATCAATTAGTTAGTTCTAGTTACTTCTAAATTTTCTCTTTGACATTTATTTAGCATAAATTTCAGTTAGCATTCTCCATCACCAGGTGTTTAGATATTTCTTGAAAAATGTGTTGTTTGTTGTCTGTTTTTTTTTGGCGCTATCAAAGCACGTTGGAAACGTCTTAATTATATATGGATTGGATGAATAAACTGTTCCAAGTTTGCATGTATTCGAATGTGCGTTTGTTGGCTATATACCTATATAAATCTATATATTTCTTGGTACATATATATGTGCACATATATGTACATATATGCTGAGAAATGCCGTTGCCAGCAGCCGCTGCAGCAACAACAGCAATGGGGAACCTTTTGATAATCATATCACGCAGTCCACTGATAATTCGCATTGTATTTGTTTGCTTTTGTTGTTGCTCCTGCTGCTTTATCAGCCCGCTCTCCCTCCCTCTCTTTATCAACGTCTCTTTCGTCGCCTCTCTTTCGCGATCACTGGACTCTCTTTTCTGGGGGGGCACAATAATACAAAAAAAAAATATAATACAGAACAGGCAGCACAAAAAATGTCCAATAATTGTTTAATAAATTTAGACTACAGTAGAACCTCATCCAAGGTTTCCAAACTTTCGAACCAAAAAAAAAAAAACGAACGATAAACAAATAAATCTAAATCGCTATTATATTTCCAATTTTCTGCGATCTCTGCGCATTATTTCGCTGTTATCTCCGATCCCCCGGACTAATGGAAAGTTTCCAGACTGTGTTTACATCGGGCGGGATTATGGAGGGGAAATTATGGGTTTAGACCTTCGGGGAAATTTAAGATCACTAGACAAATAAATTTGGAACCTCTTCGCATTTCGTTTACTTGTTGCTTTTCATACATACCATATGTGCATATATATTCTTTGTAAGCAAAATCAGCGAGGTGTCCAACGGTTTCGGTTTCTGGGGAAATTTGATGTTATCGTTATTGCTTATGTCTACCGAAATTTAAATATTTATGGGTAATTCGACATCCTGTTGATCTAATTGTTTATATCTACCGTTTTTCAGTCTAGTCTCTTAAGTTTACCACCATTTCACTTCACATTTTACAGTCTTATGCACAAATAGAACGAAAAACGATTCTCTTCGATAATTTCGATGTTGAAAATATTTATTTATCGATGTCATGGGTTTTCTCGCAAACAATTAGCTGAAGAAAAATGGAATAAAAAATTAAGTGCAGACCAAGAAAAAAAAAAGAAAAAGAATGATTCGAAACTATTGTGTAATTTACATTAACGAGCGGATGTCGTTGGCTTCTACTACATAATGAACCAATTACCCAGTTTGTCTCTTGATTCGATTGCTCTGCAGGCACACAGTTACAGATACTGATGCTGATGCTGATGCGAAGATACATCCACATTTGTATCTGCATTTGTGTCGGTGCTGTTCTGCTCTGTTTTGTGCTTTTCGCAAAGTGACTAAACGAGATTTTTTGTGGCCCCACTGTGCTGCTCTTCCAATTTCAATTTCAATTCCAATTCCATTTCATTCATGTTGAAGACACCCACTTGAATGATTATGAGGCTCTGAAGATGCGCACCGCAAGATACAGATACTGATCCACATTCAGATCCAGATTGGGATCGTGAATCTGATTCAGATTCAGTTTGAGATTGAGATTCAGTTTCAGATACTTTTATGTACATATGGCCATCGTCAAGTGTCGCTTCCGCATTTGCCGGTCACCCACGTGCCGAATGCTTCAAATATCCGAAATCTCAGTTCCCAGTTCTTAAGTCTCAAGTCTTTTGCCTCCCCAAAAAAAGCGATCGCTCGCCAAGTGGCTGTGAGGAATGCGATGGCAGATAAGATACTCCAAATTTGGGCAGATTTGTTGGGGAAGTAGTCAGCAATCTCAGCACCTGTTTCTTTGTAGACCTTAACTAATTAAACAACGTTCTTTGTTCATGACATATAGTTAACACATAAAAATATATTGTGAAGACAGTAAGAAGTTCTAATAATTTTTGCTATTAAATTTGTCAGTTTCTTTAAAGAGATAAGAGAAACCTTTCGGAAACTTCTAGCCCCATCCACCGAATTTTCCATGCTGTCGGATCTATCTTTGTTTATTTAATCCGTATCTTTTAAACAGAAAAGAAAAAAAAACCTACCGATCGTATTGAGATGTGCTATTTGATTGTTGTTCGCATTCGGACACAAATTGCCCATCGATAATTGCTGGGTCTTCAGATGGGAGATCTGTAATTGTGAAATTCTTTGGCTTGTGCAATGGCACCCATATATGTAATTGTGGCTCTGGATCCTCCAGACTGGTATTAGTTAGTGATTGGTAAGACTATCGCTGCAGCTTCCTCTACTTCATGCATATTCATAGGACTGCAAAATGATACCATCGCACATGAAATCTTACGTACAAAGTCTTTGCTGACGACGAGGCTTGTAATTTTTTAATAACACTGAACAAACGCCTTGGACTTGGCATGTAAATTGTTGATAAATTATGTTTTTAATGGTGCCTTGCCGCTATCGTTGTTCTTGTTATTATTATTATTGTTGTTGGTTATGTGGTCAGATAGCTGGCGCCAAAGATACGCAAAATAAATCTATGAAGTTGACGGGCTTGCCAAAGCGACATTTAGATACCTCTTAAATGTTGGAAAATTACAAAAAGTATATTTTTAAAATGTCAAAGTGTTTTAATAAGTTTCCTATTTAAAAAAAAAAATTTTTTTATTATATTTATTTTGTATGTTTATCAAGTAACTCAGCTACTGAATGATGAACTTTCCTTAGTTTTATAGTATTAAAAATTATCGACAAAAACTAATACTTTTGATAAACCAATCCATCCTGTCAATACCTTCACCATCCGTTGGCACTTATCATATGCTGTCCAAAATTTAACAATTAAATTCGCATAAATGGCAGTGTGTGTATGCTATTATGTATACAAATATATCTGCTGATCTTTGCTGGTTAAATGGTAAATAAAATTTCATGTTTTGTTTGCATTTAACCGCACCAAGGAAAGCAAACAAGCAAACGGAGCTGAAACAAAACAAAATGCGAAATTATTCCCAAAATATTACTTAGTAATACTAATAACAATAAATTGTTTTTTGTTCTGGTTTGTTTTGTTTCTGCCAATACGTATTAGATTTTCATATTTCGGCTTGTTCCTTTTCGTTTTTTTTCTATTATACTCGTATTTTGTTAACTGCAAAAAATGTTTAAACAATGAGGCACTCAAGTCTCTTGCAAAATGCTGATTTTTTTGTACTGCCAAATATTGGGCAAATATTTAAGAATTCGCCACAGTCACGTAGGCTAAATCATCTGTTTAATCGAGTTTCGTTCGACTAGATTGTATTTATGTATATTTAGTCACCGGGAAAACTTGGGGAAATCATTTGTATTCAAATTTTTATATACGCCCAACACTACATTTCATTTAAAGTAATCTCATTATAATTGAACTATTTAAAAAAGGCTTTGTGGACCTGTATTTTTGGTACTCAGCTGATCATGTAAAGTGTATCATTTTTTTTTTTGCTTATATTTAAAGTCTGGATTCGAAATCACTGCTGCATGGGCGACTCGAACCTAAACCTGATTGCCCGCCTATGTACCACATAATTGACTGCATTAGCCTGCGAGCAGCCAACAGATGGCACATCACATGCAATCCACATACCCCCGATACCATACCATACCATTCCATGCTATACCATCCTCCGATCCTCCAATCCTCCGATCTTGCAATCTTGGTGAACTTGAGCGCATTGCGATGTGCTCATATATTTCTCGCTGGTCGTCGAGGATGATGGGAAAACTCGTTTTTCGTTGCATTCTTCGACCGGCGTCATCATCGATGATGCTGATAATGATAATGATAATAATGATGATCATATTAAAGGGGTTCCATTGGCATAAGCCCGGCTCGATGATGATCGCGATTTGCCTTGGCATAACGCAATGCCAAAGTTGTTGTGCCGGTTGTTGCCTTCCAGCTCTCTTGTATATACTCACATATATGTGTATATATGTTTTTTCTTTTATTTTCTTTGTCCGGGGACTCTTGTCTCCGGGGTTCCGTTCTACAGACGACCTTAAGAGGGGGTCTTGGGAGGCCAGTCGGGAGACTGGAGCAAACCACATTTCGCATTCCTTACACCTGGCGAAACTTTCAATCAAGTACATTTCTAACAAGCTGAGATATTGCTTCTAATAAATATAATAAAAGATGAGTATGTGTAACGGATAAGTACTCATAAAGTTTTAATGATTGTTTTTGTAACAAAGAAAATTTCTTGAGTTATAAACGGAAGACAACGACAATTTTTGTTTTGCATATGACTCACTTTACTATCTAAAGTTTTTAATAAATGCTTTTCACTTGCCAGAACTACAAATAATCATATTAATGTATTTGCAAAGCTCTTTTAAGTTTTTAAATGCTCTGTTCTCGGTTTGTTTTATTTAATTGCGTGCATTTCTCTCTGTGTACTTTATGCTTTTCGATCGGACCTGTTGCCGCATAGTTTTTGGTTTTTTTCGCCTTTTTTCTTAACCGGTTCGGTTTGGTCTGTTGCTATTTTCGTGACTCTGGATCGGTGCAGTCTCCACTGGAAACGCGACTTACATAAAGCGAATTCAGATTTACACGTTTCTAAGATTTTCAACATTTCGTCTCTGATTGTTTGCAATTAATCGCGGCACTAATTCGCTATAATTCCGACAAAAGTTCACTACTTGTCGCTTGTTAAGGTCGTTCAAAAAAGGGCAGTGGGTGGAAGGTGGGCGGTGGGCGGTGTTTGTCGGTTGTGGGGGACTGGCTTTGACTCTTGATTACGACCTGTCGTCTCATATCAGTGTGCTACGTAATGCAAACAAAAAATCCAACAAATACAAAAAAATATGTATAAAAAGTCAACCAGAAAAACGTAATAAATTGATAAGACTGCTGGGCGGAGAGTTCAAAAAAATGTTTCAAAAGAGAGCGATGAAAAAGTGGAGAGTATTTTGTCTTGAAATATTTAAAACACACTCACCCTTGGAAGATTAAAAACCCGAGTTCACTTCAATTAATGTAAAAAGTATTCGTGAAACATGGGAAACTACTATGATGTTACTATACACGACAAAAGGGTTTTGTATGGAATATAAGGATTATTTTCCGATGAATTTACAATTGAAAGCGTTTAGTAATTGTTTCAAGCAATAACGATTTAAATAAAGAATATTCTAAATAACTATGTGAATATGGATTTACAATGTATTTTTTATAATCAAAACAAAAAGGTAATAAAATGTAATTTGAAGTAAAATAATAGTTATATTTGTAAGTATAGTAAAAATAGCCGATGAACTTTGGCATCACTTGGTGGACTTTGCCCCGCCATCGAGAATAACAAACAAGTCTGCTGGTTATGCCCATAAAAGAGAAAGAGCCGCAGAGAGGATCGGGGAAAGAGATTGCCAAGTGCAACTTGCACGTGCTGTGCCTTGAAATCGAAGAGAAAAGTCACCAAGAAGTTCCCACTGCCAGCAGAAAAACCTGCCAACCCAAAAATATAAAAATAAACGTACAAACAATACAAAAAGAGCGTAGACAATTGTATTATCAACGACGGACTGTCGAAAAGTCAGTTCTAAATTTATACCAACTCCATTGCCGTTTTCCCTTTCCATTCCCCAAACTTCAACATCGTAGTCATTTTATTCGGGTGTCAGAGACCCCCATGGCCGATAACGTTTTATCAAACAAATGTTTTGTCGCCGACCTGTTTGCGAATTGAATTTGAACTAGATATATATGTTCGGTACACAGAGGGTATATCTACGTCGTACAATCTGCCTGAAAAGCGTCAGTGGTCGGGTAAATCTGGTGATAAATAGGGAAATGGTTACTGCACAGGTCTCAATTTAATTTAGGTGTCAATTTAATCAGATTCAATTACTAACAACTTATTTTAATAACAGTAGTTCGAGTTTTATCATATAACCAACACTAAAAAGCTAAAAAGCACTGAATCGCCAATCGAGTTAGTTTTTTATCACACTTTTACTATACGCCATCAAATGTAAATAAAGTCGCTATAAACCTAAATGAAATTGTAGATATTTGACTAAAAAGTATCAATAAAAATATCTTATGGGCAAATAAACATTAATTACCAAATTTTATAGCCTTATTTTTTCACATTTCATTAGATTGAATAAAAAGACAAAAAATTGATTTTTATGAGATATTTGGGATATACGAGTATGATCCATAATATGAACTATTAGAATCTTGGGATTGCGTTTTATTGTCTTTTGAGTACATGAATTATAAAACAAACGTATTTCGAGGATAGTTGGCTGGCCGAATGAAGGTGTAAATATTTGTGGAATGTCACGAATTGTCAAAGTTGAGATAGATGGGATTGTTTGTTTGTTTGATCAATGCTTTTGTTTGCCTCTTCGCTTCAAAGCGGCCGACTCTGCCCCAAAGAATATCCCCAATAAAAATATTATACCCAGATAAAGATATGGATAATTATAACGAAGTGTGCGTGTGTGTGTGTGTGTGGGAGGTGGCAACAGGTGATCTCGCATTCTTGGGAAATGTTAGCGCTGTTTGTCCGCTGGCAACAAGTTGTCAACAGCTTTTAAATAACAGGTTCGTGAACGGTGTTTGAACAGAACTTAATTTGGGCCAAATGCTGGAGATCTTATTTCGTTTTTTCTCTTTTTTTTCCATTTAATATTTCTCCATTGTTTGCCCCACACAAACAGGCCCGAAAGATAATGGATTCGGCTCAGAGATCCGTGGTCTATTAGTTACCCAATGTATCGAATCTTTAACCAACCAATTAGCGCCACAAAACGATAATGTCGCCAAAAAAACCACACACTCACACACAAAATAATCCAAATAATCATAAAAAAATAAAACCCAGAAGTCTGGATCACACATGCGGACATTGAATTTATTGTGATCATTAACAAATTGGAATTCGTCTGAGAGCCGAAGAAAAAAAGAAGCTAACACCTCTACGCTTGCTTTATCATTTTGGCTTAATTTGTCAGCGGCTACAGAAAATACGGTACGAATAAAAAAAACAAATATAATACTGACGTCGCTACATGACTAGCATGATTTTCGACCAAATAACTCGCTCGACTTTTGTTGCCTCTTTTCATTTCAATCGAATGAGCAGGCGCAAAGTCGCGTGCCGCTCTGGAATCGAAGTTGTATAAAACCCCCATCTCCATATCTTTTGCATGCACATCATGTGGCGCCTTGGCATTAATTCGAAACGAACAAAAAAAAAACGAAAATCGCAAACTAAATTATAAACCCAATTGTCATTGCCAATAAAATGGAATAGTTGCCAAATAAAATGTAAGCTTGAGGAAGTTCTTAGTTAAAACTACTCAAACTGAAAAAAAAACTACAGAAACTAAATTTTGCTAATACTTTTAAATATTTAAACTATACTTTGGTACTAAATAAACTCGTTCCTTATTACCTAATATTTTGGTGTAATAGACACAATTTTCATTAAATGAATTGCCAGAGAAATGCGTCATTACCACCATTACCATTCCGTTTATGCTACAAGAGTGGCAAACTAAACACATAATCTTACATTCCCATAAATACGAATGGCGAATGAAAGCGTTTGCCATTCATTTAGCTATGAATTAATTTAATATCCCACAATTCGACCTACCTTTTCACCCTTTTATGCGATAAGTCCTCCAATAACAACCAGATGATGATGGTAATTATGGTAACGCATACGCATACGAATACGAAAGCGAATGCGAATACGCATGCCATTCGACTGGGCCTGGCTTGGTTTCTCTGTTGGCCACAACAGGATTCATCGGAACAATGCCATGTCCTTCCTAAATTTTCATTTCTCCCCAGTGCGAGAGTGTTGGTTTGCATGGCTGTACGATGTGGGCCAGTGTGTGTTTCCCTGTGTTTCCCTGTGTTTCCCTGTGTGTGGGCTTGCGGTTTGTTGTTGCAGCCCGGAAATGGCAAGTGAAAACATCTAGCTCAATTTGCTAGCCTCGGGGATGCGACTGAGTTCTGAGGTCAGGCCAAAGACAAGGCTACTAATGTTCCTCTCTTTATGGAACACTGGAAAGTAAGTTAGAAGCAGTGGGTCCAAAAAATATCAAAAAAGGGAAATGGAATACAAATTCAAGTTCCATTTCAGTTCCATTAACAGGATAGGAAACTAGACTAAGTTGCAAGGCAGGCAACTTATTAATTCCACTTGTATCTTTTGCTTGCAGTGTTTCAATTATCTATATTATATATTAAATATAGTAATAATAGTTATTAAATTTGCTTTTTAAGAATATTATACTTGTTTTTGCCTGTGTAGCTTCCAGCCAAATGCTTTGCGTGTGTGTAGGCTACTTTAGCTGCGAAAAGTGAGACGAGCATTATGATTTTGATTTGCGTTTTGGGAGCAGGAATTCCAATTCCCAATTGTCTGTGTTTCTTGAAAACTGCATAAATAGTTTAAGTGGTGGCAGGTTATGGAATGTAATTCAGTGGAAGCCATTAATCCATGTTGTCTATAAGAACGTGGCCTAACTAATCTAGCCAAGCAAATGTGGTGACTTTAGGTTTCTAGATAAGATGTATTGTATTCAATTGTTGGAACTACATTGCAAAGTCAAAATTATATTCAGCAAGTGTCATAATATATTTATATGCTAGGTCATTTCGGTATTAGGGGGATTTTTTTTGGCTTTATCGATCTATCCTCGCATATTCCGCATTCAGACCAATAAAGCATGGTAAATGTATGAGCGTCCATATAAATTTATGTACAATAGATATAGATACCTGAACACGGTACTTACTGTGTGTAGAATAAGCCACAACAATTAACAATTGAAATTGATAAGAAATTTTTAATTACGCCGGCATCGTCGAATTCGCCAAATGGCAAATGGGGTTTTTTTTTTCTAAATTTTTTTGCTTCTATGTTTTATGTTTTATTTCAAACTGGGTATTTTTTTTCCCCCGGCTTCTGCAGTTTTGTGTGGTTTTATCTGTACTACTGAAATGTTGGTCTAATTACCGCGGGAATTATAGAGGTCTCACCGGAATTGCCACCCCCAAAAAGCCCACATATCGGAATGTGTGCGATAATCAAGCTGTTAACATATTGTTTACATTTTCGATTGTCTGTAACAATTAATCAAATAGAATCAATACCTATTTGCACACTTGTTGGGCATTGTAATCACACACACACACACCCACGCACACAATGTACTTATTTGCGTTCTTTATTTCAGTTATCACCTTGAAGGGGTTTATCAATTTCGCCAGTTCATAAAGATGTTATCTTGGAAAACCGTTTAGAGGTTTAGAGGTGAGTCAACCGTATAAATGTGATTTAAGTCTTTATATACTTGAACTTCATTTATTAGCATCCGACTCGAGGGCCCAACGGTAAATAGGGTTAATTATTTTTTTTTTTAAATCGATTGTTCGTTGAATAAATTGATTAAAATACCTTATTTGATTTTGCCCAAACCAATCGCTCTCAATATAAACTTTCCACTTAAGTTGTCGTCAGTTCTGGTGCACCACCTTCGCTCAACAGTTCAATTGAGTTTTGTGGTTAGACACCCCTCTTAACTGACTTTGTAATTACGCGCGGACAAAGTAATTAATTAAGTTTGGCTAATGCATACGTTAAGCGAGTAAAACCCGCCGATTGACATAGTTGCGCCCACAATAACAGAAAACACATCGAGTTGTCGTTGGGTGGTAATGCACCTTAATACACACATTTATCAAGGGCGTTTTGAAATTCGCTTTGAATACGTCTGATTAAGTCTTAGCGCGTGACATTGAGAGATGAAGTCTCACCGATCACCCTGTGGTGATAATAAAAGGTGTACAAAACAGCAACCAATCATCTTTATTAGACAACTTTAATAAGTTGTAAACAAATATTTTAAAATTTTATCTGGTTTTAAATGCCCAACAATATTCGAAAGTAAGTAAAAACCTTTAAATCTTATTGTAAACAAGTTTAGAACTTAACATTAGTTTTCTTAAAAAGTTTAAATATTATTTTCGGTTCTGATATTTAATAATTTGTCACGGCAAAGTTTTGGCCATTGTCTTTATCTTTTGTTGCTGTGTTGCAATTTCTGTTGGTGTTGCCGGTTGTGTCTGTTGCATTGTTGTCAGCGTAGGGTTGCGTGTTCATAGACATCATAGACGGGGGATGGCGGTGGTGTTGCATGTTGCACGAACACACAGCCAGTATGGGCCCCACTTTGTGTTCAGCACTCAAGTAAGCAGGTCAGCGGTTCTTGCGGTTTAACTCACTTCGAAGGCACCACCACCGCCTAAACAGCACTGAACCACCCATCTGCACCACCCACACTTCAACTCGGCTGGCTTGTGGTTTTGTTCAAGTTTTCCCAACCCAAACCCAAACTCAAACCCAAACCCAAACACAAAACCTTAAACCCAATCTCACAAAACACAAAAAACACCCCGCGATTGTGCAATTTTATTCGCGTATTTTGTTGTTGCTTGTTAACGAAAAGCCGAAATTGATTTTGATGAGAATCTCCAGGTGAGTCCAGGTGTTGGTCACACAGAAAGTGGGAGATCGATTGCAATCAACCAAATACATACATATGTATGCCAGCAGTCAGTCAGCAAAGGCAGACAAACCATAAAATAAATAAATATGCATGAAACGCAAAAACGCAAAAGCTGCGGATGAAACCAGAGCATTTGCAATCGAATCCTTACGCGGCAGTCCATAAATTTATCAACGGTTTAACTTGTTCCCAATTTAATCAAACAAATTGAAATTAAATTAAAATTTTAATAAATGTATAAAACTTAATTCTCTAACAATTAGCATTCCATGTTGGCCTCAATTCAGTTATATTATATTAAGTTTAAGTATTATATTACTTTAAATACCCTTAAAGTTGCTAATCCCTATTAATTTATTTATAACAATAAGCTCACGGTAATCATAATCTATTATTCTATCAATTTAAAGATTTTATATATACTCGCCTGAACATTTTGCGAAATAAAAGCCGGAATATATTTTGTTTTCCCGTTTTTCATCTATCAAAGCAAAACCAGTAAATTGGGAATTTCCTCTATTCGCTCGCTTATTGATATTAAAAGGGGTTTTCGTTATGGAAATGGGGATGCCCCTCCCGACTTTTTATTTTCTTTTTTGCGGCTTGTTGACTTGCCCCGCTAATAATTGCCAAGAACGCGCGAGGAAAGGCAAACAAATTTACAAAACTGGCTGGCTGTTCGTCCGTCTGTCTGGAAGTCGGGAAGACGGGAAACCGGGAAGCCGGAAAGTCTGAAGTCTGTCCGCCGTAGTCAGCAAGTCTGGCAGTTAGCGCCTCAGTCGACGGGTCCGGGAAAAGTCACGTTTTGCATTTCGGTTTCGGTTTTTGAGCCACCTCTCTCTGTGATGTGGACCCCCTCACCTCCTCACTCACTCCTCATTTCTGTTTGCCTTGATTCGCTGCAAATGACAGATGATAATACCCCGGGGAATATGGTTGGGCCAATAAAGCACTTCATACGAATCGAGAACACTTTATTAAAATATATTTTAAATTCTTTGATGAATTTCTGGGCTTTTGCTGTGCAGCTTTTAATGCTGCAAAACTGGATATCATATTTGTTTGCTGCCTTTATGAGTTCTATGTATATTAATATTTGGCGGAAAATCCATATCATATCCAATATGTAATATATTCCATGCAAAAAATCCTTTTCGCTGAGATTAAAAATATGCATTAAAAATCCGTGTAGTATATCGAAGTAAAGGGTAATTTGTTTGCCGATCAGATTCGCAGAAATTCTTTAGCTTGTTTACCTTTATGAGATGTTGTGAGCGCCAACGCGAATAAATTTTAACGTTGGCGTTCATTTCGGAAATCTTTTATTGTGTGTGCATGTGTGTGTGTGTGTGCTCATCATGAACAATTGAATGGCATAAATGTATACTACGGTTTGCTGATAGCTATCTTTGCGGAAAAATGCCAGTGACAACATTGCGTATGCGCAATTTCTGTGCCACAAGAGATGCAATCTCTCTATCCGGCCATTTGATTGTGACTGCTGCAAAAAGGATATTGCAGGATGGCAGTGTTTGAGTGTGTGCGTATGTGGGGGTGTTGGTGTGTGAAAAGCTCAGAAACTATACTAGTTCAAAAGTGGGTGGAAAAATGGAGGGAAAGTGGTAAAAGAAATGCACACAGAACTCGAGAACAGAAACCAGAATGCCATCCTCAAAAATGTTGGGATCCAAAAATGTTTGGACTTTTGTTTACTTTAATGAAACATGGTGTGTCTGTGTGTGCCACCAACACTCGTATATGAGTGCGTGTGTGTGGGTGTGTGTGTGGGGGTGGGTGGGTGCTACAAAAATAAACCAAAGTCAAAGAGCGTTTAATTTGGGATTTTTTCCAAAACAATTTGATTCCATTCGTCTTGTTTTGATCGGATTGCAAATACCGGAACATGAAAATTAATAGACAGTTCATTTCGATTATTTTTTTGCAAGGATATTTCTTGTTGGCTCAGTTCTTGATTTGTCCTGGAATTCATATTGTAGAGTATGAATCCATGAAATATGAGAAGGTAAATTATATTTTATGCAGAACTTCAGACTTTAACGTCCATTCTTTAGTTGTACTAAATGGCTTTGAATTCTTAGATATTTATTTTCAGTATTTTGTTTACTTTTTTTAAGGTGCTTATATTTTGAGAATCCCCTTTGGGGTTAAATTGGCATTTTGTGACTGCACGCAAAGCAGGTAAAATATTGTGCCAACAATGACAGCATTAATTGCCGACACTCACACAAGCATGCACAAGCAAAGATCACACAAACACACCCACACACACACTCACACACACACACACTTATTCACTCACAATCACATTCACATTTAAGGAACCGAGCCGTGACGTTGTTTCGGTTAATTTTTGCTGCCTGTCACAGGACATGCAAAAAGGTATTTTAATACATGTCAATGTTTGGGGTGCTTTTCTCTGCGAGTGTGTGTGCATGTGTTTGTGTGTGTGTGTGGAGCCTATGTGTGTGTTAATTGAGTTTATGTTATCAAAGATTTGCTTTGTTGTGGTTTTGACAGCGATTTTTTCGATACTTCCCCTACTTCCTGACTCCAAAAAAATTCATCTAAAATCGTCGAATAAAAGTGCTCTTGTGTGAACAAAAAACCAGTTTGCATAAACATAATTGCTTCCTTGTTTTTTTCATCGAAAATTTAACAGCAATGGGTGCAAATTTTACTGAATTAAAGTGACAAAATTTTACAGAGAATACAGCCTTTAATCTTGGTTTGTATTAAGAAAAAGGCTTATTATTATGAAATTAATGAGTAATAATCCTATTATATGAGTACCTTTTCAATATTTTTAAACCTTTTTAGTTGAAAATTGTTTAGTGTTGGAATTTTTGTACCTTAATTGTGCTTTTGCATTTAATTTGTTGTCTGCCTGAAGTTTTGTCAATTAATTTTACATTCTTGGCAGAGTTATCGTTTATTTAGAAAGTTCTCTGAGGGATTTCCACTTTTATACTACTGGTGAAATTTTTGGCTCACATGCAGTAGGTTTTTCGTTTTCGGACATTTTCATAATGAATAATATTTTGTTGTTTAGGTTTCGTTTGGCTTTGACATGGGTAAATATTTGGCCAAGTCAAACATTTGTGTGGGGTTTAAAGTTCATTGCATTGTGTCAGGGTTGTTTTCGGCCGTCTCTTCCCACTTTCCCGTTTTTCCGGCACTTTTCCGCACACACACACACACACACACACACACACACACATGTGAAAACCCTTTTTATTTGCCTGACCCATGAAGACACACAGAAAGTGGCCTTGTTGTTTTTCTCCTCTCTTACCCTCATGTGTGCTTTTTTTTTGTTTTCGTAGTCTTCGAGCGGGCTCCTTCCTCACTTTCGCTGTGAGACTTGTGTATATATATTGCCACTATCTGACCTCTGACCCACCAAACACACCACCCACACACCACCTTCACCCCCTCTGGAAACACTCACATGTAATGCATTTTTAAATTTGCATGTGCTTCACCAGGCCCGGCTACAATGGCAGCTGTTAGTGTCTAACTAGTTAGTTAGTGCCACATTGAAGATGGTTGCCTCGCCGCACGCGACTCGCAAAATGAGAACCGAAGAAAACAGTGGACTTTGTCCGGAAGTTCAGTGCGAAAATCCTTATCAAAGCTGGAGACCGTACATGAATAATTCATAAAATTGATGGCCACTATTTTTATAATATCAATGTAAGAAAACAATACAAGTTTTTAAATAATTTAGTTGTGGCTCATGAAACATTGCTGAAGGTAATTACTTTCTTTTCTCTCCCCTTTGCCTCTACTGAAAGTAAATATTTAATGCGTCTTAACCTTTCTACTTGACACACGTATTTTAAATTTAAAAAAGCATCTGTGGTTAATATCAAATGAGACACCTTAAACTTAATCTTATTAAAACATCTTGTAATATGCAATGAATTTAACTATGCAGTTAAACGAAATACTTTGCCAATTCAAGTAGAAAATAGTAAATGGTTGTAAGCATTACTAAGGTGAGACATTTGCCTTAGTAACTTTGTATTTCGTTCTTAAAGTGGCAACAATTTTACGTGTGGTTGCATACTTTTCTGACCATTTTTCTTCACCTTTAAGTTGAAGTTTTTCCCGTTTTCACTTAACCTGATTTTGGCAAGTCCTTAGTCACATTATGCATATCAAACGGAGAGTGGGAATTCCCTTTGTCTGCTTTATGCATTTGCTGTCATTTGCTACCACTGTGTGTGTGCGTGTGTGTGTGTGTGTGTGCGCGCGTGTGAGCGTAAATATGGTGGCTTGGGTGGTTGAATGTGGGTGGTGCAGATGGCAGTGAGGATTGCATTTGTTATGGGCAGCAACAACATTGCACTTTGACTTGAACGCTGTTGCATTTTACTAGGTCAAAAGCAACGTCACCGCGTGCCAGTGCTGGCCCTCTCCCTTTCGCACCTGGGCCACCTGTCTCTTTCGCGCGCGCCACTTGTTTGTGTGTGCGCCCGTGTATGCGCTCGTGTGTACGCCCGTGTGTGTGTGTGTGTGTGCGGTGCCAAACATAAATATGGCGCAAAGGTGAAACTGTTGCACCTTTCTCCTTTTCGATCCTTTGGCTCCTTGCTAACGGCCAGGCATAAATCGGTATCTCCCCATGTGTTTGTGTGGCGTGCTAAATTTCACACAATCCCTTACACGTACGCGCGCACATGCACCGCACACACACATACACACCTTTACACGCACACACACATGCAGCGTAATAGCTAACTATTTCTAATTGGAGGTCCTTGCAACTTGACTTGTTGACTCCGCTTTGTATCGCATTGCACTGCTGCAATCTATTCTATTTGCCGTGTAGTAAAACAAAGAATGGGTTTTAAAATCACCCATAAAAGTGTAGAAAAGTATTTTTTTAATTGCTGAATTCAGTGGGTCCTAGTTGCACACTTTAGGACTCCGTTTATATTATTTTGGTTTGTTTTGGACGTAGAGGGCAGGTATTTTATGACATGCCCAGCTTTATATTCCCCACCTTTTCGCATTTTCCGCCGCCTGTAAATCCTATTGCAAATTTTCCCCGTATCTCCGCTATGGATTCCACAATCAAGGGCAGCAAACTGGCAAAGTTCGCCCCACGGATTAGCATTCCGCATTCCGCATTTCAAATTCGAAAGATCGCAGGCAGAGATTGGAATCGCGGGCATCGGCCGTCGGGTTGCTGATGAATTCCAGTTCCATTTGGGTAAGATGCCGATAGGGTGATTCAGTTGCATTTGGATCGGGGGCTAAAATCTGGTAATGCGATTTTTCCGTTGCCACGACCGCGTCCATTAACAGATTATTCGTGGTTCTACACTTGGGAATGTGCAGTTTTTCAGCTGTGAAAACCGAAAGGTAGCCACTTCAAACCTCAATGAAAACCAAAATGATTTGTCCACATAAATGTTATAAGAAGAATATTTTTGTATACATTAACAAAGGTATTTATAATATGTACGTCAATAAATATGTTTAAAAAGGGACTTATCTAAACTATAATCATTACAGATGGTCAGATACGGCAAATCCTTTTGGAAATGCACTAAAAGTTGAGCGCCATTCAATTATTGCATCTTTCGCGGCCGAAATCGATTTTATTTTTGTCGCAATGCGTATCTGGCCTTTCCTCCTCCATTTAATGAAATCGAAAATGCACTCATGTAAAATTCAATAATTTCCGCCGGCTAACTTAATTAAACCGCCTTTAATGTTGCAATAGTAGCCAGTATCTGTGCAGCAATATCATTTCAGAGAAGCAGCAGACAAAAGACAAAAAAAATGGGAATGAAAAAGTGAAATAAAAATGCAAGTGACCCGACCCATAGGTGAAGTGCGCGGCATTCATTTGGTCCTGGCAAGTGACACTAAAGGCACGGCAAGGGGTACAAAAGTCAAAGGTGGTCGCACAGGATATGGAAAAATAAAAGCTTCCTTCGCATGCATCTTCCCTGTTTTCCCGTTTTCCCGTTTTTCAGTGCAAGCTGCAAGCTGCATGTGATGTGAGAGAAACTAAAGAAATTGCTAGTTATATGCGAAATGCGATTTCTTTTGAGTTGACTTTTTTCCGACTTCAGATGACATCGAATATATGTATGCAGATTCAATGTGTGGCACTGTGTGGCATTTCTTTGAGACTCATAAAATACGATTAATTAATGTGTCAGAATCATCCAAGGCAAATAAATAAACTTCGTTCGATGTGTCGCTACGAATTATGCTTCAAAAAAACAGTTTTAATTGCCAAAGGTGCTTTTGTATTTGCAATGGGTAAAAATGAATAAAAATAAATACGAAAGTTAGTTTGTATGTCGGTTTAATTTATATTATTATGGTATGTACCCTTCGGGCAATAATAAATGGTGCATAATCTAACAACTTTTTCCATTTCCCTGCTACCCGTTTCAACTTGTTTATCCTTGCCATTTGGCCACTAATCCAAAATCTGTTTTAATCTGCAGCTCGGCTGGTTGGTTGTGTGTTTTTTAGGCGTGTGAGAAACAGTCCGGAGAAATGGAAAATGTGAAACAAGAGCGGGGGGAGGTGTGCGAAATGGGAGAAAGTTGGGAGCGAGAGCGGGAAAGACACGATGTGTCACCAATCATTTGTCATATAAAACTGCCACATATGTGAGGGTGTGAGTGAGCGAGAGTGTGAGTGAGTGTGAGTGTGTGTGTGCTGAAAGGAAGACATGATAAAATGGCCGCTTAGGCACTGTCAGCGGTACAAATGCAAATACACAGACACATACACTCGCACACACACACACTCACACATACTAACACACTCGCACACTCATACAATGGCACACTGACAAATGGGACAGTGACGAGCAACAATGTTGTCATGTAAATGTCTTCATTTTTTCAGCTCCATGGGTTTATTTTCAGCACATTTCCCTTTTCCCCCCCTCCCCTCGCATATCGATGCCTATCAATCATATGCAAATAAACGATTTAAGCCAGCCCCGCGTCTAATTGCCATCGATTAGAGAGAGGATGGAGGGGAAAATTAGAAGGGGGAGTGCGGAATGGGTCGTGTATTTTTACACCCCAAACGATTTGCGCTGAATCAACATCACTCAACTGACTTGTTAATTGTCCGGCATTGCCATCAATTTAATTTACAATCTCTAATTATGCTACATCAATTTGTATTTGCCTCTGCTCCGGCCGAGAATTTAATTGAAATGCTCTTTGATAAATATTGCATATATTTCAGAAGTGAAACATGTTTACCTCTCACACGTATCCATTCTACTTTGCCAAATTCCAAGTAAATGAAATCTAAGCTGGCATTTTAAATTGAATGTGAAGTGAACAAATAGGTCATTAGTGGATGTCAGAAGTGATTCATTTGAATTTTTCACATTTTTTGTGCGATTTTACTGGGTAAAATAATATTTACAATTTTAAATTTTCTTTTAGTAAATACGCAACTCTTTAAAATGTATATTTTATTTTTTAGATTTAGCATCTGCTTGCCGTTTTGGGTTGCGTTATTTTCCCAGCTCATTAAGTCAACTTGAGCTTAATTGTTATTTGCCATTATTGACTTTGATTTGATTTGATTGATTTATCGGCGATAAGACCTCTCCGCCTTAAGTTTTGTATTTTGCTCGATTTCGATTTGATTGCATTTGCGATAAGCCGATTGACAATTGACGTGATTGACACTGCCTACACTTTTCCTTTACTCTAAACTCTTATTGACTCTTTTTTTTTGTCCAGTATTTTCGCCCTCAATATCGGAACATCTTTTTTTTCTATAGGTTTTTTTTTTTTAAATGTACATATTGCTACCGTTGATAGTTGATAGCACGTTTGATGGAGTGCCCGACTTGGGTGAGACATTTATTGATGACACTATTTAGATGGCTACTTGTCGCCGCGACGAGACATTGCGTAATGTTCGCAGTCGTCGTTTGATTGCCTTTGATTAATTGCCGGTTGATATTGGCCGAAAATTTCGTTAGGTTTCCTGTAATTTTGGGTTTAAATTCCAGCTGGAAAACGGAGTCGCTCTAATTGCCAAACGTCCCAGCGTGTCGGCCATCCAAGGCATTCATCTTGCCACAATTTCCACATTTTCCGCAGTTTTCCTCGTGCTCTCTTTGCCGCCCCCTTTTTGTTTTCTTCTCCGCTTTATTGACATTGGCAGCGCAAATATTTGGGATGAACCGGAAAGGTGTCGACCACAAAACACTTGGCTAACTTGGGCGAAGACATGGTAAATCGAATAGGCATAGGTTGTACCTCTTATTTGGATTTTACAGAATTTTACGTGCAAGAAAGTAAACCCAATATTAAAATTTATTCGTAAAAAAGATAAAGATGCATATATACATTAATATTTAATTTCGTTTTTAAATAATACTTATATGGCAAGCAAAAACTTTGTTTACAAAGTCTAAATTGTGCTGCAAAAGTAATTTAATCAATTTTAAATTGAAGTTGTTCCCACTAAGTGAACAATGAAATAATAAACCATAAATGAGTGTAAATGGCAGGGTACTATTATAAATATTGCCAAAGTGACAAAGGGTTCATTTCGCGTGATCAATTTGGAAATATAACAAACAATATCCTGAATCACACTTCACCCTCGCAGTTGCCGCGTCTTTTACGGTCTAATTTGAAGTGATATACCCCTTTTTATTTGATGTACTTATATATATTTGACAAAGAACGCCCCTCGCAGGCGTAGAATGTGTTAAGTATTTGCCAAATATACATATTCTCGCACAACCACGCATATGTATATGTAACTTGCATACATATGTATGTATATACAAGGGTATACCTGTGTAAGGGAATCCAGTCAATGAAGATTACGGCGACTTTTTTACGGTTTCATAATCCAAAGGGAAACGCTTGAAGTTGTAACTAGACCGCGGCATTTCGTGATAGGTTTGGGGCTCGAAGAAGGGAAGGTTTTTTTCTGGGTAGGGGTTGTTGCTGTTGTTGTTGTTTTTTTCTTGGCGCCCTTTGGGGCAAATGCCATTTGACATTTTCTGCCACCCCCTCAAAATGCGTTTCGCGTTTCGTTTTTCGTCTGCCAACTGTGATTTGCCTTTTTGTCACATTAAATCTTGTTTATGATGCTTAAGAACTTTATTTCCGCTCGATTAAATTGTCATAATGGCAGGCTGGGTATGCTCTCTTTTTTTTTTCTTCGCGTTTTTGTGTTTAGTTGCTGAAGCTTTTGCTTTTCCACACTTTTGTTTTTGGCCTTTTGCCATTTACCTTTCCCTTTTCATGTAACTCCTGTTGCTTCAAAAAGAAAAAACTGATGGGAAAGAGTAAAAATGATATAAGTGTAAGGCTAAAAATAAAAAACATGGAAAGCCTTCATTCGCTTCAAGAAACTCCCGTATTGAACGTATTGAGAATGGGAAAAAGCTGCCTCTGTCGATTTATCCCTTCAGTTTCCGACTTTACTTGATGCTTGAGGTCCTGTTCTCGTTTCCTCGGTAGCTCAGGGATGCTCAATTTGCTGCAAATCGTGCATAAAATTTGAGTGTGCATTTGGCACACAGACCTGCTCAACTCTTCTATATGTTCTTTCTCGATCGAGTTGGCTTTTTCGGATGGCCATTGCCAAAGTCATCGCAAAGTACCCGTCGTCATAATCATCGGTCGGCAATGTGTGTGTATTGGCATGTTTTAATTAAACGAAATTGCTTGTATCCCATTGATGGCTTAATACGGGTCACATGTACGCCTATCGGTGTACACGAGAGTGTGTGAGTGCCAGAGTGCCAGAGTGGCCGTGTGTGCGAACTGTGTGAGCTCTGCCCCTGGAATACTCACTTAGACGAACAGCAAGAAGGACATGAGCAGGACACCAGGAGCAGCCAATTAATTTGGTGACAATACGAAACAGCAGCAGCAAATTAACGAATTGGAAAAATAAATAAACAAAACAACTGGCTAACATACGATATAACATCAAGCTGAATGGACACACAGATGCACCAGCAGACACTCAACTAAATTAGTCAATCATAATGGAGTCACATATATTTCAATGTGAGCTAAGCACAAAATTCTGTCTACTCTACACCAGCAGAAAAAAGTATCCAATTAATTTCTAGTTTTAGTTTAAGCGATCGTTGTTTTAATATCCATTACGCATACTTCAGTGCGAGTGAGTCAAAGGAATAGCTTTAATAACTATCGATCACTTTTGTACAAAGAAAATACGAATAACACTGCGTTCTTTTCGCTTTTGTTTCAGGCGCGCCTGTGAAATTGCCGGTACTGCAGGTGAGTTTTGGCCACATAAAATATTAGCAAAGCGTTTTTCAAAAGCTACAAAATCAACAAAATACCATGGCCTAGCCATTCATAATTTATGCATATGCACCCCGCATTTTCCGCCCTCGAAAAATGTTGGAATTTTCCCAAGAGCGGAGCCTGCGATGATAAGATAAACTTGCACACTCCTCGCCGCCTTTTGTTGTGCGTGTGTATTGTACTTGGGGCATTGTTGTAATGCCATAACAATCAAGTGAAATTACGCTAAATGACACGCTCATTACGGCCCTTCGTTTTTGGGGTGGCTTCTGGTGGGTGGCTAGTGGGTGGCTGGTGGGTGGTTGTTGGGCAGCTGGGCAAAAATCATTGCCTACTTATGAGCGCCTCGAACGAAGCTAAGGGGGCGGCTGCCCATTTATTATTTAAATATAAAACATACAAATAAGCGCTTGAAAGACGCGTTATAACACTTTCTCGCACACACTTATTTGCATATAAGAATGTTCATTATGTTGTCAAGTGAACAATAAATGTCAATGCCGGCTCTCATCTGCATTTCTTTATTTTTCCCATTGTTTGGTTGGCAAAAAAAAAAAAAGAACCAAAAAATTGAAGATGAATCTGTGACAACGCTTTAAACGGTTTTATTGGCTCTTCAAATTGGTCAAAGGCCAGGAATATTATACATCGACCGGCAGCAAAATGTATTTTACGCAAAATATGCCAAGGCGGACAAACTTTGCTTTGACCAGAAGCTTTTGAAGTTTTTCTCACCAAAGTCCCTAGCACCGCCCTTTCCCCCTCCCGCATTCAACCGCTCCCCCCACGACTTTCTCCTGTTGCTGGCAGAGAAAGTGAAAGTAAAGTGTAATTAGGTTTGTTTTGCGTGGCTGTCTGCAAATGAAATGCCTGATGGACAAGGCGGGCCAGGATATCCAATGATTATAATTATTAATATTATTATTATTAGTATTATAACCAGCCCATCATTCGTCAAATTTAAATTTGACTGGCATTGGCCAATGATCTTAAATAATTAACTCAAGTAGCAAACACCAAAATCAACACGGCAAAAGAATCAAATGTATTTCCAGAGGCAGAGAGGTTTTATATCTTTAACAGTTTGCCATAAAGTCGTTCGTGCGTGCCAAAAAATAATGAATTTAATTTTTAATGGTGTCATACTTTTCTTAACTAAACAACAACTGCAAGCCGTTGTCATGATGATTTCAAAGAACACTATTGAATAACACACCTGAATGGGGAGCCTTGAGTAAATGTGATGAAAAAGTTTGCCAGACGCTAAACACGCTTTCTAGCAAAGCAGAACAAAACGACGATGACACAAGAAAACAGCAAACTAAGTTGAAGCTGAAAGATATTCAAAGAAAATACTCAAGAATCTGCAGAAAATTATGTACAAATTCAATATCTAATTTGAATTAAAATATAAATTATATAAATTAATACAAAAATCACTGTAAAATGGGTTTTGATACACATAAATATTGCTTACATATATACAAGCAAAGAAGGCATGCAAATGTATATAAATCAGCTATATTCAATCGACAAACTAAAAATAATTCTTTTAAATTGATAGTGTTTTTGGGTATTAAAGTTGAGACATCACCAAATAATCGGCATAATCCAATAGAAATACTCGTTGCAAGCCCTGAGCAAATAAACATGTGTATACACGTATTTTTCAAATATTTTCAACACCTTGAATATGTAATTTAATCATCTGGGGGTGAAGCGAGGGCATTTGATCGAACCCCAAGACCATTGATACCCTATTGCCGCTATCGTTCAGATATAGATAAAGACGCCAACAAATATTGAAATCCGTTTGTCTGTTTGCTGATGACCAAGTGTCGACTGTCGACTGTCGGCTGTTATCGGCCATAAATATAAATAAGCGAGCCAAAGTGCTTAGCACTCATTGCGCCTCCGATACCATCAAAGGGTATTAAAATCCAAGACGAAAAACAAAGGCAGAATGCCGCCCACTTTCGCAAAATATAAATGTATTTGGCGTGAGGGGAAAGGGGAGGAGGGAGAAGACTGCCATTCAAGCGACTCAGTCAGTCAGTTAATATTGAGTGAGCATATAATCTGTTAATAAGCGTTTTATATGCCAAAATAATTTGATTTGCATGTTGGGTCGCGCAATGGATGTCGATTTCTGTCGTTAGGTTCTGTCACGAAGCCTCCAAATTTGGCGGGGATGGAAAACGGGAAAATGGGAACAGGGAAATGGGAAATTGGGGCGTTTGGGGAATGGAGATGGAAATGGTGGCATGCTTGAGTTCATGTAATTAACACGAAGACCGAGTTTACGGCGGGATCACAATTTTCTTATGTGACTTGACGCTGCCTTATTGCCGAATAACACTCATTTTCATGAGGTTCGACTATTATTATCGCCTTTTATGGAGTGCTCGAGTGTTGAGTTCATTGGCTTTATAAGCAATGAGCAGATATCATTGGTGAATATTACACGGTCGATATGTACACTTTCTTAAATAACGAAATGTAAAAAACTTGCGAAAGCAATGGGAAATCTTCAATGGCGATTTAAACAAAATCTCAATTAATTTACCTGTGCTTGGATTGATTTATTCCAAGAGGAGGGACCCAGAAACACGATACTAAATGTTGCCAAGCGATTCAAAGGTTCATATTACTGCTTTATTAACCAGCAAGTGGAATTGATAAAATGGACACAAAATCATAAAGAAATACTTGGAAAACACATGTGTGTGCTCACCAATTTCCGATGAAAGCTGTTTTATTATTATTCGAAAGTAAGGCCGACCCCAAAAAAATACACCGGATCTGCATGCCAAAACAAAAAATGACCCAAATGACTGACCAAACTGACTGATTGGCTGACTGACTGGCTGACTGACTGCCTGACTGACTGACTGACTGACTGCTTAACTAACAGACTAGCTCGCCAGCTGAATAAGTACTTAAAGCAATGGCAAACATTAGCATAAAGCTGGGCTATCATCTCTAAGTGCGTTCCTTTCCTTTGCCATGTCTAGTGTTTCTCCAGCTTTTCCCTTTCGCAATTTTCCATTCTTGCCGTGGTTGTTCCTGTTATTTTAGCTGTCGTTGCTGGGCTGTGGCGAATAAGGTAAATATCAGGCTTACGATGAGTAGCGATGGTGAATATAATAACCATTGAATGTACAAAAATGTCCAAACCTTGCAAGGCAACACGAAGTTTTCAACCTTTTCATAGTTATAATAAAATTGCTTGATTTTGATAAAATTGTATTTTAATACCCGCTAATTCTATAGAAATACTCCTAATGATATCATGTCTATATCATGCAGTTTTCGGCCATCCGAATGGAAATCTTAGTTCTAAAGTACAATTTCGGCAAAAATTATCTTTCCAATTTTCCATTTGTTTTTATTTTGATATTATTTCTGTAAGTCAAAAAGAAAGAGTAGTCTGTTGCCCAATAAATAAATACAAATCTAAAGTACAAATCAGCTGGCACACGAGAACAACCAGGAGCGAGAAGCCACGAAAGCGTCCTCGTCCTCGGCGGTGTCCTCGCTAAATCTCAGGTGTGCAACAATGGCCACAGAAGCGCCAGCAAGAACAACAACAACGCCCGAAAAGGATATTGCCAGTAGGGTAACTCCTGGATACTCTTTTAATACATAGGTCAAAATTAAGTGCAAGTAATGCATTTTTACAGATACTTTTGATTTGCCATAGATTGCATTTTCAACTTGAATATCGTTTGAATTATTTCCTTCCTTCTATTTCATTAATTATTGAAATTTATGAAATTATCATAAAAGAATATGGTAACAAATCAGATTGACTTCTTGGAAGGATATTGACAGGCAAAAACAACAACATGAGCATAAGGAGCATAACGTGTGAAGCAACTACTTCTCTCTTTCACTCTAACTCTCTCCCGCTTATGCTCTCTCTTTCGCGCAGGCGCCCGGAGAGCGGGAAAAGCTTTAGATTTTCCGAAATTATTTTTTCCTGTTCTTGTTTTTCCTTTTGGCTAGTGTTTCTTGCATTTTTTTTTGTTGTTGTCAAGCATTTTATGTTCGTGTGCATTCAACTTCCTTTTTGCCATTCTCAGCCTTGAAAGCTCAGGATGCCACAGCTTTTCTCTCTCTCCCTCTCTCTTGAGGCGACTCTCAGCTGACTGGATATCCGTTATACGCTGGCTATTCGCGATTTTGAAAACGCTCGGTTCGTTCAGTTGTTGCTTCACTTCAGTTCTGTTCAGTTCGATTGAGTTTTGAAGCGGTTGGTCTCGAACAGATTTCCCAGGAAGTGTTTTTCCAAAAATTGAACTGCCGTTGTGTTGGGTGTGTGTTGTTGTTTGGGTTTAATGATTCATGTTTGTGTAATTACAATTATTTTATTTTACATTTTATTGAACAAGTTTTCCCAAGCTCCTTTTTTTTTAAGTTTTCTGCATTAAAACTGTTTGCTCACTTGATATACACTGAATCTTGAAGTACAATGGGTTAGATCAAGTTCCGGCTAAAAAGGGGACAGAAAAGTAAAGTTGAAAGTTTCGAATGTTCAAATTTCAAATAACGTTCCTACGTTGCGCCCAAAAAACTGCCTTAGGGCTACAAACTGTGCTACTAACATACTTGGTATAACAGCGAATGAAACTTCAAAAGCCGGTTCTATACTTCCTAGTTTTGAATCAAAGTTTCAAACATTTTGGATATTTTAAATATTTTAAAATATTTATTATTAAAAGTTATCAAACAGTTTTTAATTTGGCGAAGATTTTTCAAAATTCCTTCAAGCTTAACAGCCAGCCAAGTGAAAGCTTTTCGCACAGTTTGAGGTCCGCATTTAGGACACTTTCACTTGCCGCAGCTGTGAGCGAACTTTCCCACCTTAAGGCTCTCGGATTTAGATTCGGAATCGAGTTCGGCTATAGCTTCGGTAGTGGAAATCGGTCTCGGTTATTGGCTAGTACGTTTTTGGGGTATGCAAACTCATTTTAGCTTTTGAACTCAGTCAGTTCAAATTTACCAGCGGATTTGTGCGGATTACAAAAACTATTCACACGCACACACGCGCGCATCTCACATATATCAGTCTCTCACACAAATACGAACCATTAAACATACACACACCTACCCACACATTAACAAAGAAGCGGACTGAAGGTCCTTAAACGAAAGGAAACAAAACAAAGCGTCGGCAACCAACAAAAAATAAAGAAAAATATCTATGTATATGTATACAAAATATATTGTTAATTAGAGGAAATACAAATTCATATTGTCTGGCAATCGTTGTTCAAATCGCAGTCATATCGGATATTTCAATTGTTCAATTTTTTTGCGAATTATTTTCTGGTGCTACCACAGTGCGTATGTGTAATATCTGAGCGAAGAGTGCTAAAACCAAAAGTGTGCGAGACCAGCGCCATTATCATCGGCCGGAAGGCGGGCAAAAGACAGATCATTATCAGCATCGAAATCGAGATCGAAATCGGAATCGAAACCTGCACCAGAATCATCGATCACAATCAGTCGAATTGACGAAAATAAACCAGGCAAGTGACCACGCTGCGTATGAGTAATATGTGCCATCTAACAATGATATTCCTTACACTTACTTTGCCCCTTTCGCTTTATTTTTTCGACTTCCCTCTACATTTTTTTTTTCGGTTTTTTGTTTTGCTCGCCTCTTTGTTGGCCCTTTGTTTGTTGGGGTTAAAGGCAAACAACAGAAATTAACAAAGGCGAGGGGTGCAAACACAAACGCAAACAAGAACGAGAACAAGAAATTCAAGTCAAGTGCTGCGGCAGTTCTAGATTGTACTTAGCATATACTATATATATAAACATATATACATATGTGTATACTATGTGTGTGTAAGGGATTTAGGTCTAGAACTAAGTTTTTTCGCAATAAAGGATTGAAACTTTAAAATCGATAGACTAGTACATTTAAAAATGCAGTCTCGAGTAAAGAACCTAAATTCTTGGTTTTTGGTTTATCGTTGACCAAATTGGTTTTTACTGAGTGTGAGATTTATTTTAATAGTAAAAGCGGTGTCGTTGGCATGTGGAAATTGTGTGGGGGTTTAATTATAAAGGTTTGATCAGCAACATCTGCTGCTGTAAAATGTTCGAAAAACTCTATACACATTCGAACATATTTTCGTTGTCAAAGACCAAAATCCGTAGACAAAGGCGGTGTATTTCCCAGATTATCATTCGCTTTAGCTATTCGAAGCGCAAATAATTACGAATAATTTGCATTTTGACGACGGAACCAGGTTTGCTCCTCCCTTTTTATTCGCGAACTCTCTTTATGGCTGATGAGTTCTTCAAACTTTTTCATAATATTTTTTTATGGTTTTCCACACTCTGCTGCTGCTGCTGTTGCTGTTGCTGTTGCTCTCGCTGTTGCTGACAGGTCAAATGAATAAAAAACTTTTACAAAATTGATTTAATCAGAAAAACTGAATCTATTATGTCTGCTTTCCATTCGCCGTATATTGTTCGTCATTGGTTTGAGCATGTGAAAAGTATGCAATGCACGGCATGAAAGGCTGTGATTACGTTCTTAAATCCATGGAAAAAAGGGGGACATTTTGCGTGTTCCAGTTAGTGGGTTGGTTTCTGTGTGAGAGTGCTATTAAAGGCCGCAAATTGTACATTAAAATACACATCATCATTACACACGTTTTGGTTCATAATTCTTTTTTTTCCTTGCAGCTTTTCTATTTTTCCTCGTTTTTTTTTTGGGTCAGCGCTGTCAAGAGCAATCAGAGACAGGCTGGGCTTGGCCACTAAATAATCAGAGCACACTGCAAGAAAGTTTAGATAAGTCAGATAAGAATTTCGCCATTAAAGCTGAACACTAAACATAATCCTCTGGGTTCTGTTAAAAGTGTAAAGTCATATATTGCACATAATAAAAATAGTCTGGAAACTTGAGTGTACATTTTTTTAATACTTTAGTATTTATTAAACTGAAAATCTCATCAAATAGTATTCAATGAAATAAATCTATATATTATCTATCTATATTATTTTATTTCTAAAAGTTTCTAGTATGCCTTATACCTTTTTTTCCGTGTAGGTCCTTGTAACAACCTTTCGAGGCCAATTTTATACCCTTTGCTTTTGGACAAGCCTTTGACAGGCATGTCATTTAATGTGAGCCTAAGTGTAGGCTATAAATTTTTTAGCGCATTTCAAGTTATGATTTTCCGCCAGTACCACGACGAATCGCTAAAATACTAACACACATACGCACACACACGCACACACTTACTGGCATAAAAATTTCATTTGTGTTATGAAAATGAAAGTGTGTGGACATGTGTGTGCGTGTGTGGATGTATCTATGCCTTAGGATATGCTTTTTGCTCTATTTGGACTGCGGCTTAGATTTCTTGCTTTAAATTTACCTTCCTCTCTTTTTTCACATTTTATGGAAGGGAAAATTCCGCTTTGCATTTCGACAGGGAAATGTTCAAGCAACTCTTCTGCGATTGCCCAAGAAAAAGCAGCCTTGAAAAATCATAAACAGGTATAACCCAATGATCAAACTTACGACAACCCTAAGAAAACTAATTCCTTTCAAATCATCCTTCTTTAAAACCACTCTAAAAATGCTAATAGAAAACGGTTTAAAAGAAGTCAGCTGATTTGAGCTCCGAACGATTTGAGACCTGAAGCTCAAACGTCATTGCAGTCTCCTAAAAATCCGTAAAAAAATCCAAAACCCGGAATAGAGCGCAGAGAAAACATAAAAATTTAATGAGACCAAGGCGGGGCCGTAAAGTTAAATCCCCGATTAAAGGCAGTCCGGTATAAAGTGTCACCTTAAGTTGGAATCCGATGCAATCAGCTGTTGGAATCCATCCCCCCCAGTGCCCATCTACCCATCTGCCCATCTGCCCTCCAGTGAACACTTGCTCCTCCGGTTTCATTAACTTGACACATAAAAGCTTTCGATCCGCTGCAATGATAGTTTTATTTTTGCAACCAGCAGTGGGAGCGCTGGCAGTGGAAAAACCTAGAGGAAAGTCGAGGGAATAGCTGGCGAAAAAGCCGAGAGGAGGTTGAAGTAGCTGGGCGTAAAGGTGACTCAAAATACGTACTCATAAGGATTTTCGGTGGGTGTTATGGTCATATCAACATACATACCTACATACATATGTACATGATGCGTATGTACTGATGCGTACCTTAGCACCTATAAATTTTTATGCATAAATATTAAAACGCAGGCGAGAAGGTCCGTGTGGTTTTCGATGTTCTTGAAAATTCCACTTTACGGGCCCAGTGTCCGTGTTTCGCTGCGAGAGCTTGTCAAGCCCATAAAATTATGGAAATTTTCTTGCCCTTTTCCGGCCATTAGAGCGAGATGGCCATGCATTGCCCCAGACAGGGACAGCATCATCGACCACTGACCATTGAAATTGAGTAACTTGTTAGGCATTTAATGTTATGGCATCGTGGTGTCACTTTTCCCAGGCTGTAAACCGAAATGGAAGGGTCTTTTGGGCATAAGCCCCCCACTCTATCGGCTCTCCCTTTTTTTTTCAATGGGTTTTTATATTTTTGCACCTGTATAAAGTTGCGGCTTGGCAAAGTTTCTACATTTCCCGGCCAACAAACAAAGGCAACTGCCAATCAAAACTTTGGCATTTGTTTCTATTTTGCGGCTCACTTCGATTAGGCCACCTCAACTATACATGTTTTGACACTGAGAGAAAATATCGGAAATATTGCGTTACAGTACATTATTATACTATTTAAATGATGCATGCATGGTCTAGGATTAGATTATAGAATAAAGATTACTAAAAACAATTGCAATATAGTTAAAACCCTTGGAAATTCTCTTATTTTGGTGTACAGCTAATAAATAGAGTTCTTGTTTAATGCTCGCCCAAAATTAGACGTTTTCGGCAGTGCCCTGCGTTTGAGTGTTGCCAGTTGTAGACACGCCCCCTGACAGGTGGGCGTCATCAGCTGGAAAGGGGGCGTGGTCGCGGATGGGTTGTTGTTGGGTCGCATTGTCATAAACTTTCAACGCGACTGCTACAGCTGTCATTGCTGCGACTGCAGGAGCTGTCAAGCGTGAATTTCCGTGCTAAAGATAATAAATGACAAAACCAATAAGCCAAAATACAGGAACACAGGAATACAGGAATACCAGAAACATCCGTGGCATTATTATTATGGCGACAGGTGATGGACGAGTGGGCGAGAGCAGTTAACTTTCGTGTTGAGCAGCCATACGTACAAAGTGCGCACAAAGTTTCAGCAACTGAAATAGTTATTTGTGAAAATCGCTAATGGAAAGGAGAAAGTTACCAGAATGCGGGAACGTGTGATGCAGTTGTTCCCTTCGAATTCTTCAATTGCAACCTGCCATATTTAGCTTTCATTTCCACGCATTTTTGCGTTTTCCACCCATCCGCACAAATTAATTTTCTGCTGCGCTCGAATTCAAAAACTTTTTCATAACTAATTTATTTAGTGAATTATTTAGTTATTGCTCTACGAAGCACTAAATTACTAAGTGCGTTTACGTGGGAAACGTGGGCACTGCCTGGAATAAGTTATATTGAAATATGTTTAAAAAAAATGTAATGTTTCAAACTTTTAATTTTGCAATAATATAATTCATATATTTACCATAAATTACTGAGAGCAAAAACGCGCTTGACTCACCACTAAGCGAACCAAGCCAAATTGGCATATGTGATCTTTACCCCGAACCGTAACATTTTCTTTGAAAACCAAGGACATGATATACCTGCGCCCACACTCCATATAATGTATACGTTATATATTGTATATGCATATATATGGGTATATACAATCGTATAGATGAACAGCTGCCCTCACCTTCTGACATCAGCATAGATCTACATAAGTAGAAGGCAAAGGCCCGCTTCAAGTTAATTACATGCATCAAAAACAACACAAAAACGGGGCCTCGACTCTGTGGGAGAAACATGCAAATTTTCTTGACAACGCCGCACACACACACAAGCACATGCACACTCACATACTCGCACAAGTTCACACATACTCACGCCCACGAGTGGCATGTGTATGCGTATGTGTATGTGAGGCGTCATGCTTACATTAATTTGTTGATAAATTGCGCAAAAATGGGAAAATAGGTTAAAAGCTCTCAACTGACGACAACCAAACCATAAGTTTTCCTTCTAAAAATTAAGCCACAAAAAAGAACCGACGAGAAAAATAATAAAGCGGAAGATTGAGAACGAAATCCGGGCAAAGTCGCATAAAAATATACCCTTTTTGATTCCATACAAAGAAAAAAAAACCTATCCAATTTAAACATTGTGTCGAAATAGGCTTCAATATTTTTGCAAGCACCAATTCATTTTTTAATATTCTTTTTAAACAGTTTTTATGAGTCCTTGCTTTGAGTGCGAACTTTTATTTGGTTTTAACCGAGCTGAAATCTTCCTCAACCAACAAGACCGATGCTTAGGTTGCGCTTATCTCTCTTTTTTTTTATTTATTGCTGTTGTTTTATTCTAGGGCTTAATTTTTTGTTGTTGTTTTTATAATGCGCGAAATTAGCAAAATAATAAAAGTGGCACAAAACAAGGTCGCGCATAAATAATGAGAAAACAGCGCAAGTTGTTCGCTTCGCTGGCTCTCCATGTGGAGCAAACTGCATGTGGGTTAAGAGGTGGGTTATGCCGCTTCCGGGGGCCAGTGGAGGGTTAAGGGTATGTGGATTATACACTCGCATGAATTAATGCCGATTGTGGATTAGGCGCTGGCATTTTCCGTTTATTGCCAATGCTTTTCATTCAATCGTGAGCTTGTCAAAATGCATGTTTTAAATATGAAAACAAGTTAGTGGGAGGTGAAAAATAGTTTAGCATTTATACTAATCGATTATAATGTAAGCAATTAAAATCCTTTTAATCCTTTTCCTTGAATGCCTTAAATCATGCATAATGTTCTCCGTACGTGCCCTGAAAAGTATGCTACAGAAGTGTTTCTGTTGGAGGCAATTATTTCATTGAAATGTGTTGATGGTGGAAAGTGGCCCTTTTGCAAATGGGGAACTGGGAACTGGGAAATGGAAAATGGCAAGTGTAAAAGTGGAAAATGGGTGATGGCAAATGGCATTAGGTACTTAGCTACTTAGAGGCGATCCCTGCTGTTCCATGCAATACCATTCCGTTCCACAGCATATCCTAATGCTAATAATATTTTCATATTTTACGCTGAAAGCATTTTGCAAACAACAAAAAAAGCAGCAAGAAAAATAAAGAGGGAGAGAGAGAGAGAGGTGGGTGCGAAAGGGCAAGGGAGATCGGAAGTCTTTGTTTAAAATGTCATTAGCTGTGAATGGCAGCCATGTTGCCATTTTAGCCATTTTCTAAATAACGTACGGAGCGTCATGCAAATGCTAAAACCGCATTTGCATTTGCCGGCTGTCAACGTTCAGGCCACACCGAAAAAAAGGGCAAACTTCTCATAAATGCACCCAACTACACCGAGAAACTAAATGCAAAACCCACAGATGTGGGTGAAGATTAGTATTTTTTGGGTAGAGCTTAGGCACTTTGCACGTTATTACCTTCAAAATAGTACATTCAAATTATTATTAGTATTCGAAATAGTATTTGAATATTGAGCTTTTCTTTTTTCTGAGTGTGGCCACTCGGACTTGTGGGCGTGGCATTGTTTATGTGACGAGTATAAAAGTTTTCCGAGAAAATGTGAAAAACCAAATGCCAGAGATGTCTCCACCTCCATTTGAGATGTGGAAAATGTAAGACTATTTGGCGTCTCGCAGGTTGCATCTGATTTCTTATGCACAGCTGCATCAAGAAGTGCATTAAATTCGCATTGCATACCGCACGGCACACACACACACACACACGCATAATGGCATTGATTGTATGGGTGGAGAAAGACTTTCTCTCTCCCTCTTTCGCTCACACATGTAGAGGTGAACTGCAGCTGTGTGCGCGCCTTAGGTGGGTGGTCCTAAATTATTAAGCACCTCGGACGTATGCATGACAGAGATGGCCCCAGAAACACTCAAATTGAAAGCCATAAACCCAACTCAATGAAGGCCAAATGAGCGGAGACACGAAGACACGGAGTAATGGAGCAAACAACTTCGCAGCCAGATTTTCTCCCAGGCGGAGAAAGTGCTCTTTTCAGCGATCTCCGCATTTATTTTGAATAATTTCTAGATGCAACTCACTTGATTTTTAGTAACTAGTTTCTTTTATAAGCAGTTTTGTTTTGAGGATTCATATTTTTGGGTTCAAATATTGGACTTCCATGTGCTACCGCCTTTCGATTCCACTTCGATTTGCCAATGGCTATTTCTCCTTTTTACCGCACACCCAAATCAATTAAGCCCTTCGATGAGTTTGCCCTCTGAGGACCATAATGATAAGACACCCATTCACAGTCACAATTACCTTTATGGAGTGCAGTTCAACGCCTTCCGTTCATTTTTTTTTTCCTATTGATCCTTGAACGTGAAATCGTAACCGTATACGTATACGTAGCCGTGTATCCATGTCCGCCTTCATTTTGTTCAAATAAGCAATCAATGTTCATTATTTATAAATGTTTGTTTACCTTAGCATTTTACGATATTTCCCCCCCTCCGTCTTCCTTTATTTTTATTTTTATTTCCCTTTCTTAGCTTGCCTTGTGTTTCCCTGTTTTGTTTTCACACTATTAGCTGTGGCCTTTGTTTGCCTTGGGGCAATGGAATTTACTCGAAAGGATTGGCTCGAACCCTTTTGGGGGCTTAGCAACAGTTTTGCTCCTCCAACGGGATAAGTTCCCTCAAGTACTGTGTCTTACACAATTGAAGGGAGCTCCTAAATTCTATAAACAAAAGATCTACAAACACGCAATACAAAAATTAAATTCAGATGTTTTAAAAAAAAATTTGGCAATCGAAAAATAGGTGATATATGAGTCAAGTTATTTATGTCTGTATAATAAAAAGTTTTCAGCTAAATGGCGTCTCAAATATACAAAATTCAGTTTGCTACAGAATTGCATTCTAATGAGTTTATCAATAGTTTTTCCAACTAATTAACGACACTCCATTCGCATTGTGTATAAAATATTTACCAGCAGCCTGCAAATGTGCCATGAAAAGTAAGCCATAATTAAATCGAAAAATTCTCTGCGTGCTCGTATTAGGCAGTTTTAATTGTTAATTAAACTTTTATTTGATGTCGATACATTCCGATTGGTTTTTCTGTTATTTGAGATGTATTTGCATGCCGCTCAATTAGTGAGTACTACAATTAAATGACAAAATGCGACAGAGACACCGAGAGACAGAGAGAGTTGCAAACAAATTGCATTTTGAATGCAGTCCATGGCCAAAAAATTCCGATACAAAAGCATACATGTGCTGGCGTGTGGAAATTATGGTTTTGTAATTGGCATATCGCTATCTCTATCGCCATACATCTGGCCATCTCTTTCAGTCTTTTTGTGCTGGTGCGTGCGAGCATGTAATTTAATTAATTTTATAATAGCCATGCCAGTTACAGAGCCGAAAGCAATAAACCAGAGTCAATAATATTTATTTATTCCATTGAGAATTTAGTTTAGCTGCGTTTTAATGAGTTTTCCACTTTATTTCAAGGGCTCGTAGGGAGTTGCATTGCCATTCCAATAAATTAAACAATTCCGCGCCGATATTTGACTTTTGTATGCCGATTAACGATTGGCATTACGCGCTATTCACGGTGAAATCAAAACTGTTTTGGGTTTTAGTTGAGAATATTTAGTAAAATAGAAATAAACAGAAATCGGTAAATGTAAATATTTATCAATTTATTTTTTGCATTTCAATAAAACATTAAGAAGAGAGAATACTTGGTAGTACCCAATTTGTATAGCACACATTAAATTCTTAGTTAAATTTATGTACAACCATTTAAATATGGCATCTGAATATTTTCCCATTGAATGCCCTGCAAGTGACCCACAACTGCTTTGCTTTGACCCACAAGTTGATTTGCTGTCCGATTCATTAGCAAAGTTAAAGTTAATTGCTGTCGAGCAAAGTTAATCGAAGTTTCCTCCTAAGTTGATTGATTAGTGGTCGTCGGTCGAAAGCTAAACTAATTTTGAAACAATAAAAAAAAGTTGGACGGCCAGCACAAGTGATAATTATTGGCCAGCTGTCTGATGTATTTATTTGTATTACTTTTCCCTACGCTCGCGTTTAATTTGCAATTGTTGATGCAGCCGAAAATCTCTTCTTAGTCGTAATTCTTATACTTTTTCGCTTCTTTTTGTTTTTTAACCGTTTTTGCAGCATTAACTAACCCGGCGATGTTCGTTTAAGCCGGAATGCAAATTGACTTGCTTCCGTTGCTATCCGCTAGCCGTCTTTTTCGCTGCTTCTCGTGGCGTTTCTTTCTGACATTTGCCATCTCTGTTTATTACTTCCTTGGGCCATCTATTATGTAGATGGCATAAAACAAAGAATGAGAATGAGCCATCTCCTTCGTCTGGTTTCGTGGTTTTGATTTTCCCTTTTCTCTTTTTCCCCTTTTCCCCTTTTTTCACCCACACATTACATACCTCTCCTGTGGTTTTCCTCTTCTTTATCCACCCTTTCCACACCCTCTTCGTGCTTTTCCTTTTAGACCGATTCCCTTTCGACTTTTTTCCCTCTCTTTCCGCGCCAGCATTTGGCTTAAGTTTTGCAATTTTGAGCTAATTCCTGCGACTACGAAGCCGCTTTTGCCACATTTCTTCACCCTTTCCCTTAGTTCTTCTTCAGTTTTTATCGTTTAGTTGGTGCTTTAGGCACTGAGAGAAATTTGTACGATTACTTAAAATGCCTTATACTTTAAGACTCAATAATAAGACTCTCAATATTGCAATCTTGATTACTGAGTCTAAATAATAACCTTTAATTACTTTTAAAATCAACCCGATATATGGAGCTTTTGTATTAGTTGAGGATTTTTGTTTTGTGTACATTCAGCACACCTCTGTTTGATTTTTCCGGAAAATACAGGGAGAAGTGCTAGATTTATGCATTGCCATGGTGCTTCGCTGGCTTCCCAGATACTGCTCCTTCCGCTGCTCCTTTCCATGCAATTTAAATCCACGCACCCGACAACGAAATGGAATTGAAACGGAACTGAACTGAATGGACGGACGGATTGGCCTATATTGAGATTTATTGTCTCATCGCTCTAATTACAATAAGGCAGTGCCTACCACTGTGCGTCGCCATGTCGCCATCCTTATTCCAATCTCAATTTCGAACCCCACTCCTGATCCCCGTGGTGAACGCCAAGGAATTCCATTTAAATTACTTTTTAATGTGCTGCTCACACAAACACACACACAGACACACACGCACACGCACAAGCAAAACCTACGCACACAAACGTGCGAGCGAATCCCGTACGGAAGTCTGAAAAATGGTTTGAAAATGCATTTAATTGAGGTCGTCCTTTTTCAAAACTCCTGCAAAGGAATACCTGTACGGTGTATGGCCAAAGGGCAGAATGGTTTATTCAGTGATTTCGTTTGACTCTTGCTCCATGCCTACCAATATGTTTGTACTCGTATCTGTTCAATTCCCATGCTTATTCAATCAATAGTGATTACCCAAATGCAGAGGCTTGTTGGCTAGAAATAATAGTTATGCCCGAAAGCCATCTGAAATCAGCAGAAAACCAATAGTCATAGTGATTCAGCTTTGAAAGCGAAATCGCATTCGGTTTTGATTAAATAACATAATCCATGTTGGAATTTAGCTGTTGGCACTATAGATTTTTCACCTAAATTATTTCTTGCTCAAATGAATACACACATATATAATGATGTAGGAATCGCCATCGATCGAGCTGCCATAGAGTTGAAAATCATGCCAGTCACACACTCACACTCACAAGCCGATATCAAAACCCGAAATTAAGCCGACATATATTCAAACCGAAAGTACGAAAAACCCTCAAAAACATGTCATCTAGCTTCAAGTCGAGAATTCCGGAACGCGTTAGGCACTCGCTGACGGTACTGGATGGCCCACATTCGCGTTCTGTTGCTCGACCAAATCGCTGTTCGATGAACCGCTCCCACTTGCCGCTGCCGATCAGCAGTACGCTGAGCGCTTTGGTGAAGCAGACACAGACACAGACGCAGACACAGACGCCGCCGAAAGTAGTGGGCAAGAAAGCGGAACCGGAAACGGAAGCGGAAGCGGTGATCCGCTCGCTGGTGCGACGTTCACGACCGCCGGCAGTTCGGGGCAATCGTACATCCTTTCGTCGCATCCAGTTGGCTCACAGTTCGCCAGTAGCCAGTGCCGCCTTGCTGATGAAATCCACCAGTACCTACTGCAACGCCAATTCCCGATTGCAAAAACCCATCAAGGTGGCAAGTCCTGCTGCTCCAGAGAAGGATGGCGATGGGGATCATCCATCCGCGGACAATCTGACGTCCGCAAAGAGCCTGCTCGAACTGGTGGCCGGCAAAAGGCAACCGGATATGAAACAAATGCGCTTCTTGTGCAGCGATCATCGCCTAATCAACGTGCCCAGCCCCCTGATGTACTGTCATTCGGAGGGGATGAGGCAATTGGAAGTGGAGGAGCAGCCCATTGAGTTGCGCTACATTCGATCGGTGACCCTGCTACGCGTCATCATGTGGATGCATCAGAAGACTCTAAGCGGCAACGGAACTGAGAACAGTGCGCTGGCGCCACCTACAGTTGAGGAGCTGAGTATTTGCGCCAACCGAGAAGGAAACGGAAGTACGAAAAGCGAGAACAGTTGTCAACTCAATCAGAACCCTCAAGATAATTCTCAAAGCATGGTAAATTCCATATGTCAGATCCACGGCGAAAAAATCAAACATAATTGCACGAAAACACTCAACAAGTCAGCAAGTGTGAAATCTCAAATAGGAAATGACTACACACCGCTCAGAAATGAAGATACCGAGAACAGCCGTGAAAGCTATGAAAACACCAATCAAAATGATGAAAGCTTAGACAAAAATGCAGGTACAACCTGCTCTCAAACAAGCGACACCAAAATAAGTTTCGAAAACAATGAGCAGAGTCAAGAAAATTATAAGGTAGAGTGTGCCACAGATATGATATGTAATGGATACAAACGATGCGAAAATGAGAAAACCGAAAACTGCACAATCCCGAATGATAATGTAGAAAATGGCGAAAAAAGAATCATTAGTAAGGGGATTATTCAATTAAATCCAAAAAACGAAAACACTGAAAACAAAAATAGGCAAAGTTTAAAAGAAAGTGTCAAGAAAGATGCAAGTGTTGAGTTAACAAATGTAAATGGGATTAGTCAAGATTATTCTGTAATTAGTGAACAAAATACCGAAATTGGCAACGAGAATAGCACGGGGATCGAAACTTGTGAAGGTGAAAGCAGTTATTTAGGCAGTGCAGATGAAATTCTAGTTCGTGAAAATGCGATGCAAAATTTCGATGATGTAAAGGAAAGCAATGGAAATAGAAGGTGTACAGCAGGTGACAATGACAAGGGCGATCAATGCGTAAAGAAATCAAACGGAATGAAGCACTCTTCATTACTTCTTTGCTCCTGGGAGGAGCGTTTGTTGGGCAGCGAACTGTACCAGCTGGTGGAGCTCATCCTGGCAGCCCATTACTTGGGCATCGAGTCGCTGACCCTGAACGCCATTCATCATTTCGGCGAGCTGATGGCTCAAAGGACTCGATCGGAATGCTGCCTGATGCTGAGGATCAAGACACGATTGGCGGGTGAGCGCCAAACATTGGAAAACCATCGACCCTTGATTAGGGGGGAGACGCTATCGCAGGGACGCCATCGAAACTATCAGGCAGATAGGGCTGAAATGAGGAAGCAGCACTTCGATCCCAGTAATCGGATAGCCAGGATGGCCAGGCAACATCGATCGAACGGAAGGCCAGCTGGAGGAGGCGGAGTTGGAGGAGGAGGAGTTGGAGGAGAAGGAATGGGAGGTAGACCTTATGCCATAGACATGCCACGACATCGCCACCATCAGTACTGTTTCCAGTCTAGGATTTGAACTCAAAACTTTTGGATTGTATAGGCAATAGACCTTTTGTACTTTCATTGTTTCGTTCTCAGTTGTCATTTAGTGTGTGGTTTATGGTTGGCCTTTTGCTCGTATTTACCCATGCTCGTCCCATTTATTTTCCACCTTCATGTTGATGATTTATTTAATTGCAAACTAACTGCGAGGCCTTGAGTTGGAAAATGCTTAGAAGACACACGTCAAAGTCGATTAATCCGTTGGCAGAAGGCAAACGCAACTTTTAGCTCGAGCAAAGCCGCAAGAACAAGAACATTTTGATTAAATATTGCACTGAAAAAAAAACACACATAGAGAGCCTTTTGCTTACTTGCGTTTTGCAAGCACTTAGCTGTTTCTTTTCATACAAACACTTGAATATTATTATATTATTTTTGAAATTTTTGAGAGGTAATACAAATTATTTGGAAAAACCCATTAAATACATTTAAAAAAACCTAAAATTTTTTGAATGTTTCTATGCTTTAATTATTATTATTAGTTTTTTGTTAAATCCAAGGACATTTTTCTTCATTGCACTGCACCTTTAGGAGAAATTAGCATAAATCAGACAAAATATTGTTTAAAAGGGCTCAGCGATCTATGAGAACTATTATGCGCTAAAAAGACAAACAATTTTGTTCTCAGTGCACCTGTGGCATAATTAACTCGCTGTGAAATGGGTGGCTGGCTCGAGTGGGTGGTGAATGATGGCGACTATCTCCGCAGCCGATGTGCGGCAATTAAGCGATAAAATATGCAACAAGCCAATTATGCGCACATTAAATGGCCACGACCGGCATGGTCCCTCATATCATTGGGTCGAAGTTCAGGTAGTGCCGCATTTCCCTTGGCCAACAACACTTTCTCCCCCCGAAATCTCACCGCACTTTCCACGGTTTTTCTCATTCACTCCTTATGGCCGAAAAGTTTATGGTACAACTTGTTTGGCTTGCTGAAAAGGTCATGCCGCATTAATTTTAGATGGCATTGCCGCGAGTTTTCAAGTTTTTAGCGACTTTGCACATAAGCCGTTAAGCAGGAGATGCCGCAAGGACATACAAAAAAACCAAAACAAACCAAACCAAAACAGGACACTGGCCAATGTGCCTGGCACCTCGAAGGAGATCTTTGCGCGTCTAATGTTTTCGAGAAATGTTTTCGGAAAAACAAAGTTTTCTCACTGCCAATCGTACTGCGAACATGTATGGCCTTCTATTGTTTATGCCAACTTATCTGCAGTTTTCTTTGAAATTGCAATTTCACCTTTCGGTTTCATTTATAATGGCCAACTTTTGCATTTTCGCTTGGATGACTTTAAGTTTTGTTTTCAAATTCGGATTGCAAGTGAAGTATGGTTTTATTCGGCTTTCTGGGCGATTTTACATGCCTGTTGTGTATTGTTTTGAATCTTTTTGCATGATTCCCAAGTCAAGGAAAAAAACAAAAGATTCCATAATCAAGAAAACAAAACATTTTGCAAGAGAGCTTTCATTTAAAAACTCAGTCTAAAGGAGTCTTTAAAGTATAAGAAATAGTTTACCTATATACCGAAAGTATGCCTAATTCCTTCACTGCTAATTGACAATGGAAAATTCCGTTTCCGAAAATACCCTCTTAATATAGATAAACGGTCGCTGTTGAAGCCGCAGTTAAATCCGACTTGTGTGAAGTTCAAGGACCCGGATCCGTCGGTTTTAATACGTAACTAAAATTATGGAGAACAATATGAAAGACGTCGGGCAATGCGACAAAGGGAAATTTAATAGACCTAACGACGCCATCATAATGAAGCTATGGCAAACACACGCCTGTACACTCGCACACACATGTGTATGTATGTGTACCAAGTGTGTGAGTGTGTGTGGGTGTGTTTGTATGTGTGTGAAGCAGCCATTTTTATTTCTGTAACACGCATACGCCCCATGGTCTGAATGTTGTTTTTTTTCTTCTTTTTTTTTGCTTTCTGTGCCTTAGTCTCCTTTTGTTATTGTTGCCAAATCGCGTGAGCACCTTAAATGCCTGAATTTATTCGTGACCCGCAGCAAAAGTAAAGAATGAACTTCGATTACTTTTGTGTGGCAACAGGTTGATTTGAACAACAGAGCCAGCAGTCCGTCCGTTTTCATTTCTATATCATTTGTTTCGTTTTTGGCCATTGCCGTTGCTAATGAAAATCCACACGAAACTTGTAGACAAGTTTTTATATACTCATTACGCTCGTAAAATGCGAGGCATATGGCTTTCTGCGAAAGACTTTAAGACTAGAACACGGACGATTTTACACCATCTTGGGTTCTTTTTAACTTTCAAAACACACATGTAATTAGCAGTTGTTCCAGATTTTATACCCATTATATTGCTGAAATGATATAGATTCCTATCATTAAACCGTTCATTCCAATGATTTCAATTTCGCTTACTCGAGTACTTTTGTATCCTGTTTCCAATTCCTTGTACTTCTTCATCGCTTTGTGCCATTTTCTGCAATTTAACAGTTGATATTTCTCGTTAGCGGTAATGTATAGCAAGTCGGTGCTATAACTACCTCCGATAGCCCCCGGCTTATTCCCGCCACCAAATGCCCTCAAGCCGCAACTTTGATAGAGGAGAAACTTTTGTCTACCGCAAGCAAAATGAAAATCGTCCATTGAACTGTGGGCTTGGCCCAAGTCACCACCCCCACTTGCCACCCACTCTGTCATTTAATCCATTTCAAAGTTTTCTGCTCGGCTCCGCGCTCGCCACATTCAACAATGTTCCGTCTGTCAGCGCAACGAGTTCGCTTGATTCATCAGAAGACATGGCCTCGCCTCGGAAAATCGTGTTGGCTCCCCTGGGAAAACGCTTGTGGAAATGGGGGGGCTGGGAGGCGATGCCTTGCCGCATATCGAGCACCAAATCTAGTGGATTCCCATTAGGAATCGGCGGATTATCCATTTTAATTGATTAAACACAATGGCGAGATTTGGCAAGGGGAAATGCTTGGTTTAAAATTTAAACCTCGACCGCAACGATTCAAACTTTGCAGAGAGGAAAGACAAAATACTCTGCTAAACTTTTTACTAATTGCAAATATTTGGAGGCACAGTGTTGTGCAGTATTGATACTTTATGTTTTATTTGATTTAAAAATGTGTAAATCAAAATATATATATATATATATATTATATATCTAAATGTGTAAAACACATTTATTTAATTTACTTCAACTAACATGAGGCACTGGAACTTACTAACCTGATCCGGACTGTATTTTCCCGGTGCTGTCTGTGTGATTAACGTGTGCAGCAAAGCTCATTCCGAATGATTTATTGAGTGCTGTCTCCTTCCCCGCCGTTTTGCAACCTTCTTCGCCATCCTTCGTTGCTCCACTGATCATTTCCATTCAGTGGCGCACATTGAGTATACGCCCCGTGTGACCACAGCAACAATTGCATATTGTACTTAATATGATGAATATATGTATGGTGGATGTTGGGCGAAAATAATGTACATAATGAGGGCGGTCGAGTTGAGTTGTGTTGTGTTGAGTTGAGTGGCGGGGAATAAAGTCGTAGTCATTGTCGAGCCTGGCCAAGTGGCACAAATGGAAGCAGTCACTCAGTCAAGGAGAAGTACGGCAATAATGAAAATAAAACAACAAACAATAAAGAGCAATAACACCAACAAAAAAACAAAAAACGAGCGAGAGAGCAAAAAGAACAAAAAAAAAAACAAGAGAAGCCAATCAAACAGTCAGCGGTTGTCAATTAAACTTAATTATGTTGTACAGACGAACATACAGGCTTTGCAAGATGTTGGCGACTTGCCACGACAGCAGCTTTCCACCTCCCAGACTGCCACGCCCCACGAATTTCCACGCCTCCCCCATTTTGCCAGTCAAAATTGTGTGTAAATTGAAAGCTTTAACAAAACTAATTGAGCACAGCAACGAAAATGGATGGAAAAACATACAAACTGATTTGATTTCGTGGACGTGGATTTAGCTGAAAGCACTTGATGACTTCGCTCGTTAGTCAGTCCATGCGACATAAATGGAATTTTACTTTCTTGGTTTTAAAATTTTAAAGAATTACCTAGGCCATATAAATGCTGTCTACAATTATTAAAAGCCATCTTTTTGGCATGTACAAAACTAGCAATCAAAGCACCAAAATTAGTTACAATGCTGCACCAATTAGTAAAACTACTATTGACAAAGCGCTTCTAAATTGGCTGCCCTTTTGTATACATTTTTCAACCAATTTACTTCCCATTCCGCCGCTTAATCATGGACATACCCTTTTAGTTCTTCCTCACTTTTCCGAACCATTCAATAGTTACCTTCGCCAACAATAATCGTCTGCCTGTCCCCCCATGTCCAGTTTTCCTGTTTTTCACCCCCTTTTTATACACTTTATCGTCTGTGGAAAACCTGTGATGGGACTCGCATTAATTAGGTGTGGGTGGTGTGCAAACAGGACTAAAGTGCCGAGGAATGAAATGCAGGGAAGCGAGTAAATAATAAATGGAACACACAAATCCAGACGCATAGCCCCATATGCATTTTACATGCGATTGGCCACTAAATAAATAAATAAATCGATTTTATTTTCAGCCTTAATTGTTACACACGTTCGTAGGATATGTTGCCAATATGTTTTTGATTTATTTATTCCACGGATACAATTGGTTGCCTTCTTTCTGGCAGAATAATTGCCGTAGCTATACTTATTTGTATATATGTATAAATATTTATACATTTGCGTATTGTTATATTGAATTGAACTAAAGAAACTTAAATATGATTCCGTGATTATATGGAGCTGGATATATTTTATTTACACAGCGTTCTGTTTTTAGGCCAGGGCTATCTTAAAATATTCCTTATAAAATTGAACAATATTTAATAATTTTTACTTCCACATATAAAGTAATTTATTTTATGTAATTTCCATTTAATATAACAAGTCTAATCGAGTTTTTCCCCTCGTTTTTGTTTTATATATTTCACAGGTAAGCGGTGTGCGATTCGAGGAGAAGACAAATAACAGCACAAGTATGAATCGTAAGGGCTCGGGGCTGGATGAAGTGTCAACCTAGTTAAACATCCGACGCTTATCCTTCAGAGGAAAAGCACAGCCTTCGCCCAAAACCCCAACCATGCGACAGATTTCCCGTGGAAGGCCACTTTGTGCTGCCCGCAGGCAGCTTCCCCTAGTTAGCTGCCAAGCAAAAATTGACGTTTATTGTTTTTAGAATTTTTATGAGCTCCTCTCAAGCGAGCAAAAAAAAAACAAAAAACACAGAAATAAGGACAAAAAAAAATCGTACGGCGGAGGGCGGTCTGGAAAAGGCAGAGATCAATAGCCAAAACGCTTGGCACGTTCGTCGCCAAGTGGGCACGAAAAACGTTTCACCAAATCACGCATACGACTGGTTGGCAGTACAGTGCGTTTCATGCCTATTGTTGCAAAGTGTGTCAATTTAATTGTGGGCGAAAACGAGACTGGGTAATTATGATAACATCGAGCGACTTGTTCGACAATCAAATCCGACAATTATTTAAACTGTTTACACCACTAAATGTAATTATTCTGTTAGTTCTTATTCCACTTTTGGTAATCTGAAAAATTGCTAGTTTTATATAGTAAACATGTGTATATGCACTTCGATGCGGACTTTATGTCATAGAAGCTGTTTCCAGCAAAATGTTTTTAGAATAATTTTCCACAGCGAAATATCACGCATACGCAGTGTGCGTTGCGTCAAGTGAGAATCGTTGCCTACTTTTTGGGGCCAGGCGAATGCGCGTCCTGACCTTCACTTTTCTAAGCAGCTTTATGCGGCAGCAGCAGCTTTGATTTAGTTCCCTCAGATACGTACACACATATGCACAGAGATAGAAGACACGTGGATTTGTGACCTGAAATTATATTTCATTTTTATTTGCAAGCGTTTTTGCGACTCCCACTGAGGCAAAGCCATAGGAAAAAAAAAAAAAATGAAGGAAACCCTTTGCCGGGTCCGCTTGCCTCTGCTGTTTTTTTTATGATTGTCTTGAGGATTTTCGTTTTACATTTGTATGAATTTTTAATATGCCAAGGAATAAAACAACAATGCGAGCCAAGAAGCCAGGAAAGCATAAATATCAAACAGCCAAAAGCGAAAAGAAATCGGAATCGGAATCAGCATTAGAATCAGAATCAGAAACCGTCAAAGGCGAAGCAGCAAATATAAAGATAAAAAGGAATATCAAGCCAAATAAACCTTAAGGACATTGTAATATTAATTCAAACGGACATACACAAAAGTCAGGCCAACAAAAAAAAAACAGAGAAAAAAACAGAGAAAAAGGGAAGCACACATTCAGCAACTTGAAACGGTCTTAAGGCTTTCGTCCTTTTTATTTCTTTTGTGGCTTATAAATGCTACTCCCACACAAACATACACGCACACGCATACGCACACGCACACGCTCATGAAATTGGAATTGTATAGAGGTAAAAATCTGCCAGAAATTTCACAAAGTAATACGCCGACCAAAGATTATCAATGGGGAGAACTGTGTGCACTTGGAAATGAATCCAAAAATCCCAGTAAATTTACAAAAATTCACTTGCTGTCAAATGAAATGCTCCGTTTGGTTTCCTTGACAAAAGGTATCACATTCGCCATGAGCAAACAGAGATTTTAAATGCCTCGTTTATTCAAGAGAAAAACGAAGGACAGAATTTAATAAGAGAGCACAGAAAATTCCTTTATTATTAGCCAAGCGAAATGTGTATTTAAACGCTTGTGTTGTACATATTTTATTCTCCACTTGATTCCATTTATATGTATTCAGCTTGCGAATGTTCAGCAAGTAAGCGAATTTTAATTGCCTCTATAAAAAAAAGGGCAAAAGGCGGGCAAGAATGTTTTGTGGCATTCGAAAAAAGCATGGAAACTGGCTCAATTGTTGTTCGCCTCTCTTGGTTTTTTAAGCTGCAAAGAATCCAGCAAAACTTTTACGCACAATAGCTAAAGCTTTTCTACTCGAAACAATATTGCCCCATTTTATGCTGGTAACCAAGAATAGTTTTCATTTCAGCGATTATCGTTGAACTAATTGCGGGTTAAACAGGAAATGTAATGTAGCATACAATTTACCAATTTATTATCCACATTAATAATGGCTAAAAGCCTTTCATTTGGCCGAGTTAAGATCCTACTAAAACTGCTTGGTTGCGTTTAAAATGAATACAAATTTCAGCATGATTTCGGATTATCTTTGAGCACTGGACGAGCAACTGATATGGGAGTTTTTATTCAGTAGTCCGCTCGTATCCTTGCATAATACACACATCCTCGCAAGAAGGACATTGTTGCCAAAGTATGCAATAAGAATAACCATTTCCCCAGACGCTTAAACTGACCTTACTCAAGTACCAAAGTACCAAAAACACACACACACTCACAGACGCACATCGAGAGGTTGGAGAGAAAGTCCTTGGACTCCACTGCCAACAACTTAGTTTGCCCACCCTTTCGACAAGGTTTTCCTTTTGCTTTCCCAGCTTTTATCTATACAATTTTCAAGCAAGAAATTCACCACCACAGCCAGATGGACTGGAAGCCATAATATTATTTACATATCCTTGCTATTCCGATTACCATATGCTTAAAGTGTGCGTGTCCAACAATATAGAACTTTTCTCAGTGGTAATTGTCAGCCAAGTTGAAGTTACGCATGCTATTCATATTATTTGATATAATAAAAATCTTCCTATTTTATCAAAACATTTTTGATTAGTGTATCTCATGTTATTGGTTTATGACCACCTTGATCAGCTCTCATTTTCCATTTGCATAAATTATGCTACGCTACCACGCACATTTTTTTTAATACATCAATGTGAACTGTTAATCATTATTGACAACTACTTATATTGGAAATCCATCTGTTATAAAGTGGATATATATATCGTATATATATTTCATCTACTTTCCCATTAACATTATTGAAAAATCAAATTTAAAATCACATTGCAATGCAATCATTGAAATGTGTAATGCAATGAGCTGAGAATTGGTAATGCCATGCAAATAATGGAAATTCTACGAAAAAATATCGAATATAAAGCATCACTTCAACGTGCTTGATGCATTTTTTGTATATTTTGCTATCAGAATATATAAAAATACAATCAGTTGTTGAAATGTGTGGATTTTCACTCTAGTTTCGCTATTGCGTTAATTTTAACTGACAACCCGCTGTTGATGGTGACACATTTATGGCACACATCACGCACATTTGCGGCTCCTTTGGGTCAAAGTGGCTTGTCGTTTGCATCCAGCTGAGTTTTCCCGTTTTCCCCGTTTGCCCGCCAGCAATTTTCCGTTCTCTTTCGCCTTTAAAGTTGCGGTTTTCCCACCGAAAGGAAATTGAAGGCGAATCGGTTGAAGTCTCCAGCTGCGTTGAGTTTTCACCATCTATTGCAAGCAGACCTTAAAGTAAACCAGACATTTTTTCAAGGACCTGAAAGTGGGAGTGCACTTAGAAAAATATTGTATTCAAATAGTAGTATTCCATATAATATAAAAATTTATATGTAGTGTGACATTTAAAAAACATAAAATAGGTTTTTTTTTTCTGTGACAAATACTTTGCTGGCATTAATATTAAGACGACGAAAATTGTTTCTTTGATAAATTGTAACTTATTTTATTACTTTGGAATAATGTTATTTTAGTGTCGGCTATGTGGCAAGAATTTGTACAGCAACTAGAAATACTTTGTGAGCCGATTTTACTATAACTTTTAGTGCTGCTAGTGTAGCTGGCTTTATCGCTTCTCTCCTTTTTTTTGCTTTTCTTTTTTGGGGGGCTCTTGACGTCTCGCAGCGAATTGATTTTCCATGTAAGCACATTAAGAGTGTTTTCGCAATTTGCCTGTGGCTCAGTTAGTCAGTTCATCAATCAGTCAATCAAGCCAGCCAGCCAGCCAGTCAGCCACCCAGTCAGTCAGTCAACCAGTTCCCATGTCTGTTATTACAGGACAACATAAAAACTTGTGTTGCTGGGTTGCATGGGTACATGGAAAATCGTTTTTCCACCGCACAACTGTATGTGTGTGTGTGTGTGTGAGTCACATCAAGTTAAATGGTGGATGGTAGAAGACGCAAAGTATTCATTTCATTTAACTTTCGGTTTCTTGTCGAACTGAAAAACTGTAAAACAATCAAAAGGACATAATTGAATTGCATAACTTTTAGCGACTGTATGTTGTTTCGGGGCGAAAATCGGGTAGAAAAACGAGACGGAAGTGAAAAACCGCCCTGCCTACCGCTGAAAACTTTTGTCATTTCCATATCCCCAACATATCCGCGACTGTTGTCAAAGTTTGTCTCGAAACTACACGACAAGTGCCAGGGAAAACATTTAAAAATACTGCAGTTCTCAAGTTGTAATTGCTGAAAATGTTACAGATTTTCCGTTCTTACTTATACCTGACTCGAGAATTTATTTATATTCATGTAGTTGTTGGATGTAATAAAACATCCATATATTTTAATTTCTAACTCAGTCGGTTGTTAATATTCCTTCCAATGGGTTTAAAACAAAGGATATTCGTTAGTATGCAGTAATTGTATTATTTCATATACTATGCTATCTGCATAAATAATTTAAAAATGCGTAGGAAAAACCCGCTTCATGAAATAACCTAATTTTGAGCGCTCAATACTTCGTTGGTATTTCCAAAACCACGTTTTATGTTTAATTAATTTATCCCCCTACCCTTTTATTTATGTTTTTTATTTTTGTTTAAACACTATCCAATCAATTTAACGCCACCACTAAAAATCACTTAATATGGTTAAACTGCATGGGACCGTGGCTATTTTTACTCCTTTGTCGATTCTTTTGCCATCCATAATTGAATGAACAGCGAAAACTGGCAATCAGCAGCAGGAATCTGGCTATATGCAATATTTATTGGCGGCAAACAAGGTAGAGTAAAGCGTGTTTTTATTGTTCTGTTGACCCAAATCGATTGTATTAGGGATCTATATTGAATATTGAATTTTGAGTGTTGCACATGTTGTTGCCATTTCTGTTTCGTTTTCTCCGTGTAATTTTCACGCTCTTGCGCTTTTCAGTTTTTCGGTTTTCAGTTTTCGTAACCTCTTCGTTTGCCGCTTATCATCTCCGTTTTTAGTACTTTTTATTTCAATTTCTGTTTTGGTCTGGGTGTTTTATTTCGTCGCCCTTTGCGGCTCTGTCGCTGCAGGGTATTGTGCGTTAAAATCTGTCAACAGAAATTCAATTACATTTTGCACTCACTGCTGCTGTTATTATTACTCGTGTTGTTGCTGTTGTTGTTGTGCGTGCTCCGTCTACGTCGCTTTCTTTGCAGCCATCTCTTTCTGTTTACGCGCTGCCATCTCTCTCTCTCTGGCCGGCTATTGCCATCTCTGTCGTTGTCATTGTCAACTTACAACTGTTACAACATGGCGGGTTGCCTTTTTATGGCTGCAACTGCTGTTCATCTCCTGCCTCGTTATGCGCCTCCTCATCCGCCTTCATTGCCTCGTCTATCCCCCATTTGTCCCTATTTCATCGCCCTTTACACGGAGAGAAAACAGTAGTTGAAGACTCTCTGTTATGCCAAATAATTTGTGTTACTGCTCAATAGATCAGCCTTTTGAGTTTCCCAATCAAGTTGGTAAACTTATTTGCATTTTTTCCAGTGCATTTTGGCCACAATGCTTAGTGCTTTTAACTGCTTTCTGTTTAAACATCGCCACAGCCGTCGACAGCAGGATTGAGTCATGGACTCCTTCACTTGCTGTCTCTGATTCTCTCCCACTCTTTCCCTGTCGCCCTTTTCCCTGTCTCCCTTCCTCCCGAGTCCTTGGAGGCGACAGGACAAGTACGACTACGACTACAACTACAACTACGCGTACAAGGACAAGTAGAAGTGGCTGACACGAGCGGGCAATGAATCCGTCAAGTGCTTGGGCGGCATACAGACATTTAATCTCTCTATCGATTTACCGCAGATCTCAGATACCGAGCAGAATTTCATTTTCGCCAACGGAGACTTTGCAGTTCGCAGGATGTGTTATGATAATTCCACAGAGTCATTTCAGTTGCAAGAGTTGTAATATTTACTTGGTAAAATATTCAAATATGTTGTTCATTTCTCTAAATGATGAACATTTTCCCATCTTATTTAACTTACATATTTTACATCTGTTACAACTTTTATTTCCAATCCTGAACTTTCGCAATACTCAAATCAGCTTGTAGCAAAGCGACAGTTTTCATTGCCAACTATTGGACAATTGTACTTGCATTGCGAGATAAACGTGCCAACGACTTATCACTGAATTTGGCTTAAATGCTAAATGCCATTTGCGAGCAAACCTTTCTTGGCCATACTTTAAATTAATCCGACATTTTTAGATGCCCCCCTTCGCCAAGGAAGTGGGCCAAAAGGGCGAAGCTTAGTGGTTAGCAGCCTTGGGCGCCAGCCATATACCATAATGCTTTATACGTTTATACGCACAGCCAGTTCGCCTCCGATTATTTCCGCTAATAGCGAACAATGCATTTTTTAGCGGGGATTTGGTTTTGGATTACCACAAGGCGAAGACAGGCAGGAAGTCGCCCTCCGACGATGACGCTGGTGTTCCTGGTCCTGCTAGTGGATCGGTGTTTGCCGTCGATGGTCGATGGTGGATGGTGGATGGTCGGTGGTGCGGTATATTGTGATTTCCGAGCTGCTTTGCTCTATGGCATTAATCGATTTTACTGCATTTTGCCTAGCTGGATTGCCCACTAAGAGGATTTCACCCGGACTTCCTTCAGAGCTATCTCTCAATTGTCGGGCAATTCAATCACTGCCAGAGAATTTGATTTTTAATAAGCTAAAGCGCACTACATTCCTCCCTTTGACTGTTGGGTTTTGCGCTAAAGTTCATCACTGACAATGCCGTTTGAGATTATGAAAAAGTATAAGGATTGCGCAAGAAAATCCTTGATAAATTGATGGCACGGTATTGAAAATTAAAGGATTTTAAAAGTGTAGAAAGGCAATAAAAAATCTCTTTTATATATATTTAATCCTAGTTACTGTATTTGTAATAGGATTTAATTTACTTAAATTCATACAATATTAAATATATCCAAAGTCTTGGGAAAACATCAGATAAATGAAAATATATATGATTGCAATTTTCTCCGGAGAAACTTTTCTCCGTAGCATGACCTTAGATTATAATCGAGTCAGAGGGAAGTTCAACTGCAAATTAATAATGAGTGAGTTAGCCCCCTTTTAGTTTGCTAAAGGCTTAGATTGATAGATTGAACAATGGCCAGAAAGGTGGTGAGCAGCGTAGCAAGGGGAAGAGCCCAGGAAAATTCAATGAAAAGTTAAATTAATAATTGAATTTCAGTTTGAGTTAGTCCCTTGGCAAAGTGCTTCAAGTTGGGCTATGGATTTATGTTCACACTTTGACTTTTCCACACCGCTTTCACCTTTGCCTCGGCAAAATGGGGGGAAAGTTTTTAATCAGTTATGCAAATTTGTTCTTGTCTTCGTCACAGCGCTCTTGGCCAATTTAATTGGCTTTCCCCATTTTGTGAATTGTGCAAATATATACACAAGGTGTTACGTCGTTCGCCAATTCAACAATTTTTGCATTTTTCGCCTGCAAGTGGCTGGCATATTGATATTGATTTTTCATTGCCATTTTTATTCCATTTCCCGTTCGCTCTCTTATCAAATATAATATTTTATACATATTTATGGGTAGATTAAACAAATAGCGACGCAATACCAACGAAATGCAACTTCATTCGCCCATAAAGCATTTTAATTGGAAATGTCGTTGAGCGGGCTTAAATGAAATGCAAGGACTATTATTGATCTAGTGCAGGATTTCGTCCTCGTCCGTTGCATTTTGTGCCAGCGGTACGATTATCCCAGTTATCCACCGCAATTGCCGGTTATCATCTGCAAGTGCCACAACTTGAGTTCCGATGTCCTGCCGCAGCTGTAGCTGTAGCTGTAGCTGCAGCTGCAGCTGTCACATCTTGCAGCTGTACTTGTAAATAGTCCTGCGAAATGCACCCTGACATGGATATGTGTACGTGTGTGACTCGTGGAGTCCTGCACTCAGTCACTCGCACACTTGCACAAACGAACACAGAGCGAAAAAGGATTCAAGTCCCTTCCTTAAACTGATCTGCAAGCTTATCCTGTACAAGTCTTGAAGTCTAGAAAGCGAATCAATTTAACTTACTATTTAAGATAATGGAAATAAAAGTGTTGACGCTCTTAAATTATCACAATTTTTAAAATACATTCTATTTCGGGACGAATTTCGTTATCCTTAGTTATCCTTAATTCCCTTTTCCGAAGGGGAACGCTTTTGGTGACTTTCGTTCAGAGTGCCAGTGCACGCACACACACACACACCAATGCGGCAATTAATTGGGGTTGCACAAACTGCAGGGGACGGCAAGGTGGGCAGCAAGGAGGCCCTATGGAAAGGACATATAGCAAGGACATTGTTTGGGACTTAGCTGGCAGCTTAACGTGTCTGAAAGCCCTGATTCGGTCAGCCAGGTAAACAGCTGCGATAACCGAAAGACATTTCATTAGACCATTAACTGTCAACTGCATGTGTCCTGTATGTCCTGCGTGCGTGCGTTGGTGTGTGTGTGCCAGTGTGCGTGTGTATGCGTGTGTGCGTGTGTGCATGCGCATATGTGTGGGCTAGTGCGTATAGATAAAGATGGGTCTGTTCCTTGTGGGCGACGAAACTTCCTCCGCCTGACAAATTGATAAAAAAAAAGAATATTATTATTTATTGCCATATTCCCCAGCCCACACACATTTTGTCTGTCCATCCAGCTCAGGCCCCGTTTCAATCTCTTTTGAATGAATCATTGCTTCTGCTTGCTTTTTTGCTTGTTTTTTTTTTTTGTTCTTTGTTTGCCCGCCTGCCGCACAAAAAATAACAAAAGTTGTTCTTTTTTACACCTGAACGATTTCAATGGAAATTCATTTTTGGCTTTTTTGCGCGTGGCTCCGTGTTGCATAATCAAGAAGTGCTTTTCAAATTTCAAATTTATTGGGTATCCAGCATGTTTTTTTTCCATTCATGTTTGATTCCAAGAAATATTCTGCAATTAACTTTATTATGGCGAAACAAAAATCTTGTTATATTACGAATTAAAAAAATATCAGAAATTTGTATATTGCGACACTGGGAATTAAAATCTTTTACATGAAATCTTTTGCATTGAATCTACCGGATTTTGTACTGAAAATTATTGAAAACTTTCAGTGTTCGGATAGCTGCTGCGAATTCCAGCTTGGCTGTCGTCAGGCTTCCCAAATCCATTTTCCATAAGCAAGAGACGAGAGATTACTTACGCACCTGTAGAGACTCATAATTGGTTTTGAGCGATTACCAATGTAAGCCCGATATTAACAGTACCATTGTCTTTGCGGACAATGGGTTTGATGGTGGACCGACTATATTCGATCTGATCCGAGAGCCCATAACAATGCCTTGCATTATGGCCTAAACAATAATTTAAATTGCAAGCAAATTTCGCTTACACACACGCACACGTGTGTATGTATGCAGTGTGCATGTGTGCGTGGATGGATGTAACTATGTTGTAACTGCTAACTGTCAAATTGGCTGACAGGGAAAATTGGGCGGAAAATGGGAGGCAAAGTGGGTGGTGGCTCTGGGTGGCTGAAAAGCACACACACACGCACACACACACACAACCGAGCACTCGCAGGCTGGCAAACAAATAGTTTGCTTTTTGTTGACTTGACTTGGTTTCTGGCCAAGACGTTGTGTGTCTGCTGCGTCTGTGTCTGTGTCTGCTTTCCCTTAGCCTCTGCATGTGTGTGTGTGTGATTCTGTGTGTGTATTTTACTGTGTTTGTGACTTTTGATTAGGCCCACTGTTTGCTCGGCGGTTACAACGTCCGACCAACGTCCTTTGCAAATATGTTTTTAACCCTATCCGCAGCCTCGGCCTCCCCACTCCCACTTCCACTTGCCTTTTTCCCAATTTCTGACTTTTGTTCGATTCAATAAATTGCATTTTGTAAAAAAAAAAGAGGATAAGTCATCAGATGAGGAAATAACAAACATATTTGAGAGCCTGCTTATATGATAATATGATTTTAGAAAAGCTATGCAGTGCAAAAGTTTTCAGATCGTGTACATGTAACTGGAAATCATCGTTTCAGTGTGCTTACATTTCGCTCAGTGCACTTTTGCCTGCATCTTAACAGTTTCACAACAATCGATTCAGGATTGGGTTCCATTTCCGTATCCGGTTTTCGCCACAATTTTTTTTTATCGTTTTGTCGCACTTTTATTCAGCCATGTGAGTGTGTGAGTGAGTGTGTGTGTGTGTGCAAGTGGGCTTGACAAATATTGTCGTTATTTTCTGGCTCCTCGATGCCTTGCTGTTATTTTATGTTTTTTTTTGCCTCATTTTCGTTCGTTTTGCTGTTTTTTTTTCCTTTTTTTTTTTTTTTTTTGTTTTGTAGTTTTTCTCGGCTCGTGGACATTTCATTTGACTCACAGTTATCATCATTTGTTTTGTCCGTTGACAGTGTGCGATTGTGCGAGTGTGTGCGTGTGTCCTGATTATTGTTATTTGCACACGTGTGTGGCCGGCAAACAAACGCAAACTGCTTACCTGTCATCTCCGGCCATCTGTCTTGCCTGTCCCCTGTCCCCCGGAAATCCCCCCTCAATATCCTTCCTTTTTTTTGCTTGACACCCCTCGGGGTCCGTTTGATTAATACTGCTTTTATTTAATTGAAAGTATGCGAGAAGATTTACTTGAATTGCTCACATATGCATTCAATATTGAATGAGCAAATGTGTGCAAGGAGTTTCGGTTAGTGGCATTTAACTTTCATCGAATCAAGGGAATTTTAGCTAGAGAAACAACTTTTGTGACTAATTATTTTGCACATATTGAACTTTAGAAAAACATTTTGAACAGGTTTCCCGCAAAAATGCTCATTAAAATCCTCGCATATATAATATATGTATTTTAGTTAGTTAGTTTAGTCCACGAAAAGTAAAACTTTTAGCTAACTGCAATTTAGTAGTTGTTAATTAGAATTGTTTAGTTCCTGATTCTGAAATGAAAGAAAAATGTGAGTAGGTGCCAATCGCCATAATTGGGAATCCCACTTGATGACATTCCGGAAGTCATTTACACTGCTAAAAAATAGTTACAATCTGACGGAGGGGAGTATTTGTTGTCTTCCTGTTATGCACAAATGTTGTCTTTCATTCTTTCGGTGTACATATCCCACTCGCACATAGAAAACCCCGCATTTACATATTGGTGGCGGATGTAGATTGAAATTTTCCAACGCGCTCTTGTTGTTTGCGAACTTTATTTATAGATTGGCCCACAGAGGGCTTTGCACATGCCATCAACTTGGCCTGCTTAATAGCAATGGCAATCGTCCTGGCATCAGTGCCTCAGTGTTTCAGTCAGTCTTTCAGTCAGTCAGTTCGTCAGTCAGTCTTTCAGTCGGTCATTCAGTTATTCAGGCCGCAAAAGCTGGACCACAGTAATTTGCATATTACAGTCCATGGACTGGCATCTGTCCTCCGCCCAAAAACAAACAAAACGCGTTGGCCATAGGTGAGGAATATTGTCACAGAAACCGATGGGGGAAAGAACTAATAAAAGAGGAGGAATAAGGTATAAGTGGAAGGTTATGGGGAGTAAGATAAAGGAGGAAATCCGAAGGAAGGTGAGCAGGAAAATGCGGAGGAGGTTGCCTTTGATTTATCGCCATAATAATCGCCAAGAGGAATCCTTGTGGGTAACATTATTTACAACTATGTTGTCCGGGAATGATGAATGATTCCAAACTAGCACCAAGGTAACCAACACACACACACACACACACACAGAGGACCCTAACACATACACACAGGCACGCGCTGAATATGAATACAAATAAGGGACAAATGCCCAGAGCTGATTTGCAATACAAATGCTTAAGAGCAGTAGAAGTACTTGAAGATCCGTTGACCTGTAAAGGAAAAATCCAACAAATTAAATAGTTTAAGTTGGTTCTTAATTGGAAAGGTCAAAAACAAATTATTGGTTATCTGAACTACGTGTTATCATTCGAAAACAAATATAATCAATAGGTTACAAGGCTTTTACAGCAATTTGCTTGTAATTTTTGATGGCGCGATCAATGTTTTATTGACGGGCCATGAAAATTAAAATCACAATGGCCCTTCACGCACACCAAAGCACTTTGGGACACACACACACAAGGCGCACAAGCCCAAGCGGAAAATCTGAAAATCACTCGCTTAAGTAAGTTCTTTCTGCGTGCGTGTGCGTGTGTGCGCGTGTGTGTGAGTGTGTGAGGTGTCCTGGCGGCCATAACCCAACACCACGTGCCATCTCTCTCACTCATGGTGTTTCGCTCTCGCACCCGCTCAAAAATCCTCAGACTTCCCACGCTTTTGTTTATTTTCGTACGCTTCGTTGGCTTGGTTTTCCGCTCTTTCGTCCTTTCGTCCTGTTTCATATCTCTAGGCTTGTTTGCGCTTAGTTTGATTGAACGCTCGCAAGTATGTGGCTCCATATCTCTTTCCTCCTCTTTTTCAGTGTATGACTGTGTGTGTGTGAGAACTCCATTAAATCAAAGGATCAGACATTGCGTCTGGATGTTGGTCATTGGCCAGCTAGCAGTCTGCGATGCCAAAATATATGCTCTTAAAACTCAATTGTAAGCGTCACACTATTTAAGCTAACAAAAAGTTCCACATACACAGTTTTTAGATTGCGAAATTTTATATTAAAGTTTAAAAATTGAAATGTTGAAAGATTTTTCGAACTTTTGCATTTAAAATTACATTTTAAAAAAGAACTAGCCTAACCATATTTCGATTCTGTTAATGATTTATATTTTATTTATGTTTTGATTTATTACCTGTCAAAGTAAACAACACATGACAAGTGAACTTCACCAGCTCATCTCTAATCATGTATGTAATTTTCGTGCAGAATTGGCAAATGGGCGAAATAGTAAATATTGAATGTGCCTAATTAGCTTTGCTGGTGAAGAGGTAAAATAAACGGAAAGATAATCAGTGGGAAAAGGTATTGCTTTGTGAGCCAGAGTCGCAGATATTAACCAATATTTAGGGCTGTTTGGCGATTTTCGCACTGAAATTGAATGTTTTCACTGCCTGCCCACGAGTGTGTGAGTCAGAGAACTGCAAGAGTGGCATTTTTTGCCGCCCTAATCACTCCCCATTCCCCCCAGGTACTCACCCCTTTCCTCAAGCTCTTTCCACGTCAGAGCTGACAGCTGGTTGTAGCTCCTGGAAAATAGCTAGCTCAGGCACTTCCTCCAGTAGGTCGAAATCACATTATTGATATCCTCAGCTGCCATATATCACATATCACTGCACCACTCACTCACAATTAGTATTTAAAAAATTGCATCGAAAAAGTGGTTTGCTTACGTAGGACTTTTGAGAAGCGCAGAGGAGGGCACATATATTTTGGTATTATTTAGTATTAAGTATTTAGTATTATTTAGTATTAAGTATTGTTTAGTATTTAGTATTATTTAGTATTTAGTATTATTTAGTATTATTCCGTACTTCTTTTTAATGTAACGTAATACTTTCAGCTATCTTATAGATTATAATTTCACTTTGAATGCCAGCTAGAACAATAGAAATAGAAGGTGTTTGTTATTGCTGCAAATAGAGTGTCAACAATCACCCGGGTGCACTTAGAGTGCCGGTGGCTGGCTGCAGTTCTCTGGTGTGAGTGTGCCAATGTGTTGCGATGTGTGTGGCATATTTCTATTTAAAGTGCAGCCCTACACACATACGTACACTTCACATACATTCAAAGGACAGGAGTGCAAGGCAAAATGGAGTCAGAGAGAAAGAAGGGAAAAGGACCAGAGAACGAGCAAATAAAACGTTGCTAGCCACACGCCATTTTCATGTTGCATCCTGCCATTACACAGACACACACACACACATACACCATCGCACAATGAAACACACACACACACACAGGAGCGAGGGTCCTGGCGCTCGCCGCATGCAAAACTGCTCGTTTATTCAACAACATAAACATTGTTGTGCACATAAATTTATACAAAGTTCTAGTTTACATACCAGGGCTAAAAAGGGGTCGGTCCTGTGGGGGGGGGTGGGCTGGAAAAAGAGGGCGGGGAAGGGGCGGGTCGGCAAGCTGGCACAGTTAACGGGTCGAATCGATATTCATATCAACCGCAAAATGTGTGTCGCTGTCGTTGTTGCAGCCCGGTTTTTAGAATTTTTTTTTTATTTTTTTTTATATTGTTTTGCGGAAAAGCGGGTGAAGGCCTAAAAGTAGGCAGCACGTTTTGATGCATTTAAAGGATGCGACAACCGACGAACGGCAGGGTGCAGGACATGATGGCCAGGGACAGGAACAGGGACAACAACAACAATTTGTCGGCGACGGCGGCACATTTTCACTTTATTTATTTTCCAAACCAAACGGCTGCATCCATTGTGATAAGTCAACGCCAACAATGGCCAACAATGGCCAGCAAATTCCCATAACAAATTCATTTTCGGCCATAAACGCAGTGTGCACACACACACACAAGCTCAATGCAAATTGTTAAACAGCTTTTGTATTATTAAAATTAGTTTATTTATTAATGGCTGCATTGGGCCCATTTGCAAAGAAATAATAGTGAACATAAGCGTTTTTTGGTTTGATTTGAATGTTTGATCTAAAACAAAACAGGATAAGTAGAAACAATTGGCGAATTAGAAATCCTTTCAATACGGTTATAGATTTATTTTTAAACGAATGTGACGAATATTTGAAGGGAGTTTATTTATTTCTCTGTTCTAATTTGATACGCCATAATTACGTTTTATATTTAATAATTAAATAGAAATTCGTTTTTAATTACACATTTATTTCATAACAAAAGGCAAATTGGAATATGTTTTTTTATTGTTTCCTGAGATTAATAAACATAAAGGTGCAGTTTCAATATTTACAATTTAAGCGGTAGACCTCAAAACATATTCCGTATTTCCTTAATTTCTTTTCTATAAGCACCTAATGTATGCAATCCATTTAATTAATCATCAGTCTGTTTACGAGTTCCTGCAAGGCCTTGGCGCATTAAAATTATTTTATTTCGCCTGCCGTCGCTGGTGAATAAATGAAATTCAGCAAATATGGTGGCCAGAAACTGTTGCCACCATTCAACAGTTGTTGGCTGTCTTGCCTCGGTTCGCTTCGCTTCGATTCGGTCTGGTTTTTGGGTACATTTTTGGGGCAGAGCGTTGGGTGTCGGCTCCATTGCGGCGTTTTTGTTTTTTATGGGTGGCGGCTGGTGTTTTTTTTTTTGCTTTTTTTGGCGAGGGTTTTGGGACAAGGCCGCGGCGGTTTATGTTTGCGTTTGCGTTTTGTCAGCCATGACAGCGTCGGCAATTGCGCCACCTGCGGCTCCATATTGACACTTGTGAGTGTGCCCGTGTGTTGGTGCTCTGTATGTGTGTGTGTGTGTGTCTGTGTGTGCTGTGTATGTGTGTGTTTGCTGTGTATGTGTGTGTGTGGCGGGAGGGGGCTTGGCTCCCACCCAAGTGTATAGGTATGTGTTGTGAGACCTTGTTTATTTATGAGCCCTAATCAAATTGCCCATAATTAGATGCAACAAAGTTGAATCTTTTGAAGCGTTCTCGACGTCGTTTTCTTGGCCTCTTGAAAAACGGGCCCACCCATCGACTCCAAGAAGCCAGCAAGCCAAACAGCACCCCAATTTCCCCATTTCCACTTCCTGTCGTGCCGGAATCGTCAGCATACCAGAAACGCACGAACGGATACGCCACGTTAGCTGTTCGCAATGCGTTTGGAATTTGGAAAAATCCATTTCGGGCTACGGTGTGTTCTTATGTATGTACATATGTGTGAGTGTGTGTGTGTCGCAGATCCTTTTTTTTTTTAAAGGAAACAAGGCTGCGGTGTGAAACTAGCAAAAGTACAAGTGGAAATTAGGCATTCAGCACGCCAAAGTTTTGGGGCAATAAGAAATAGAAATTACTAATTTATAAGGTCCGCGTGGGCAATATAAGAAAGTTCAATTGGTGCTTTAAGTAAGGGAATACTATTTTTATTATTTATTTATTTATTAAGATTTATATACAATTCTGTATCTCTAAATATATTTAGATATTTGTTTTAGTTTCTAAAAAGCTTCGTTGCCAAGCTAATTGCAAATAAATTGCTTCATTTCTAAAATAACATTGATACAATAATCAAACAGCATGCCATTAGCTTATAATTTATTTAGCTCTGCATAACATTATTTGCAATTAATCTCCTTGCTATCCACAAGTAAACATTTCCAAGAAGTTTGCAAACTGATTTTGAATATAGTTCCGGGGATGGGGGGGCAAAAACTGGGGTGCCTCCTCGTGCCGTCCCATCCGCACTCTTGGCCATTTGCAATCCTTTTAAGCCTTGTCGAGTGGTCCAGTGGTCGAGTACTTGCTGGAATTCTTGCCTTCATGCCAGGACATCTCTGTCCCGGCAAACGGCAGTGCCATGTTGCAGCCCTTTGTCTCGGCGGCGCATTGTGGAAGTTGCACACGAGTTGCTGCCGGACAAACAAAAGAGACAGATAAACTGATTGACAGATGAACTGAACACAAGGAGCGAGTACTGCGGCGGCACTGCACTTAATGGGGCGTTGGGCGTTGGGTGGTAAATAGTGGGTGGTGAATGGGTGGTTCTTGAGGGGGGTGGCAAGTGGAAAAGACTGTTTGACATTTGCTGTCATTGTCAAAGTTAGCGACAGTTGGTGATGTTGCTGCTGCTTCTGCTGCTGCTGCTGCTGACCGCCTGCCGTTGCTTTGTGCAATTGCCCACTGTTTATCCAGCACCACCCACTGCACCCCCCACTGCACCACCCACTGCAAACACCCACTCAACCATCCACCAACCAGTGAATCGGTCGCAAGGTTGACCGCCAGTGGGCAACGCCTTTGTCTCTGCGGTCGAGCACGTCTGCTTATTGGGATTGTCGAGTGGCCGCCCACCTTGCACCACACACCACACACTCCACAACACAGCCAGCACCCAACACCCCACTTTCACCACACACAGACAAACACAGACACACACAAACACTGGCTGCAAACTGCAATCGATTGTCACAACAAAATAGAACGAAGAGTGCCGAGGCAGTAGTAAAAATATTTCATAAAATATTTACATTGTTGTGCGGCTGCCAATGCTGCCAATGCTGCTGTTGCTGTTTTCCTATTTATCCATTTGTTTATTTGTGGGTCCTTGTTTTTCTCTCTTGGTTTTTCCTTGGCCACTCGCCTGATTGATTTTGTATTAATTAAAACCAATCTAAAGTACCGGATCCTTGATCCCAGATTTCCACAGATTATACAGAGACAACGTTGGCATTTTTCATTTGATTCAATCAAAGTGCACAACAATGTTACTATTTGGTATTTGGTCGTTGAACCAAATCAAATTTATTGAAGCAATCAGCTTTGAAGGATTTTTGTGGCTCCAAACAACTTATGGGGCATTTATTGCCTTTTCATTTGTTTCTTTCAGACGAATTTTAATCAAAACTTTATTTGTGGTTATTATAGTAATCAATTCATTTAATCAGAAACAGTTCAAAAATGTTATAAGGCTTTCGCTTAAGTTTCGATATTTACGTTGGGTTTTTTCTTCATAAGTAGGCTAAAAATGGTCACAAATCGAAATGAATAACTGTTTTGAGCAGCTAATTACTAATTTTAACCATCCCAATCACTTTTTTAAGGATTTAGAAAAAAAAATTTTTTTTCCAATTTTTTTCATTTTTTGTTAATTTTTTTTTCAAAATTTGCAAAAAATGTAAAAAAAATAGCATCCAAATTTTTGAACACAGTTCGATTGGAAATCGAATTACGAGCTCAACGAGGTATAACATTCCATATTTGGACCACTATTTCGAATGCAGTGATAAAAATAGAGAAAATAAAGTTCGCAAAAAAACAGAAAATCAATTTTCGACCAAAATCCAAAAATCATCATCAAAAATTGGAAAAAAATTGAAAAAAAAAATTTTTTTTTTGGTAAACACAGTTTGATTGGAAATTTAATTGCGAATTCAACGAGATATGACATTCCATATTTGGACCAATATTTCGAATGTTCTGATAAAAATACTGATATTTAAATACTGATATTTAAATTGCAAAAAAACAGAAAATCAATTTTCGGCAAAAATTCAATATTTACGATTGGAATTTTCGGTATAACTTGGCCAAAAATGGCCGGAAAGTTAAAAAAATTACGTTTTTTTACTCCTAATTACCAATACTAACCAAAAATATAACTTTTGGACCGACTTTGTCAAAATAATTTTTGGCCAAATTTTCGCATTTTTTGTAAGGGGTAACATCGTCAAAATTTGCAAAAAATGTGAAAAAAATCGAGTGTCAATTTTTGAACACAGTTCGATTGGAAATTTAATTACGAACTCAACGAGGTATAACATTCCATATTCAGACAATTATTTTTAAAGTTGTGGCAAAAAAACAGATTATTTTATGACGAAAACTTGAAAAAGCGACTTTTGGTGAAATTCTATATCTACTACAAGTATTTTTATCATAACTTGGCTAACAATTGTCATAAAGATGAAAGAATTACAGTTTTTAACAGCTAATTACCACTGCTGACCATCCCAATCACTTTTTAGAAACTTTTTTTTTTTTGCCAAATTTTTGCATTTTTTGTAAGGGGTAACATCATAAAAAATGACAAAAATTGCGAAAAAAAATATAAGGCCCATTTTTGAACACAGTTCGATTGGGAATGTAATTACGAGCTCAACGAGGTATGACATTCCATATTTGGACCATAATTTTTCATCTAATGGACAAAATACATGATATTTTATGAATAAAATGCATTATCTTAACAGCCTTTTTAATGGGTTGCCTCAATACAACACAACGTTCCTAAGAAAAGTTTAGATAATTTACGATAATTAATCTAAGCGAATTCTTGTTCTCTCTCCAAAATCTTGTAATATGAGCACCGCAATCTGTCGATAAGTTTTAGCAATGTCATGGGAAACACATTTCATCCGGACCATTAGATATATTCCTCGACTTAATTCCTACTGGAGACTCATAGACCTACCCTTATTGTTTTCCTTTCAGATTTGCCAGCGCTCACAAACGGAAACGGAAGTGACGCCCGAAAGGAAAAGGGCCAGAGGAAGTGAGGAAGAGGAAGCGCAGGACGGCAGGACAAACGGCTGAATAATGCAAATTAAAACACAATAAAATGTAAAACACAAATGACAACGGAGAACACGAGCTGCAAAGGGCTAAAGGAGCTAAAAAAAAAAAAAAATAGCAAAAGGCGAATCGGTTGACATGCCAAAAAAAATGCGAGTGGCGGCAACTTTTCCACTGAATTGATTTGATTTTCAGTCAGGAGCACAGCCGGAATACGGAGCGTATGCGCGATACGTATACGCGATATATAGGGCGCCGGGGGAGCGGCGGAAATTTGCATAACTTTGCTGGCGTGGCATAAACATCAAGAAACAAATTGCAAGTAACAAAGGGAAGCAATGGTCATAAAAACGGCGCCAGCCTCGTAAAAAAACGTACAAAAAATTCTCGCAAAACCCCCGTTCTTTAAGTGAAAATTAATTTATGCAGCAAATCAAAAACGAATAGGGAAGAAATATAAAAGTAATCGCAGGCCGTAACAATTAAGACAGCCGGGTTTAGGAAAGAAAAGTCGGCAAAACGCTGGAAAAAGCTGGAAGAAGCTGGAAAAGGCTGGGGGGAAAAAGGCTGGAAAATCAAGTGCAGCAGCAGCCGAAAAAAGGAAACAGAGTCGAAGAAACCGGTTAGCAAGGGTTGCTTATAAATGTACCAAGACAGCGGCTGCAGCAGCAGTAGCAGTCGACGCGGCAGCAGCAGTGCAGCAGCAGCAACATCTACAGCAGCAACTGCAGCAGAAGCTGCAGCAGCAACCGCAGCAGCAACAGCAGCAGCAACAACCAGCAGCAGCGACGAGGAAACACTCGAGACTCTGACGATTATAACGACCACCATCACCGATAGCGATATCCATGCGACCACAACAACAACGACGGTTATAGCCAGCGGTACGGCGACAACAGCAGCAGCGGCAGCGACAACAGCAACACTTGCCACACTTGCAACACTCGCCGGCAACAACAGCGACATCGAGGACAGCAGTCCGGTGGAGAGCGAGGATAGCGAGGAGTGCGAGTACATCGAGATCGATTGCCAGACGACCGCCCAGGAAGGCACCTCGCCAAGTGGCGGCAGCAGCAGCAGCGGCAATGCGGCCTTGCTGCAACGCAGCTGCAACAATCTCCAGCAGCAGCAGCAGCAGCAACAACATTTGCAACTGCAGCTGCAACAGGCGGACGAGCGATTGTTGCGCAAAATCGGCTATATTGCATCACGAGTGCGCTGCCTGGCCAAGTACTACGGCGATTTCCGGCTGGTGAATCCGTACAGTGCCCGCCGACAGAGGCGCCAACTGCAGGAGATCCTGCTGCGGCACTCGATCTTCGATCCTGGCAAGGAGCACCAGCGGGCGATTGTCTTGGCCGCGGCAACAGCGGCAATTGCCGGTCCTCTGGCGGCCATCGATTGCGTCTGCGGCAGCAGCAGCATCAGCTTAGAGGCGGTCAGCAGCAGGAGTCGCAGCAGTGAGCTGGAGGACGATCATCACGAGCAGCACGAGCATCCGGATCAGGGGGATCACGAGGAGGAGCACGAGGAGGAGCAAGAGCACCCCAGTGAAAAGCGAGAGAGAAGCGACATTGAGGAGGAGCCACCGCCGGCGATTGCAGTGACCACCACCACAACGGCCACCGTGCGCCGGAAGTCCTCGAGCAGTTCCACCATCAGCGGCACGGCCACCGTTTCCGGTTCCGTTTCGGTTTCGGCATCCGCCTCGCAGTCCTTTTGCTCCAACAACATCAATCTGCTCGAGGAGCTGCTCATTCAGTTCTACGAGGAGCAGGATCATCGCAGCAACCTAACGGTGATCCGACATCATCATCATCAGCAGCACCAGCCGCACCAGCAGCAGCAGCAGCAGCAAAGGATCACCAACAATAACAACAACAATAACAATTGCAACAGCATACAGAACAACAACAACATGTCGAATCCTGCAGCAACCACAGCGGTTGCGGCAGCCACAACAACGCCATCAGCCGAACAACCGGCGACCTCGAGCACCACCAACACCAACACCACCCACTTGCAGCCCACCTCCCTGCCCGATGGCAGCGATAATCCGCGACGCCGCCGTGCCAGCGACTGCTCAGCGGTCCAGGCCGCTCTCCAGAATCAGCTGCACTGCATCACGCTGAAGAACAACAACTGCGGCAAGGCGCTGCCCTTCCATCGCGGCAGCTGCGGCGCCGCCGGTGAGCACCTGTTGGCCGCCAATTCGATAGCAAATCGTGCCACCATTATCCTGAGCAAATCCTGCAGCAATGTGGATGGTGATGCCACTGCCACAGCGGGCACGGCACTGAGTTCAACGATTGGCGGCGGCATTGGTGGCATTGGTGGCAGCATCAAAATGCGGGCCAGTGCCACAGATATCGAGACGAATGCATTGAACGGCGCCCGAGATGCCATCGTGGCATCGAATAACGTTAACAACGGCAACAACGGCAATAACGGGAACAACGAGTACAGCATCCTGCAGCTGAACAACACGATCATCCAGTGCCACTTCAACGACGACGACTTTCGCGCCCTGGTCAAGGACCTCAAGCGCAAGGTCGAGTACACGGAGCGCATGAACTGGCTATGTGAGTAGATCAATTCGATTCGATATATGCATGCACATATGTGGGTTTTTAGCTATAGTAATCTGAAATATCTACTTAATATAAGTATAATGGATATATTATGGATCTATCCAATATAAATAGTAATATCCTGAGCTTAAAACTTAACCAAGTTGGCTTTAAAACTGTTCCATGATGTTACAGAAGGTGGGGTACCGAGGACCACCCATTTGACCTAAGTAATTGATGGTCCGATTCCTCGCTGACAAATGGTGCAAATGGTCAAGTGCTTCCACCCACTTTCACCCACCTCCACTTCCGGTCCGCTTTGCGCTTTCTCCACTCTCCTCTCCACGCGCGTTTTTGTGTTGTGTGTAATCGACTCAAATGAGGCATGAGCAAATGCAACAATGGGTTGGATTCAAATGGACAAATTTAAATCCAACTACAATGGAATGGAAAAGTGATTTCAAAACACTGCACAAATGCCACGGATGCAAGTTAGGAGTGGAGTTAGTACTGGGGGCATTGGCTTTTCCATCCGGAAAAGTGTGCGGGTGAAAAGCGGCCGGCCGGTCGGCTAGCTGGCTGGCTGGCAATGTGAAATATTTAATTCAATGGCAGAAATGCATTTCCACAGTTTGCACATTTGCCAGCATAGATGCAGCGAATCAGGTCAGACAAATGCCATGTAAAACGTAAATTAATATCTTATGACTGCAGGTGGATTAGTATTTGAATGGTTTTTCTGCATTAAATATAAAATATGGATAGACATAAATAAAGCGCACAACTATACGCCAGAGTAAAAGAGCGAAACGAGCACGTGATGTAAATACTTTTGCAAGGACACAGATCGTGGCACTTCTGTAGCTCATCAAAAGTCGCAACTTTCGACTGAGTTTCCGTACTTTCCACGGCGACTTGATTGCTTCAACGCCTGTGGCCTTTGACGGCAATACGCCTTTTACGTATAGCGCGCATCCTTCAAAGGACAATAAAAAGTATATAAAACAACAAGAACAGCGACTGCGATGTGCACTGAAACAGAGAAAATAGGGAATCATTTGAATATGTACACAATTTAAACTTTAAAATAGATTTTAAAAGATTAACGCCCATCAAGTGACATGTCAAACAAGAAAGACTCGATGCTCACTTAATTTATATAACACATATTTTCCAGTGCACACCAACTATCACAACTTTCTTGAATGGCATTACAAGTTGTCGTTGTATCGACACCACGCTCTCTTTGGCTTTTTGTGCTGCTGCTGCTTCCTTGATATTTTCATCGAATTTCTTCTGCCTGCCATTCGTCCTTGCAGTTCACTTAGCATACTTATAAGCAGTGAGTGTGTGTGTGCAAGTGCTGGAGTTTTCTGACATTTTCCACACCGTCGCATCTTAAACATTTCAATTAAATTGAAGCCGGGCCGCCGCAATGTTTGCCCCACTTCGTGGTCGCCTGTTGATTGCCTTCCGTTCAATTGGTTGCTAGGATTTTTCCACCCACTCCTTGCAAATTATTTAACAGCAAATGTTCCTTTTAATCTTTTGAGCCGGTAACAAGAAGCTTGTACTTTTCCCAAGAAATACCTTTGATCTCTTCATACTTGATTTTTATTGTCAAGTTGCTTTTTATTTGACTTTACAACACTGATTAGAAGTTTCGTATACCTTGGCAGACCCATTTCAATGATGACATTACTAGCTCCATGTTTGGAACATATTTAACTTATCTGTCTTTTGCAACACTATTTATTACCCTCGCTGCGTGCCCAACACTGACACGATGAGACAAATGGCTTGACTTTGATTTCTGGATGCCACGATTGGCTGGCAACTGGGCCCACCTTGCCTGTTTTCGGCATTTGGCGTCCTATATTTGCGGATCGTAAATCAAAAGCACCGAGACACTGAGTAGCGGGTGTGCCAAAAGGCCAGGAATCATAAATTGCCCGAGCATTTGATAAGGAGCCACAAAACGCAAAATGGTCATAAATTCAAAAACCTAAATGGCTTTGGCAATACGGAATCAAAAGGCAACAAAAGGGGAACCAGGAAGAAAGGCCGTCCACAAAGTGAGAGCCAAAAGGGCAGCAAAACAGCGGGCGGGGGGCGGGGTAGAATGAAAAGCGCCGAACATAATACAAATGACATATAACAGGAGTCGGGAAATATGTCGGAAATCTACTCGAGACATTTGCCAAAAAAAAACGAACGCAATCGGCCCAGAGCCGTATCAGCCCTATCAGACTCAAAAGGCACTTAAGTCGTTGGATAAGGGGAAAGTCCGATGGAACGGGAAAGTCTGGAAAAACTCGGTAAAATCAGAAAAATGCCAGGGACCGAGCTGGAGAGCTAGAGAGATGTGACAAAGGCAAATGGCAATGGGATTGTTTGTTGGCGGTCTGGCAGCAAAAATCTAATAATAATAAAATACTTTATTGTTCAGTTAACAATTCAATTGTTTCACTTAACAAGAGCTGGGCCACCGGCGAAGCCACAAAGCCAAGGAAAAGCGACTGATTCTGCGTACAGCAGAAGGAAAAGCTGAGCACCAGTGCACTGGGCGAAAAACTTGCAGGCTGTATAGATTGGATTCGAAACGTTTAAGAAGCTTGAGAAAATACAAATGAATATAAACTTTAGTAAAACTATGAACCTAAAAGTTGTAATACAACTTGATTTTTGTTCAGTGCACCCATATCGGTGTGTAGATAAACTGGTGTATAAAGAATAAATTGCCACAAACGAACATTAAGTGATAAAGTGTTTGTCAAATCAAAACGATTGACTAGCCAAGGACACCACGACTAGTCGACGAAGACGATGTCCTGTGAATGGGCGGGACTCAGGAGTTGGAAATCAAATCAAAATTCGGCCAAATGGGCGAATGATGTCCTGTCAGTTGATGGACGAACTGCATCATCATCATCGCATTACCATTGCGATCCTCATCATTGGCATCCCCATCCCGTCGTCAACTGGCTGCACTTGACATTTCGAAATGGCAGTTTTCGAATGCCGAAGGTTTTCCATTTCATCGCTGACAAGTGAAAGTCAGGCTGCGAGTGGATATTATTTGCCCAACAAAGCGGGTGAATTAAGTTTATTTCTATTCCACCTCGCTGCACGTGTCACTGTTTTTTCTATGTCTATATACATATATATATATATATATGAATATTTACACGTGGATATATATCCGCCATGCTAATGAGGCGAGGTCGTTGCCTAATTGAAATTTCTGCGCCAGACTAGAGCAAAATGTTGCGGTACCCGAAACTTTTTCTTGTCTCATTAATTATAATAACTCTCTTGTCGTCAAGTGGCAAAGGCGGTGTACAAAGTTGTTGTGCGAATGTAGAGGAGAGGGGGAGGAAGGGGGGAGGGGCGGAACAGGAAAGGTGTAGTTATTGCAAATTAAAGTGCACGCAAGGAGACAACTTTTGTGCACGACACTGACAAAGTTGCGAAAGTTGTTCACAATATTTGTGAAAACTGTTTTGGCTACAATACATTTTCTAGTTTTCTAGTTTTTTCTTTCACTTAGCTTCAGTTATACGCTGTTGCTGATGGCTTCTCCAATAAAACAACTAAGTAATCTACTGCAAATTCAATGATAAACTATTCAACACATTTGGCTGAAGACTTGAAGGATTAAAATCTTACTGGATCTCAATAAGTTCAATATACATATACAAAATAAACGCAATTGAATCAGTTAACAACCAATTGTGCTTGAGTTCCGTTTGACTCGTCTATTAAGCACATTAGTCGCTCCAGTTTTTCCAGCTTTTCCATCTCCTTTTCGTTCCTACAGGCGAACACATTCCGGAAAAGTGCGATGGGCGAATATTGGCGCAATATTGACAGATTGACTGACTGAACTGGCGGACGGAGATTATTGGGCATCTACCTAAGATGGGAAATCAGGGAACTGATGACAGACAATATCATACGGCAATGGATATACATATCTAAGTGAAGTAGATTGACTTTAAATGCCATCAATCATGGCGAAATTCGATTTGAGCTTTTCCCTGATTAGATCCAATAAGTCTAATCCGTTTGGGATTGCAAGGCAATTGAAACAATTGAATGCTTATCGGGAATATTTATGACAAACTTAATCAGTGCGTTTTTGATTCAAAAATGACTCGAAGGTTTGTTTCCAATGTAATCCCAACTAAATATCCAATTTATATTGTCAACCTAGAAGGAAATTGCCTTTTAAAAGGCAAAATACAAATCCATATTTTATGTGAATGTGAAATCAGCGAGTGAAATCTGTTCGAAAATCGTTTTTTATTTTTCGACCTACTTCTGTGTGGGCGTGACAAATTTTGATGTACACCCACACACGCGCGCAGACTTATCCTTCTGCGGTGTGTGCGACGTACTCATATTTAAGCAATCATTTTAATGAGCAATAAAGTGTTGCATACTTAAGAGGGCAAACGTGGGAATTTCGGCGGCTGCGACAAAAAGCAATAACGCGGGCCGCAGGAAGGCGAGAAAAGACGGAAAAACTAGAGCACACACACACACACACACGCATATCACATTGCTATATTCCATGTGTACCAGTGTCTGTGTGTGTTTGTGTGTGTGGGTGTGTGTGCAGGTGCAAACGCGAGATGCTTAAACCTCTAAACTTGCCAAACAAAAATCAACTTTCGTGGGGTGGCAAGAACGAGTCCAACCCCCCAAAAAAATTGTTCATTGTTTGACTGTTGATAAACAGGCATTTAACTTGAATTATTCCAGAAAAATGAGCAAACTTTTTCAACTTTTCCCGCGAGCAAGGGTTTATTCAAGGGCCCAAAGGCCAAAGAGATAACGCCAACGCCGTCAGGCGAGCGGCAAACAAAAGGAGTCGAAGGATGTGGGGCAAGTCACCAACAGATACGTAGCAAAATAAACACACAAGGACATTATTCCTAAGCCAACAACTGCATTTGCAGGGTGTGTGTAAAGAAAATATTCCATCACCATGTAGAACAGTTTTAGAAATCTTTGAAAATGTAATGTGCATTAAAAACAGGGTATTTGGATATTTTACTTGACAATTTACGAACTTTCGTTGCGGATTCCTTCGAGAATCCTTTGCAATCATTCGATTTTAACGCCTGAGTTTACTCACGGATGTATTCATATCCAAAGAGCCGCCCGAAATGTGAGTTATTTTTAATATTTCTGCCGTGTAATATGCGTAAAGTGAGTATTTATGTTATGCACGCACCTTATCCCCTCTCTTTCGCTCCCCTCGACCCCGCTGTCCTCTGTCTCTTTCTTTTATTGCCTTGTCATGTGGAGTGTGCCGCATGCCGTCTCTCTCTCTTACCTGCCACATTTCTCATGGCTCATACAACAAATTTTATTTATTATCATTTCGCTTTATTTTTCTCTTCTTTTTTTTTCGTTCGTTCGCTCGTTCGTTCTTTCTTTTCCTGGGTTTTTGTTTTATTCATAAACACACATGACGTATTGTTGTTGGTGTTGTAATTTATACGTGTTGTTTATTTTATACCAATTTAATGCAACTATATATGCACGTGTGTGTGTAGGAGTGTGTATGCGAGTGTGGATGTTTGGACTAAAACATTTGACATGTAGTCACGTTCAGAAGGGAGATACAAATTCAGATACATATTCGCCGGTCAGATGACGCAGCAGAGAAAGTTTTCTCGTTTTTGGCTTAAAGTAAACAATAAGAATCCAAGGATACAGCAGCTTTAAAGGAGCAGCGCTGCAACCAGAAATAAAAACATGTTTAGAAAATATATAGGAATCCTAAATCATTTTGCTGTATATTTAGGCATATATGTATATATAGCACAGAGCTTAATTTTTTAGCACTATAAAGCGCCTATTTAGGAGTAATTCAAGTTAAATAAGCACACATTTTATGTAGTAGTATTTGTTTTGCATTTCATTTTTGTCTCAACCTGAACTCAACCGTTCTAAGCTGATTCTCAGCAATAAATCGGGAATTTAAGAATATACCAGCTCAGCCCTGCGCCGCACGGTAATAAATTTAAGTGAATGCCATTCCAAAGAATCCAGTAGATAAATGCAAACTTTGCCTGCACTTCAGTTCTCTGTCATGAGATCAGTCCACTTGGAAGTGGCTCAAAGCATTCCATTTATCAGCGTGGAATCCTCCAGCATTCAGCAGGGGACACTTTTTCTTTTTTCTTTTTTTGTTTTTTTTTTCATTTTTCCCAGCATTTCAGCCACACATTTTAATTACCATTCCGGCGATGTCCTGGCAACCGGTGGCAGCAGCCCCACACTTTCAACTGAAATGGAATTCAAAACACAACAAGTAAAAAGAACAGAGACAGGAAAAATAAAATGAAAAATAGAAGAGAGAAATGGGAGAAATGGGAGAAAGGTGGAGGAAGTCCAAAACAAATGTAAGCAATAAGGCAAAGCCGCAATAAAAGTTGAAATTCGCTTTCGTTGCCTAGGTAAATGTAAATAATTAAAAACACCCAGCCACTTATATTTATTTATCTGCACAATCCACAACCTCTTGACTCCTCACTTCTCAATTCAAATACCAAAAACAACAAAAAAAAGGAAAACACGCTGACACAATATCTTCCATTGATATCAATCAAAAAGGATTATGAATTGGTAAAAAGAGAGCATAAAATGGATTGGTCGGGGTGCAAATTAACATATTTCCACCCAGCCTTCAAAACTTTTCGCAGCAGCTGCCAATTGCCAGTTTGCCTTTCCTTTTTCCCCCACCATTATTTCCTTTTCATTTTTTGCTCAGCCAGCTGGATGGAAAGTCCAAAAAAATATATATAAAAGTCCCCAAAAAAAAAAAGTATATCCAGTTAGACACTTTGAAGACGTCAACGGTAAAAATTGTTTGTGGTCTCGACTTCAGGTGCTCGGTTTTGAATTTAAATTTCGCGAGCTTCCCCGTCTCTTTGCTCTTCCGCCAAAAACACAGCCAATAAAATCGTTTTAGTATATTAATTAAAAGCTCTGGGTAAATACAAAACACCCCGCTGTCCGCTCGCCACGAAGCTCACAGCTGCCGCTGGATTGAATGTCTCGCACAACAAAGTCCTTGCCAATTATTCAGACTTTGAGCAAAAAAGCCAAGGGGGGAGACTTTGGGAATGTTGAGCAACCAAAGGGCACAACGGGATTAATTTAGATGCAGCAAGGAAGCGATTCAAAGAAATGTCTCGGCAAGGCGAATTATATTTATGGTACTCCGATTTTAATTAATAGGTAAATAATGCTCAAAACAATATTAATGAACTGTAGCTTATGAAAATATTATATTTTAAACTCAGACTATTTGTTTGTTATATTTGTTTATTATTTAATTATGATTTAATTTATAGTTTGTTTTAACGAAACGCAAAACGAAGCGAAGTCAAATGAAATTGGTTGCCGTTTTTAAACCTTTGTGTTTTTCTGAGCATTGTATTTTCAATCTCTTTCTTTTTTTGTGCAGAAAAACCGGGAAAGTCAGGAAAAGAAATGTAAGCCAACGAAATTCAAGAGTTCGGTGCGTGGCTTACGTATTTTTTTTGTTATTTGTAATTTACTGCTGCTCTGCCACGCCCTACGGGCCCCCTAACGCCCCCTTTCCGACAGCCGGAGGGCAAGTCAATACGTTGCCAATTACCGTGCATACGCAAACAGAAGCACACACACACTCACACACACGTACATACACGTGCAGGTGGGAGAAAGTGCCAAAGGTGAAAGGCCGCAGCAATATGCAGATGATTGTTCGCACATCGAACTTATCGATAACATATGCTGCCAGGCGGGCCATCGCTAAGGTAAAGATGGGTTTCAAATGAAAGGTCCATAAAAAACCTTAAATATATTGTGTAAATAGTAAAGAACCTTAGTTTGTATATAACCAATCGTAGACAATTGGATTCGTTGTAGTTAACGAACTACTCAAAAAGTGCTCAAGTTGAGTTGAATCCATTCACATAGCGGACATTTCTGTGTTGGGGCCAAAGAAGGGATCATAAGTATAAACCCTGTTGACGTGCGATGAGTCCAATAGTGCCAGCACTTCGGTTGACGAAAAAAAAGAATATCTGAGCCACTTTATCCTTGACTCCTCGCACTGGCCGACACCTTCAGTTTGTTTTTATTAACTGCTGACGAAGGATTTACCAATCATCTGCCCTTTTGCACATACAAATTGCGGAGAGGTCGAACAGGAAAAGTAATAATAATAATGCGCAAACGAAAATCAGGCGAAATTAGGACCGGGTCGGGCAGGGCGGGGCCACGCCCCTCATGTGTATTGATTGCTGCCGGAAGGACATTGCAAAACATTGCGATAAAAATCCATTTAGATGCGCAAATAAGCAAAAATCAACAAGGAAATTGACTTTGATGATCAGGCCGAGCGCTGAACGAGACGACACAGCAGACACAAAAGGATATATACGCCAGTAACACATATGGCAGATGCCATACAACATCTACTCGTATATATGTATTATATTTCCTTTGGCTCAACCGATGTAATGGGCACAAATGTGCGCTAATTTTTTTGTCTTTCCTCTGGCTGTATCGCGCTTTGTGAATTCGAAACAATTCAGGGATTTGGCAAACGCAGAACAGGCCAAACGAAAAGAATGTAAAAAAAAAATGTATTTAATAAAACAATTGTTTTTCCCGCCTCCCCGAGGATGATGGCGCAACACGAAATTTTGACAGCTGTCAAAACTTGACTGCACAACCGACTTCCCAGCAGAGCGTCAATAATTCATTTACTGACAGTTAAAGCAATTAAATTGGGTCCCCACATTCCACATCCCATCTCAAAGTCCCCTTTCCCGATTGGGGACTTCTAATACGTTTATTTGCACTAAATTCGATTTGCGAATATTCTTGGAAATGAAAATTACAGAATTTACAGAGTCTGCCTGCAAAGGCATTAAAAGCGATTAAATAAAGTAAATTGTCCGTTAAAATTCAAATTTGAATGCACGCCCTTCTATGCGCTTCTCATAGTCAGTACCTAACCAACGAGGTGCTCATACATTTTCAGTATTTTTTTTTAGTATTTTGTGTATTTTTTTAGTAGTATTTTTTTAGTTAGTATTTTTTAATTAGTATTTTTTAGTTCGTATTTTTTGTTAGTATTTTTTTTAGTATGTGTGAAGTGATGTGTATCAGTGTGCACGCCCTTCTATGCGCTTCTCATAGTCAGTACCTAACCGACGAGGTGCTCATAAATTTTCAGTCTTTTTTTTTAGTATTTTTTTTTCCTTTTTTTGTAGTATTTTTGGTATAGAGAATATAGATTAGATTTTCATTAGGTGACATGTGCAGTGGGTGAGGTGAATATTTTTCATAGCTTAAACCTCCACGATTAAAATAAATAAATAAGTGAATTTCGGACAAAATTTAAATATGTTAATACAATTTATACAAAACTGTTAGAAGTGAATAAAAATTTAAAATAATAATATTAATAAAAACCCAGTGATTTAAATCGAAAGCCAAGCGCCACTTCATTTTCGCCAAGCTATTAATTTACAACAAAGATGGCGAGGAGATGGGGGCAAATCTGGGGCTAACCGGAAAATGTCAAACGTGTGTGTGCGTGCGTGTGTGTGTGTTTGCTGGAAAAACGAGAGGGAAACTGCTCCCTATAAACTCATTTAATCAGCACAAAGCGTTTAATCTCACTAAATGTATAAAACACACACAAGGGCAAAGGGAGCAAGCACATATCAATCAGTACTTGTGTGTGTGTGTGTGTGTGTATAGCATACAGTATATGTACATGTGGGTTCCGTGGCAACCACCGTGCAAATTTAATCAGTTATAATGCACTTCATCATGAACTTGATGGACTCTCTTTGGGGTCGAAGGGCAGCAAAGCCCTCGAAAGCACCTCCAATTTCAATTCAGATTCCTCGACTCCTTAGGCTTGTGTGCGTGTGTGTATGTGTATGTGTATGTGTGTGCGCCAGAGCCGAAAAGTAAATAATGACACACACATATAAAATGTATTAGCCGGGCAAGAGCAATTTACACAAGTCAATTGAATATTTACAAAGAAAAGCAACGACCGAGGCATGCAAAACATCCTGGAAAAACTCGAGAGCAATGCGAAGGATGCGAGTGACACTGCGCAGTTCAAACTCCAACGATGGCATGTGAATCACAAAATGTGTGTTGACTATGATTAAAAAAACAGAAGCTAGAAAGAAAGTTTAATGAGGAAAGCCTTATCTCCATATCTATTAAATATATTTACAAACAGTATTTTTACCAATCCTAAACATTCATGCATTCCGAAATTCCCAATATAATTTTTACTCTCAGCCTGTCCATATAATTTGTCTTTGTTTTAGCCTCGTTAATATGGTACATTTTTGATGCGCTCTGCTTGCCATTTATGTTATGAGCGTGTTAGCAGCGCCTTGTTTAATGTGAAGCGAGCCATCCAGTGTCCCGCCCATTTTCCATTTAGAACACATTCGAGCTTGACCTGTCCCCAATTACCCGATAAATCGCCTACAATGCTCCCCATGGCCCGTCGACCTTTTAGCCAGGCATCTCCTTCTCTCCTGCCCTCTTTATATATACATACATTTCCATTCCCATACCCACATCCACATTCACATGCGGATAACCATATGGATACCCTTGCCATGTCGTGAACTGGCCCCGTGTCACCCATTTAATCGGCCACAAATTTTTAATTGACCTCCGTTGACGTGTAATTAATATCTGATGTTGGTGCTGCCAGCTTGTTCACTTGGTCACTCGGTCACTTTGTTGTTTATTTGTTTGTTGGCCCAGCTAATGTCGTTCAATCCGATGATCCCCACCCCCCACCCCCCATCATCACGATTATCATTATCATTCATCATCATCAGGATGGTAATTATCAGCAAAGTGGAGAGTTTGGTTTCGAAAATGGCATGGTCTACACATAAAACCCTTAGCCGCTTTGGCTATTTATAGGCCACATTTGGCCCACCCCCCCCGTGTATATTTGTGGCATTTATTTATAGAGACCCCCTGCTCCCGTGGTTGCCATCGCCATGCATTAGCAGTTATGATTGCGCCATGAGTAGTGCGCGCTCTATTTGCAGTGGCATTTTCGTTGCGTGTTGCGTGGAATTGCTAGTCGCATTACGCATACGACACGTTATACACGTTGCATGCGACAATCCATTGCCAATCCATCGCTGCAGCCAGCAAAACCATTTCGGCTGCGGTTGGACCATTAAAACCGTTTGTGGTTCGCATAGCCAGCGGTTGGAAGTGTCCGAAAGTAGTCGAAGCCTTAAATACCCTAGCCTAATGAATGTGATCAAAAAGGAGTGCACACAATAGGGGAGTATGAATATAGTTAAAATACATTAAAATACTTAAATACTAATAATTAAATAAAAATGAGTACAAATGGTATGACATAAATACTAAGACTTTGACAATATCCGGAAGAGAAGGTCGGAAAAAGCATCTCAATTGCATTGAATTTCGACACACACACACACACACACACAGCACTCTCTTATGTGCATACATGCACATCCGTAAGACAGGTGATCCAAATTGATGGACAAACAGCAGCTGGTGATGTCGCAGGAGGAGGAGGAGGAGGAGGAGCAGGAGAAGGAGGAGCAGATATGCACGTCGTCTGAAACGAGGGTAAAAAGGAAACGAATCAGCAGCCAACTACGATTGCCAATTTCATGGTTTCCCCCCTTTTCCCCACCGTCTCCCATTTTCACATTTGTCCATATGCATGTGTGTGTGTGTTTGAGAGAGCCCCTAATTGAAACTTGTCTTCGGCCATAACCCTGCAACACGGCCTCTAAGCTACAGTTATGCGAGTGTATATCCCACTCATGTGTCATGCGTGTGCTCTGATTTATTTCCCATACACACTCAAGTGTTTGCTGGCAGGAAAAGCAAACATATTGATCACCATTAGTGGAAAATCAATACGCATATATATATCTGTTCAATATTTATAAATACTAACGGAAGGATATTAACACAGTAATATTATCAACTTTGCCAAGACTCTGCGTTCAATCAAATCAGTTATATTACGAGTATTTAAAGGAGAGCAAAGTTCAACAGAGCTTGCGAATAATTATCTATACTCTTCGATTCTCAACTCATTTATCAACGTGTTTCCATGATAAGTTAACAGAAACGGGCGGCAAAATAAGTAATTGAAAAGGCACAATCATTAATGGCGATTACACGATTACAGGCAGCAGAGAGTAGAGAAAGTAGAGAAAGTGTAATTCACTGACTTGATCCTGTTGAGTTAATTATTTCGCGCTTAGTAATTCCAGGGAGTGTATATATATACATATCTACGGTTAAATATATATAGAGAAGATATCCATTAATCTCCCACTCTTTATTTGCATCCTCCTAATCTGTTTCTTGACATTGCCCCGCCCCCTTTTTTTCGGGGCTACACCGCCCACACATTTGGGGCTCCGTGGATTGTTGACGTGTCGCATTGTGGGCAAAATTTGTCATTTGTTGTGCGTTTAACATGCATATTGAATGGGCGTCCTGATAGAAGAACCGAGTCAACTGAACTGCCCATAAAAATGGGCGACTTGCAGAACACGTACGCACGACTCCGGGAGCATTGTGTTAAATAATTAATTACAATCCATTAATTAATTAGACAACGCAGCGGGGGTCATTAGGCTAAGCAGCGCCGCAAAAAAAAAAAAGAAAAGGGGCCAAAGGACCAGAGGACCAAAGGACACTGGCAGAACCTCAGGAAAAAAAAGTAAATTGAGGGGAGAAAAAAAAGGAACATTTGATACGACAGCTTGTACACATAATGCGGCCATAATCAACAGCACCATTTGTGCCTTTTTTCTGCCCTTTTTATTTTTTTACTTTTAATATTCTATCGAGGGTGGGCAGTACTCATATTTTATTGCCTGCTGCTAGGCGTGAAATTATCCCCACATAGTTTCATAATTAATGGCATACGGTGAAAGTGAATGTGAAAGTGAAAGTGAGTGTGCAAAAAGTCGGGGTTAGTTTTTGTTCATTCTATGCATTGATTTATATTCTCGGTGGCTTCTGCCAAATGAGTTTGCACCTTGACATTTGGAATTTGGCAGAAAGTTAACTGGCATTACCACAATCTCAGTTGTAAATCATTTAAGATACTAAAATCCATTGAAGTAGGTATATGAAGAATAAGATTAAACCATATCTTAGCTGTTATTCCAAAAATGCATTGAAGCATTGTAGTGAGGGAAAGATGTTTTTCAAGTGACTCCCGATTTATGATCTATTTTCTTAGCCTCGCAAGCACATTAAATATGAAGCAGATGTCGTGCATGAATTGAGTGACTTCAAAGCAACCATGAAAAGTGAAGAACTAGCTTAAATTTTTTGGCCAACACAACAATCATATTGAATCATATTCGAATGCAACGAATTGCTTGCCTGGGTTTGCCGACTGTCGACTATCTAATTTCATTCCCATCACATTGAATATTTATTAGGTTGACGGGAATACGTAACGTCCATTGTTCATTATGAATTCATGCGATGCATTTTCACCTGGACATTTCCTTAGTTTTGCAACCCGGCATTTTCCCGGCACTTCCCCTTCCCCCTGCCCCTTCCCCGTTGACAGTTTTGTATTTTTGGGCCAGGCATTTTCCACTTTTCCACTCAGCATCGCTCGCCTGTCAGATGGCATCGATTATGCATCAAAGCATAATTCAAACTGTCGCTTCGCTTAACGTTCGCCATGAAAATCAATTGCCAATTGGCTGGCCGGGTGAAATGCAGCATACTGCATGGTGCATACTGCATGGTGCATGGTGCATGGTGCATGTACTGAACTCCGCCGCCGATGAGAAACTTGCCGATCGAAGGCCGCAGCCAAGTAAAAACAATTGAATTATGGGCCCAGGCCAGGCGAATGTGCGTCACTTGACCAAACTGCTATGGGATGTTATTTTTTTTTGTGGGCAAAGGGGGGCAGAAGTGGGTGGCAATGGAGCGTCAGTCTGATAAATGACCATCATGAGGTGGTCCCCAACGAAATTGAGTGCAGCTGAGTGCCACATGGCGTATGCGCAATGTGAGAACAGGAAGAACGAGCCAAAGGACTAACATCGCCACCCACCATCCACCACCCACCAGCCACCAGCCACTGCAACAATTGCAATATTTGGCAGCAAATTTTATTGCCCGACTCGGCCCGGCACAAAATATCGAGTACATTTATCAAGTCCTCTGTGCAAACGGTGTGTGTGTCTCTGTGTGTGTGTGTGTGTCCGCCAGCAAATTGGCAAACGAAACTGTTGGCTTCTCGAAAAACAAGAGCTGAAAAAAACGCAAGCACAGTGCTTATTTTTTGTGCTTTTTTGCCACAGAATTTGCTGCAATTTGCGTTGCACTTGCCACAATTACTTTGATTGCTAATCAATTGCAAATTGGCCAGTCCTACTATCAATATGCATTACTCTTTGTCTGATTGTCACTTTGCCATCAATCATTGATTTTCCTATTGCAAGCGTGCGAAATATAATTGACAGCTTATATATATATTTTATACATATATTTGCATTTGCATCTGCGACAGTCTGTCTGTCTGTCTGTCGCACTGCCGGAAAATGCGGAAAATGCGAAAGGAAATATGCGAGATGCGAGGAAATAAGAGGGAAAGCCCAGTGACATTTCCAAATATTCATACTTGCATATTCCGATGCATCAATGTTGCATTGAAAGACACTCCTTTTCCGGCACAAAGGATTTCGGGTATAAGTCTCTGGCAGAACTCATCGATCAACCTGTCACCTGCCCTCGAGAATGGGAAATGCCGAATGGGAAAGGATGGCGAATGGGGCGGAGTGTGCCGGATATCGAAAAAATTTTAATTTAATTTCACATCCTGCACAAACAGAAGGGCAGAGCTTTATTTCCTTCTGGCAAAAGAGGCCAATGCTCACAGACAGTAGAAGCAGTTCTTTTCATAAATATTAGTTTAAATATAAATTGCTAGCCATGCAATCTGCGATCTGATATCAAATTTAATCAACGAATTCATTAATCACTGTTTCTGTTTCTCTGACTATGAATATAATTATTAATTATTTCAAAAATGAACTTTAATCTTATCATTTCTCTTTTGATTACCCCATCTTTGAGTCTCTTAGTTGTTTATGCGTCCTTGAAAGTTGGCAATTAGCTGCCGAGCAGCAGCCCAATTAGCCGATTAAATTACCAGTCAAATTTCCCATTACTCTCACACACAATCAGTCATGTTTTTTCGTTTTTTTTTTGCTTGTTTTGCTCTTGCTCATCAGCAGCATTTTCCTTGGCTGAATTTTCCACCCGAATCACCGCTCATCGTGTGTAATTATCGTCTGCGGACGGAGTTTCTGAGTCTCTCACTATCCATCTATTTCCCTGACCCCAGCCTCATTGTAAATCAATCTGTCAGTTAATAACGAAGCAACCTTCCATTACCCCTTTACCGCTTTACCCCTTTGCCCCTTCGCAGCGCCACTTTCTTCCACTTTCCCTTTTTCGTGTGCAAATAGAAAGGCGAACAAACAACAAGGACACTGCGAAAATAAATGTATCTGCCAGTTGAGATTCATGTTTTAAGAAAACCTCTCAATGCAAAATCCAAAAATATAATTTATATTTAAAATATTTATTTTTCGATACATTTGATGCTGTGATAAGAACGAAAGTACCTTTTGTGCTGCCCCTTTTTTCTAGCAGTGTCCTTGCTCTATACATACAGCATATCAGAAACGCGACGGCGGCTTAATTAAAAATTGTAAGTGGCAGTAAATTAATTATAACCGTTGCCCGCAAAGTGTTTGGCTTGCAGCACATGTGGGCGGTCGTCAGCAGGGGGAGGGGGCGTGGCATATCCACTACTTTGTGCCCCGCCGTGTCTATGTGTGTATCTGTGTGAGAGGTAGTGTCTGTGTGTGTGAGTAGGGGGTTGCACTTCAAAGGGAAGCGTTTTAATCAAATTTCGAAAAGTGGCACCGCTTGTGATGTGGGTGAAAACGAATAGAGGAAAACCTTCGGCTGCCGAAACAAGGAAAACGGAACGGGGGAAAACTGTCGGAAAAGTCAGCTCTCATTACAATGAGATCTTTGCAAATTCTGGCCCACATCCCTTCGCCTTTCCACACCCCCTCTTTAACTGGAAAAGTCGCTCGAATGAAAGCAGGAAGTGGAGGCAGGTAACTTGTCCCAAAAAGCGATCTATGTGCATAAACCATGTCCCATGTCCCGTGTTCCATGGTCCATGTATCTGGACCTGGACCTGGACCTGGACTGTGGCCCTCTAAATTGGAAATACGACAAATGAAAGGGGCCCATGGCGAAGAATGTCCTTTGATGGGGACTTTCCTTTGTCGTTCGATGGGAAGGAAGCAATGCTGAAATCACTCGGGAACGCCATGCTAAATTCCCAATAAACTCAAATCGTACATTGGCCAGGCTTAAAGGTTTAAAGCGAACTTCAGGTGCAGTAAAAGATACTTGAAATAATATCAAGGTAATTGTAAAAGGGGCACAAGTTTTGCAGACTCATTAATATGCATACTTGCTACAATTTCGATACAACCACTAACCGAGTTTGGCCTCCGAAACCGAAAATAAAAGCATAGAAATATAAGGAACAAAAACACAAAAAAAAAGGACTGCTGGCCAACTTCATTAGGCGTCGAAAACATGAAGGCTAGTTCATTTTCATTTCGCTCTCAAGGGTGAGCAAGGGGCGCAATCATAAAATGTTTTGATTCATTTGCAAGCTAAATTGAGGCAAAGCATTTCAACTTTTCCTGGATCGCACCTGGCCCGAGGCCGACGGCGTGGGCGTTGGCGTTACAGAGGATGCTGGGGGCGTGGCAGCTTCCGCCGGTGAAGGCGAACTATCTGGCACAGGTCCACAGGTCCGCAGGTTCACAGGTTCGGTCGGTGCTTCATTTTCAGCCATTGAAGCGTGCCACCGATTGAAAATTTAATTTCCCGCCTATGGCGTTGAAATAAAAACAAAAAACCAGTTGGGGGGAAAAATACAAAAACATAAACAAAAACAAGGAAAAACAAGGAAAAAACGAAGAGTGCCCAACCTCAACTTTAGAATGAGGGAAAAAAGGGAGAAAAGGAAGCTGTGCCACCGGTTTAGACCAGGCCAATGTATTTCCGTTCATATTCGAGTCCGGCAAGTGGATTGTGATTTTGATTTGGACTTGGATCTGGTTCTGGATCTGCACTTGGCCTGGACTTATTTGCAATAATCCAAATTGCCATGGGTCGAATCGTTAGACTGTATTTCCTGTTTCCACTGCCTAATTTACTTATTGAACTGAACCGCCGAGCAGGTGGACACGTTTCCATTGGACTCGAAGTTTGTTTGGGGCAAAATAAGTGTGGACAAATCTTGAATGTTGTATAGAACATAAATCCGTTCGCTCTGATTTCCATACTCTGCTACTTTCATTTTTCGAGAAAACTAAGTAATCTAAGCGATTTTCGTTGTAAAAAGCACATTTTGTTTGAAAATGAAACTTCCGGCTGATGCAAGTTATCCTTTAATCGCAGGTCTCTCCAAGCGACCGCTGGGCCCGCCGCATCGTAAAAGCAGTCTACCAAAGCATCAGGAGGTGAAGCGCCGCTTTCTGGAAATTTGTGATACGACCTTCTCGGAGGAGGTGAGGGCCGCCCTCCGCCTGCCGGCCTTCGATTCGTACGAGTGGAGCGATGCCGACGTCATCCACCTCATGCAGACCATGTTCGTGGAGCTGGGCTTCATCGAGAAGTTCAGCATTCCGGTGGACACGCTGCGCGAGTGGCTCTACGAGGTCTACAAGCACTACAACGAGGTGCCCTTCCACAACTTTCGGCACTGCTTCTGCGTTGCCCAAATGGTGAGCTAAACTCCATATATACTCTATACTATAATATAATATATATCAGTTCAGACATCTTTATAAACCTTAAGCTCTTACTTTCTGTGCTACAATTTAAGTTTCCCTTGATTATGAGCAACCAAATATGTATGTATGTGTATTCTTCTACAATGAAGAGCTGGTATATTTGTATATATGGAATATTTTTGCAAGCAAGTGAAAATTCCTTGGAGTGAAATCGGATATGCGCTGTAGTTTTCCCCTAATGGCCTTTCCTTGGGCCATACACGTTGTGATCTAATATATAATATTACACAACCCCCCACCACCGCGAGCCGATTCGTGTCGCAAATTATTAATAAAATACTCGAACGTAGCTGGCATAGAAATAATAGATGCAGAGCACTAATAAATGCATGTAGAATGTGTGTGTAGATGTGTGTGTGCGAACAGACAGAACTTGCAATCGATATAATGTGGGAATTTTTATAAGGCGCACATAAGTACTGCTATATTCCATATCTGAATCTCGCGGACTGTATCCGGTGTCTGTATCTGTGTGACTGTATCTGTGTGAGTGTATCTGTGTGATTGTATCTGTGTGACTGTATCTGTGTGACTGTGTCTGTGTGACTGTGTCTGTGTGCGTGTCGCTTTGTCATTGTGTGGGTGCCAACAATGAGCGGCGCCCAGTTGTTGCAATGCAAAAATAAACCAAAGCGCCAAAGGGCAATTCACCCAAAACGCTCACACACACAAACACACGTACACACACAAACACACGTACACACACACAAACACACGTACGCACACACAAACACAGGAGATACGTGTGAATGCCTGTGAGTGCGAAATGTGGCTTAGAGCAGGACCTATTTTTAGCTGCCAAGATTCGTCCAAGATACGAAAGATACGAAGAATTTGTTTCTCTTTTTTAAATGGAAAGCCCGTGTGGCAGGAAGTGAGAGGTGCGCGGTAAGAGGCGAGTGGCAAAGGAAAGACCGAGTGACTGGTCACTCACCCAGTACTGTCCAAAAAAAAACCACCCATTTCCAGCCCAAAAAAACACAGAACAGAAAAAAAAGAAGCCTCCTCCCCAACCGAGCACTTAGAACAGCGACCCACTTGGCTGCTGCTCAAGTGCCAGCGGAACATATTTTGCCGTAACCTACATTTTTGGCAAATGAAAGTTGCCGGCTGTTGTTGCATCTTCTGCAGCGCGCTCCTTTCATTTTACTTGCCCCAAAATGCATACCCTATTATGCATTATACGTGGGCATAACCCACAAGCTAGAAAACTGGCATAATAGTTTATTCCTACTTTTTCCAATTTCAATTACATGTTTAATCTGCAAGTAGAGTACATCCCATTTTCACTACTCCATCACCTTAAAATGCAGCTTATTTTGCTTTCTTTTGAGGTCTCCTTTCACTTCTCGTGTAACATAAATAGCAGAAATAAATAGCTGAAATAAATTCAAATGCATTGTCACTCCAAGCTTATTTCAATGGCAAACTTTGCCATCAAGCGCTGCACTTAGTCGATCTCCACTGTAGCAGTAACTTTTGAAGGAACTAAGACAAAGACACACACACACAACAGGGAAAGAAAAAAACAACAAGAAAAGCGAAACGAAAACTTTAATAAATTATTTTTGCAGGCAACAAAGGCTAACAGGTAAAGGGCGGGTAAGAAGGGCGTGGGCGTGGCAACAGCGCTAGACTGCAAGCTGAAGTCAACAATATGGGAGCGACGGAGGGGGGTGAGGGGGGAAGGGTGGCGAAGGAGGACAATAGGACGACAGAAAGTCAGATAGTCGAGGCATCAAGTATACGCACGGTTGCCCCATTGCAAAATTGCTGCCACAAGCGCAACTATGACAATCGCATTATTATTTCTCCGCCGTTGTTGCTGTTAAATATGTTTGCCATAAACCGCATTATGTGCCAGACAAAAACAACAACAAAAACACAAGAATGCTACAAAAAAAAGCAAAAAAAAAAAAGGGGAAAAAAATAGAAGAAGACGAAGAAAAAAAAAACCATGGCCACGCAAACACAAACATGGGGGAGCGCCCATTGTCATCGTGCCCGTCATCATCGGTGGCCAACTCATTGCCGTTCCCACCTGCGCCCCACCTGTGTGCACTATTTTTATGATTGTCCTGGCCGCGTAACGGTATTGCACTTTGCACTGACCGAAGGACACTTGCCGCAGTCACTTTGGGCCACGAAAAAACTACCCAATTGCCGAGGATTTAAACATCCACTGCACATGGTTTTCTGGCTGCATTAACCTTGCAAAAGTAATTCACTTTTTTCCAGCTTATTTTATTTTCGATTTCTAAATATGTTCTTGGTTTATTTTGCAAATAAAACGAGCAAAGTGAATCAATTCTTTGGTGGTCATCAAAATCCTATTAAAATCATAAACCTTTATTGGTTTTGAACACAAAAAAGAGAGTGTTTTAGTTATTTGACTTTAAATCGAAAAGCTGCGACTAATAATTGTAAATAATCGTATGTTTGTGTGTGGCAATGACGCAAAAAAAGCAAAAAAAGCTGTTGGCAAAATTCCTTGTTAAATATGGCATACGAATCGATGGCAGAATGTTTGAATTTCGAACTCCGGCCAGCACTTTTTACCCACCCCACCCCATCCCCTATTCATTTTTATAGCTTTCCAACGATCCATATGCGCTGTTGCGTATTTTACAATTCAATGGGGACGGCCATTTGCATAGGCGGGTTTTGGCCATCGGCACACTTGCGGTTGCAAAAATAGCAACAAACTTAGGTAAAACCAACAGCAGTTGGTCAAATATAATGTGGCGTCTTCTAAATGTCTAAATATGATATTGAAATGAATCTTGATAATAGTTTTCATTGCAATTGAATGTCATACATGCGCTGGGTTTCTTCAGCGTGATTGTTGATTTTTGCACTGCTCTATTATTGCCACTTGCCGCAGCTGTGAGTGCTTGTTAGGGGGCATATGTGTGTGTGCGTGTGTGTGTGCGTGTGAGGACCTAAAAGCCGTTTGCAGGACATGACAGTCAAGCCGTTAAGCGGCTTTCGCCCCAACTACAAACAGGCGAACAAAAACTGCTGAGCATTAAGGCAGCGGCAAGAGCGTAAATTTAAATTATTGAACCGAAGCCGCCGAAAAGCGACTGGTGGCTTGTACTCCTTGTTTTTTTTTGTTTTTTATTCTGTTCTCTGTTTGTTGTTTTCTTTTTTATTCGTTGCCCCTATTTTCCCGGCGAGAATTTAGCCGCCGCTGCCCCGCAAACGCAAAGGGGGCGTGACCGAACACACTTTGACTAATTTCCATTGGCTGCACTTTTCATCTGACGCTGCAGTTGATTTCCTTGGTGTATTTTTGCCACTATCCGCTGAAAAGTTTGCCAACAAGCAGAAAATGCACCACCCTTGGGAGTTGGAATAGTGTGGGTGGTGGGTGGTGGATGGTGGGTGGTGGGTGGTTGGTTTGAGTGGGTTGTTAGTTGTCTGCGTCTGTTTGTTGACAATGAATTTAGATAAACTTGCGAAATTCGAAACGCAAACAGCATTTGCATTTGCATAAATTTATAGCAGCACCACCACTCCCTCCCCCTGCGCCCACGCTTTGTCTCCCAGAGAGATTTTGTTTTCACACCATATCCCTGCATACATATAGACTCCATATATATATGTATAGATATGTATAGATATATATGCATATCGCATAGCCCTCGCTCTTTCACAATTTCGATCCCCGGCCCCTTTCACTCGCACTTAATGCCAAAGTAAACGCAATGGCGGCGAAAGTTGTGCAACAACTTTTACGTCCAGAGACCCCAAAGTCTCACCTCTTTGGCCACCCAACCCCCTCTTTGGATGGGGCACACACCCCTCTCCTTTCCCCTTCCATCCCCCCCTCCACCTTGCAACTTTAGTGCAAAGAGCTGAGTAAAGTTTGCGCTGCTTTCGCATTTCGAAGAGCTTCAATTGAACGCTGTTGAAATTCCTCGAGGGTCTCCGTCGCCCAGTCATCTTCATTTGCAGCCAGCGCTTTGCAGCTCCGAAAGGACAGGGAGCTCGAGAATGCACGGATGGGACTAGAAGTTACCCAATCAATCAGAAGCGAAGTACTGGACCACAAAAATAAGTACTACAATCTGTAATCTCTATCAGTGAAAAAAGTCGGAATGAATCTGTGAATCTGTGTCTTTGGTGAACAAACGATGGTGTTGCATACTTGTAAACCCTTTTCAATATCTGGATTAAGTATGGCCTTTTCATTAATCTTGCGCAAACACAAAACGCCCTGCCGCTTGCCCAGCATACAGGGTATCAAAAAAGGGGTTAAGTGTGGCAGGAGTGTGGGTTTGGGGCAGGTCCTTCTACTGGTAATTGCAAGGGTTTCGCTGCAGACAAATTAAGTTGGCACAAAGCAGGGAGCAGGGGAGCATGAGGTTCGAGGTGCGACAGGAGCAAACGATAAAGGTTATAGACGGTGGATCGGATTAAATAGGTGGAAAAATGGTTAAATGCCAGGCAGCTTTAAGCCAGCCACCTTACCTTACCTTACCTTCGCTTAGCTTAGCTTACCTCACCTGTCTAACCTCGAGCGGATAAGTTTAAATGTTAAATTGCCAGGACTAATTGGCCGCATCAAGATAAATGGCTAGATCGATGATGCTCGAGGGCCAGATGATGCGCTGCATCCTTGCGAGGGAAGCAGACAACTGGTTTTCGCTTACAAATTCAATGGGGGAAAACAGAAAGCTGTATAATTAGCCGGGCGGGGGAATAATGAAGCTATTAAGTACAGCAACTTTTTAGTTTGGGTTGTAAAACAATTAAATAGCTTACTTCGAACTCTATGAATCAGAATGTATGCATAGATTAGAGATATAAGATATATATACAAAATCAGTACATTTTCTTTAGCTCAATATTCTTGTTTCTATATATACCATTATCATTAATCATTGTGCTTTTCAGATGTATGCCATAACGCGCCAGGCGAACTTGCTGAGTCGCCTGGGCGATCTAGAGTGTCTGATCCTGTTGGTGTCCTGCATTTGCCACGACCTCGACCATCCTGGCTACAATAACATCTACCAGATCAATGCCCGCACCGAGCTGGCTCTCAGGTGAGTTAATCCGCTGTGGATTTGTAAATATATGCATATATCTACATTTATATTTTCATTTGCAGATACAATGACATCTCGCCGCTGGAGAACCACCATTGTTCGATAGCGTTCCGCCTGCTGGAGCATCCCGAGTGCAATATATTCAAGAACTTCAGCCGCGACACCTTCAAGTGAGTTTCAGCTCGATTTAAGGTCCTATTTGCCCGGGGATTCGGTTCGGTGGCTTTGGGTCAATTAATTGCCAAGCATCCACTTTATGCGCGGCACGTACCGAATGACATTGCATTAAACGCTCGCCCCATTGCCGTGGTAATTAACAGCTACCAGCTTCCAGCTACCAGCTACCCAGCTGCCCAGCTACCAGCTACCCAGCTGCACTGCATCCAACGCCACAACGCCCATCTCCAATTTCCCAGCACCCACAGCGAACGCCAGCGCCACCCCACTTGACCTCCATCGCCCACCGCCCACCGCCCATTGTCCTGACCCAATCTGAAATCCATGCCAAGGCACGACTGCGAAATCCATTGATTTAATATTTAAAGAGCGCAAAACTGAGCAATTCTGTGGCGCCAGCAAAGCTGATGAACGAATGATACCCCTTATATATTAGGCAAACCAAAACAAGGCAATTTTTAGTTTTAAATAGGAATTTGCACATTTTGCATTATTTTGCATAATTCTAGTCATAGAATTATAGACTTTGCAACTTTGAAAAATCTATATACCCCACGGAAGTGCATTCGGTTTTAAAAATAAGTATCGCGAAAAGTAAAAAAAGTTGCAGCAGAAGAAGAAAAGCGTAGTTTTCTACGGAATGTTCATGCAGCTATTGTTGTTTTTCCATTGGTTTTCCCTGGTTTCCCTGGTTTCGCTGGGTTTTTGCTGGATTTCCCACGGTTTTCCGCTTACAATATGCAGCCTGGCTGGAATCGAATGAAGATTAAGCTGTAATTGGCCCGTACACGACATAATCCCAGTGTTCAGCGCGTCGCTTATAACTTAACTTAATGCGAGAGAAAGCGCCAATCGAGTGCAATTGAAGTCCATCGAACGCACAATTGCCATTGAGCAGCCATCGATTTATCGAGTAATTAATATAAATCTCTCACGGTTTCGTTTGCTTAAAATGTCAGTTCAAATTTATGTTGTGTGCGTAACACTGCAGTTAAGAGCAGCTTGCAACAACCCTAAAGTATCTTTATACATTTAACAATTCAAACGAAATCGTTAGTTGTGCATATGAAATGTAAATGTTATGTTATACTTATTAGCATGCTGTTTCTACAAGTTCAAAGACTTTCACCTTATTAACGCTTATCCAATCACTTCTTTTAAGCAGTTTCGATTAGCTAATGAAAATGGCGAGGAAGAGCGCCATGTTTGCTTTCCGCAGATTATACGTTTATATAATAAAGCTATTTGATGGCTTAGCGAAGCATTTTCCGCGCTTAACTGTTAAACTGACCCCCCGCAACTGGCTTTTCGCATTCTAAACTCACTTGCCATCCTTGCCACTTTCCCCACTTTCCGCACTTTCCCCGCTTTCCGCACTTTCCCAAGTTTCCCGCATTTTCCTGCCATCCACTCCACGGCTTTTCTTGCAATTTCATTTATTCTGCGTAATTTTTTCTTTACTCCGCATTCATTGCATGCATTTTATATTGGAAAATATTCCACAAACACTAATTAAGTGGATTAGCCGGCGAAATGCTTTGCCACGACTTTGACTTGCATGGAGAGAAGATGTGCGTGTGGAAAGTGTGGAAAATCGCGAGAAAATGCGGGATAGTGGATACGGGATTGTTGCTATTGCGAAATGAAAAACGGGAGGCTGGCTGGCTGGCATCAAACTTCATCATCATCATCATCGCCAATCACAGCAGTCATCATGAACAAGGAACGCAATCAAGGGAAAGCCGCGCCCTTGACAACATAATCGCCTGCCGCCCTCTAACACACATTATCCACCCACTTTTCCACATTTTCCCACATTTTGCCGCATTTTTACCCCCTTTTGCTTGGCAAGTTTGTGTGCATAAACTATTGGATACTTTTGGGAGTTTTTGATGGTGAAACTTGTTGGCAAATGCACACAATATGCCAGCCATCATCAGACGAGTGGGTGGTTAAAGCGGGCGGAAAATGCGTGGGTGGCAAAGTGGGTGGTGTAACGTGGGTGGTGAAAAGCGAGTGAAAAGCGGTTGGGGAATCGATGTGTGGCCCTTGCCAAGCATCCGTAGACAGTTGTCGTTGCGATTAGTAAGCATGATTATTACCAGAGAATTGCTTGGCATGTGCATAAATTTGGCCATTGTTCCTGGAATATCCAAGCAAATAAGTAAATATTATTATTCCATTTGCCTCGGCAATAACAAGTCAGACCGCTGAGAATTATCTCCAATTCGAATGCTGCAATTCGTGTAACGAACTAATATCTGCAGTTTCGAAAATGCATTCTTCTCTCCTATTAGGGAAATACAAAACAACTATTAGTTGGTTAATAATAACTACCTATTAGTTACTTAGGCCAGGAAAATAGTTTTTCACAGCACATTTGCTGGGATTAATGAATTGGATATCTGCAATTTAATTAACACATTTGCTTGAAGTAATGAAAAACAGATTGCGAATAAATCATTAGGCAAACTTACGTAGCAGCATATGTACATGGTATTAAAATGAAGGTAATTTGATTTAACAACTGCATTAATCACTACTTAATTGCATCACTGTAATAAGCTACAGCGCAGGTAAAGTGTATTTACATTCATAAACCGATTTCATTTCAAAGCAATAATGGCAAATATTTGAACACCTGCCAAATTCTTCGTATTTTGTTGCATATTGTGGGGCTGATTCTTTATTTATATGCTGCTCTGGTGTATGTGCATGTGTGTGAGTTCCCAAGTGGGCGTTACAGGTGTGGTAGGCGTGGCATTTTGCAAAAAACAAACTCAACTGCGCGTGGTTGCATTTCATTGGATTGTGGCCAAACTCCAATTTCGCAAAAAAACGAAAAAAAAAAATGGCTACACTTGTGTGTACATGTAAAAAGGTGGCTGAAAAGTCGATGATGGCAATTGCAGAACAACAAAAAAACAATAAGTGCCTGAAGTGCAATATCAGACAAATAACAACAGAAATAATTAAATTTACATTGACCAGCGGCTTTACGTGGAAAACATGGCACTTCTATTGATTATAAAAACATGCTTGCATATCAGAGTTTTTACATTCGTACATGATTGCTACATGATTGCCATAGATCATACATAATCATTTATAATTTCTATAAAAATGAAGACAAGTTGCCATTGTTTCTCGTTACTTTCGGGCTACAGTCTAATTTATTGCTGTGTCGATTAGTTTATAACATTAAAACATCAGTTTAAACTAGAGATTGGACATTGGAGCGTCACCAAATGCGGCACTTGTCGATGGGATTCATGTCGCTGCTGGCCTTGCACTGGAAGGTGTCGCCGAACTCCGGCATGTTGCCGAGCACATTATTAACCCGCTCCGCGTGTCCGGCATGTCGACTCAGGCCACCCGCCGCACTGGCCACCGTGCCACACCAGTTCTGGGCAAAGGCCACGAAGAAGGTGCGCAAATTGGGGGCGCCGCCACTGCGACGGCGATATGTGTCGAGGGCCAGGCGAAGACCCTCCGTATCGGCGATGTTCTCGTTGACGGTTAGCGTGGCATTACTGTACCGTTCGCCCAAATAGCAGCCGGCTCGCAGGCTAAAGCGTATAATCGCCCTGGCCGGCCACTGGCCATTGGCCAACTGGCCGGTGGCATCGTAATTAAGGCCATCGTAGTCGAAGGCGTGCACCATTTCGTGGGCCAGGATGTAGCCCAATCCGGCGGACAGTTTGGCCAACGCGTCCGCCTCCTTGGAGCACTGCTGCTGGATGAGGGGCGTGGCCAGCAGGCCGAGCGGCAACTCAATGCGATTCAACTTGAGGCGATAGTAGGCATTCACGGACAGCGGATCCGCTGGCGCCGAGGTCACCGGCTCGCCGAAAACCTGCCGGAATTCCAATTTGGCCTGGCTAAGTGACAACTGCAATACGTTCTCATCACAATTGCCGCGCAGCATTGCCGGCAGATTGAGATTGGGAGTGGAAGTGGGTTCCTGCAGACGAGGCGTTAGCAATCGCATGGCCCTCAGTTTATCACGAGCCAAGTTTCGGGTGACCACATCGTCGTGGAAGACCTCCGTCTCATTCAGCACCAACTCGAATTGCTGCTTCAGATCGCGAAAGAGCACGGCTATCTGCTGTATGGCCGTGTCATACACATCCTGATACGCGTCACCCAGCACCAACTGCATTTGCAGGCGTCCCAGCTGCCCGGGCATTAGTTTCCTCAACTGTTCCAGGCAGTGTTCCCGCTGGCTGCTCAGCTTCTCGTCGTCGTGCAGTCGCAATTCAAAGTGTGCGGGCAACTGCAGCAGCAGCCACGTGGACATGATCGTGGGATCCAGCGTGTGCTCCGCCAGTAATCTCTGCAGACCCTGCAGATAGTCCACATCCGCCACCAGCAGCAGGCTCGTGGCATCCCAATCGATGCCCTGCAGGATCGTCTCAAAGTATCTTCTCAACTCCAAGCCGGGCAGCTGCTGCTCCAAATCCCTGAGGCTCTCGGGCCTGCGCAGCACCAACGTCTGCTCCTCCTCGCTGGGCAACAGCTTCTGCAGACTCTTCTCGAATGCAACCAGCTTCTCGGCCAGCAGCGCAGCTCTACGCACTCGCAGGCCCAGCTCCAGCAGCAAAACCTTCAGATAGCGCTGATACAGGAACTCATTCAGCTCATCATCGCGGCCCAGCAGCTCGAACTTGGGTGGCAGCAGGTAGAAGATCCGCTGATCCGCCGACTGCCAGTTGTCCAGCACCAGGAGTCTCCAAAAACCCTGAGCTCCGTACCTGCGCAGGCCGGCATTGGCCAGCACCCAATCGAAGGAGCCGGTATTGTTGGTCAGCAGCGGGAAGTTGGCCCCAGTTTGTGCCAGTGCATCGGTGTAGGTCCTTATCGACTGGCCACTCGACAAGCAGCTCCTGTAGAATGTGGCCAACTCGTTGATTGCCAGGCTGCTAGAGGAGGTTGCGGTGCTGGAGGTGTTGGAGAAGGTTAAGGTGCTGACGGGTGGGGATTCCTCTAGAGATCGGATGAGCTGCAGCTTTAGATTTGCCACCCACTTGGATCGCATGTCATGGGCACCCAGAGTGCGCTGCGAAGTGCTCGCATACCAATTTCCGCAGGCATGCTGATGAAAATTCTCGCACGGCTTCTCCTCCGCATCCATGTCGTGCTCCAACTGCAGCTGGCAGTCCTGGGATGCCACCAGTTGCAGCAGCATTACGACCAGGATCAGCCAGGTGATCGAAAATGGTGCCTTCATTGCAATAGCAGCAGCAGCTCACTTCCACTTACAGCGACGTTTGTTTACTGACTTCCTCTCCCGCGAGTCCAAGTTCTAATCCGAATCCGAATCCCAATCCGCAGCCCAAGTCCGGTGCGCTGATAAGCCGCCGATAACCGCGCCTGACATTCAACGTGAGTCCGCCGCTGTCAGCGGCAAACGAGGGGAGTTCCAAGGGTTTTGCCCCAACCAGAAATCGCAGGAAAAAACGTTTCACAAAATTCCAATGATAATTATATATTATATGGCTGCTGAATAAGAGTTTATTTATTTCGATTGTAAATGCCTCTATATTCCCAATCCAATGCCAACTTACATTTCCATCCAGTGAAATCGTGTCAAACGTGTGTTGTAGTAGTAGTAAATCAGCTAGTCACAAGGCCAAATCGTTGAGATGAAACCGGAGATAATGCCACCCGAATTTGCTGCCGCTCCTCGAAAGACACTGGGCCCCAGCATTTACCGTTAAATCGGAGCACACGCGTAATCAATTAATCATCTTCCATCGCCACCTACCTCCTCACCTCACCCCTCTCTTGATGTCTCTCGATTTCAGGCACTTTGCCATGCAAAACCAAATTAGCCGGCCACCTTCAATGATTTGCCCTTACCCCACAAACAAGCACGTGTACACTGCGAAAAATGGGAATAAGAAAAAGAACTACAACACATACATATATAGTAGTAGTAATGAGCAAAAGTAGTAGTATACATATGTAACAAATGGTGTTAATTGTGCCACAATTAGACATATTTTTTATTTAGGTATTTCTACATTTAAACGTGATAGTTTTGATATTGAAGGCGCTAACTTCTGTGCGTGTAGTGTCCTCTTGCTGTGAGTTGTTGTTTCGATTGGGAACAAAGCCCGCTGCGATTGGGATTTTAATAATGTTGAGAGTCAAATTCACGCTGCCTGAGAAGCAGATACAATTGCACGGAAATGAATGAAAGGGAAAAGCGCGGAAAAAAGAAAAGGAAAGCAGGACAGATTAGCGCTTCTTCGATCGATTACTGTGCGACTGTAACTGTGTGAAATTCAGGAGATTGAATAAATGTTGACTCATGTCACAGGTAGAGCTAAGAATCGAATCAAACTGAAAAAAAGTTCCTGGTAAAGTTTAATAGATTATTTGTATCTTACATAATTCGGAATTCGGCATCAACTTATCAACAGCTATAAACAGTCAACAAAAAAGTGAATTCATCAATTTAAATTCGGTGTAAACTAGAATACCTGCAAAGTATCTATTTCAACTTTCTTGCAAAACTCATCGGGATGGAGGGCTCAGTTCCGTTTAAGGCAGCATTTAGTTGGTCCCAAAACCCCAATGCAATTTGGGTAGAAAATGCATTTGGAAATTGCAAAGGGGACTGAGTGGAAAATCGGTTTTTCGCATTTACATTTAATCCGCACCTCCGCTCCTCTGGTCGCCTAATTGGGATTTTCCGATTTGCTGTTTAGTAAGTAAACTATCGGCACAAGCAGCCGTGTTTGCTTGGGGATCAACTTCTGACCGCCGCACCACGTCGCTTATGTGCCACAAAATCGAGGAATAAAAGTTCAATTAAAATTCCACAAACAAACTGATGAAGGATGTGCGAAGCTTAAATGTGGGCGTACGAGTTGAGGGGGCGGGGCGGTATACTTGAAAACAGCTGCTTCACTTGAGCCAAAAATAAATCATCCAAGAAAACGCAAGCGGCGAAGGCAAAAAGTAGGAGCAACACTGCAAAAAAAAGCTATATATAAATTAAGTTGGTATTTTCAAATAGTTTTGAATGTCGAAAGTACAAAGTACAAATCCCTCTTCATGAGTTACTAATTTTTTGTTGAAAGCATCCATTGTAACAAAGTATTGATTTGTATTAAATATCTATTTATGTTGTAAGCATGGCTTAGATTTTTTCTCCCAGTGCAGAGTTGAGGAGAAAAAGGATCTGCTGGCGGCAGATTCGGCACTCGACGCTTTGCAAATTAGTTTCGAGTTGAGTTTTGGTTGGCGCTAGGCGCATTTCATGCAATTATTTAGTCATAATTAGCGCATAATAGTTGCCGGTTTTCGTCGGCGCAAAACTTTGCTCATCTGGCAGTCCGCTCGCCCATTTCCCATTTCCCATTCCGCATTCCCCATTTTCCATTTTCTGTTTGGCACAATTCATCATCATCAACGCGGAGAACAAAAGAAGTTGCCTGCTGCTCCTTTGGCAGGATAATGCCGGCAAAGGATAATCACTGCACTTGCCTCTTTAATTGAAGCATATCCGCCTGTTACGCACACCAATCAATTTCTGTTTGCAACTCCAAACTCCATTCCGTTTCGTTTCGTTATGAAATTGCGAGTATTTGGCATTGTTATTAATTAAATCCCGATTTGAGTGGCACAAACTCATGCGTAAGTTTATTAATTAAGTGACAGGCATTACAAGGTGCATTGCATTGCATACCGGAGATGCCTCCATTTTGATTGTTTTTGAACCAATTAAGTGGCAAAGTGAATAATGTCGGTTGAATGCTTGAAACACGCTTGTGCTTGTGCAGCATGAATAGTTCATGGTCGCACTGAATTAATGACAACATTGCTTACCATGTTATTAGCCGTAAAGGTTATCCATTCCATTCCATTTGCAGTTTAAATGGGCAAAGGCTGTTGCCATCACCTGAAGCCCATCAAACTGTCAGAAGTTGTTTAGTCATTGATGGAGATGCAATTTTCCGTTCAACGTAGTAATTCCCACTGCAAAATGTGGCGTTAATCCAACTGATGTTGCCTGCGCTGGGAAAATAATAAAAGTAGATACAAATATATACGCATACATATATAAGTTTATATAAAGTCGTGACAGACGGCGGGTGAAATGCGTTGCTCCATTTGCAGTTTAAATGCGGCAGTTGCAGGCGCTGAACTTGCCACCAGGAGTTTGGAGCTGACGTGCAGCCAATGCAGCCAATGCAGCTTGACACGAAAAATTCAATTTTCCAGCACGCTGTTCCACTCGCTTTTCCTTTTGCTGTTTCTTTAGCTGCACCCGACACTCTTGTCTTGGGTGCCTCAATTTCAAATAGAACGAAATGCAATTTGATATTTAACGCGCGCTGCATTTGTCAGTCTCTCCTCGGCCTGTTCGCTGTTCTCTGTTCGCTGTGCTCTGTATTTTTGTATTTCAGTTTATATGTTTTATTTCGCTTTTTCCGGGGAAAGAGCACTTCATTGGCCTTGTTTTCTCGTAAACACTTTCCGGTGCCCACACTAGAGCAAAAGCCAAATGAAAAGCCAAACGCAATCTCGACTCCACTTTAAGTTGAAGTTGCAGACCGCCGGCGGGCAAACCAATTTTCAGCCAAAACAAAAGGGCAAAACTTTTCAAATTGTTGCAACTCGATTCCGCAGAGCAATGCTGCAAATTAAGATTGCACTCATACGAAGTGAGCCTTTGTCACTCACTCATCACATTTTAGTTGTGAAATGAAATAAAAAGGTGGTTAATATAATATAATTAATATAACTACTCTTATTTTCGTTGTTAATTTTTCAGTAACATTCGCGAGGGCATCATCCGCTGCATTTTGGCCACGGACATGGCGCGTCACAATGAAATCCTCACGCAGTTCATGGAGATAACGCCCATCTTCGACTACAGCAACCGTGCCCACATCAATCTGGTAAGTACACCCACCACCTGATGAGTAGGGGGATTACTTACACTTATCTCCTGGCGCAGCTCTGCATGATCCTGATCAAGGTGGCGGACATATCGAACGAGGCGCGACCCATGGACGTGGCCGAGCCCTGGCTGGACCGCCTGCTCCAGGAGTTCTTTGCCCAGAGTGCCGCCGAGAAGTCGGAGGGATTGCCGGTGACGCCGTTCATGGATCCGGACAAGGTCAGCAAGCCGGGCTCACAGGTCCGCTTCATCGGACTCGTTCTCCTGCCACTTTTCGAGGCACTGGGCGAACTGGTGCCGGAGCTCACCGAGCTCATCATCATACCCGTGCGCATCGCCCTCGAGTACTACAGGTACCACACTCAACTTGCGGCACTAAACATATTCCATACAATCTCTGAGATATTTTCTTCATTGTGTTTTCTTTTAGGCGCCTCAACGATGCGCAGACAAAGGCGCGCAAATCGGTGGCGGACAGCAACACGTCCGCGACCTCCGACAGCAACAGCGGCACCATCGACTCCAATGCGGCGATGGTCAGCACTCCGGGCGGAGCCAGCGACAAGCTTAGCTTGGACAAGGGACTGGGCAATTCGCAGGGCTCCGGCGCCGGAGGAGGAGGTGGAGGAGGAGGTGGTGGCACTGGATCTGGATCGGGATCTGGCGGAGGCGGAGGAGGCAGCAATGCCGCCGGTAGCGTATCGCCGCAAATGCCGCGCTCCGGATCCGGGATCAGTGTCAAGTCGCGACGCAGCATTCCATCGCAAAAGTCCGCCTCGAGGACGTCCGTGGATGAGCCCGGCGGAATGGCGGCGGAGCTGCACGATCTGCCGGAGGGCAGCGAGAGCGGTGACTCGGAAACGGCCACCGAAGTTGATGTAAGTGGGCCAGAACTATCTGCATCTGCACTAAACAATATAAACAAAACCATATTGAACTATACATTTATGAACATATATTTACGAATATTTACAAAAATATTTTGAAAATATTATTTATTTAATATATACATATATTATTACCCACCTAACGAAATCATATGAAATATTTTAATATCTTTTCGACTGGCCAACTTCAATTCCTGCGTAGGAACACAAAAAATGTCTGTAAACCCGAAGTGAATATTGTAACGAAACCCAAATGGTATTCAACTTACATTCTTTTGCCAAAATATATGCAGTTTGTGTTCTTAGTGTTCATGCCAATACAAAAAAATATATCCCCCTAAAGAAAGTAGTTCATTTTATTATTTTGCTCTATATATTTTTGTAGGCTTTAATGTGTGTACAAATGCTTCTACTCAAAATCATTGAAAGTAAAGAGAAACTTATGTAAAGTGTATTACATTTGGTTTTTAGTTCATTCCACAACCAGACTCAACTTTCTCATCTTATTAAGCTGTGAAATTCCATTAAAACCTTTAAAACTTGAAAACTGACACGAGGAAGTTTGTTTGAGACAATTACATTATGCACGGCATACCCGTATAATTTAATCAGAATTTCCCATTTGTGTTCGGCCATTGCAGGTGGCCGAGAAGACGTCCAAGTTCAAGGTGGACACCGAGGGCAGCAGCAATCGCAGCAAGTCCTCGCACTCGACCTCCCGCAAGTCCTCGCGCGAGAAGCGCCCCTCGATGATTGGCGAGCTGTGCAGCAGCGGCGGTGGCCAGCGGATCCGGAACTCGTACGGCAACATCCACGGCTATCACAGCAATCGCTGTCACTTTGGCAACAATCGGGCGGTCAGCTTGGATCAGTACAGCAGCGCCGGCAACAATCGCCGCCTGTCGGACGGACTGCCGCAGGTGATCTCGGACAGCAATGTCTTCTACGGCCGCCACAATCGCAGCAGCACGGAGACCACTGGCGCCGGCGGTGTGGTTGTTGGCATTCCGCAGGACACCAATGCGAACACCAACCATCCGGTCGGCTGTCAGCTGAAGGAGCTGTTGGCCCGCACCGAGGCGGACTCGGAGGGTGAGGGTGAGGGTGACGATGGCAATGGCAGGGAGGACAAGAAGAAGATTCCGCTGGTCATACCGCAGTCGATGCCGCAGCTGGCCACATCATCGAATGGTAACATATCGCCGACACTGGTGGTCACCGAGCAAATCCTGCCCAGCAACGGCAGCACACGGAGCAGCGGCAGCAGTGGTCGCGGCGGTTCCGGACTACCTGGCGGATCGGGTGGCTCTGGTATGCCGGGACCATCGGCCGGTTCTGGTAGTTCCTGGAAATCGAGACTACGCCAGTTCTCCGATTACTTTAGCTTCAGCTTCGATAAGAGCAACAAGCGCTTCGGCAGCACACGCAGCAGTCCGTGTCCCGGTTCCAATTCCAATTCCAGTTCGGGACGGGCTAACAACAATGCCAATGGCTTGGGTGAAAATCAGGACGCACTGGGAGCAGGCGGTGCCATAAAACCGGGCATGTGCTGCACCACCATCACCAATAGCACTGGATCGCCCGTTAAAGTCGAGACGAGAGGTGGAACCGCAGGCGGCGGTGCTGTGACCACCATGACCACCACCGGAAATGATGCCCATCAGCGCCATCGCGCCTACAGCCTGGATGTGCCCGGCATGATGAGATACTCCTCCAACGACAGCAGTCGCCATCCCAGCAACAATACGCTTCAGAGTGCGGGTGGCGGCGGCGGCGGCGGCGTTGCTGGCCTGACCACCGGATTAGAGGTCGCTGCCCAACGAGTGCCGCCCAGTTTGAGCGTGGAAATGGGCCTGGCCAGCGGCTCATCATCAGAGGCGGGCCCAAAGATTTGACAACAGGGGAGCACCAGGGTGGATGCGGTTGCCATTAGCAAGGGCTATGACGGGGCCGTGGAGCAACAGGAGGTGGAGGGCGATGAGGAGGAGCAGGACGACGATGACGACGATGATGGCCGCCAGGAGCAACGCCAGCTGCAGCGGCATCATCATCATCAGCAGCAGCAGCAGCAGCCGGACGCCTCGTCCAGCTGCGAGGTGTCCTCCATGTCGATGACCGTGTGGTCGGCGATTGGTCAGCGCTTGAACGCCCTCGTCTGCCATTGCTGCGAACGCAAATTACCGGAACCAGAAAATGTCTAAGTGGGTGGATAGGTGTGCCACGTCCCACGTGCCACGTGCTACCCAGTAGCCAACACCCAACACCCATCACCCATTCAAGATGCAAACCCTCTGCCCCCCTCAACTTTAGCAGCTGGGGGTTCCTTGGCTTTTGGCTTTCACACCCGTTGGCTTTGCCTGGTAGCTTAGGTTTTAAGTTTAACTCGTAGCAAACTACATTAGGTTTCCGCAGATTTTACTCTCTTGTTTTGTTTTTTTTTTTTATTAATTATTATTTGATATTTCTCTTGTTACCTTTTAAGTATTTTTATTTATGTACATGCGCATACACACACAAATATATATATACATCTATTATTATTATTCATCGAATATGCTGTTGTGGGCGCAAACAACTACGAGCTGCGTGTTTAGCACAGAAGCAGGCTTCATAAACAAATTTCAAAGCATTCCAGTTAATGACGTTCATGAAAGATCGATCAGCAACCGATGTAAATGCATTAACGATGCATTAACATTTTCCCAGGCTAGTTTCCCATCATGTTGAGAATGGAAATGGAAGATAACTAAGTTTGTTAGCTCATTTAAGTCCGATGCCTGGAATTCCTCGTAAATAGCAATTTCCCGTGCCACTGAACTCTCAGAAAATCAACAATGCGTTGAGTCCAGAACTCCAGACTCCCAAAAACGTTTGGGGCCTTGCGTTTCGCTCTCATGTGCAATTCACGTCTAATTAAGCAAAACAAATTTCGCCCATTGAAATGCATGGCATTCTAGGTACATCATCGATGTATGCAACAGGCATGGTCGCCGGTTTTATCCACTGTTGATTCGGTCCCAGTCGACTAATTCCATTTGCTTGCAGCTCGTTGCTGTTCTCTCACGCTTTTTGCCCAATTTTTTTGTTCGTTTGGTTCGATTTTTGCACGTGGGAGGAAAGTCGATGCAGCGGGATGCCCGCAGGAGCAATTTCCATGGCCAGTCGATTGGATTCTGCAGCCGCAGCTGTTGATGTTGCCGCTGTTGCTGTTGCAGTTGCAGTTGCTGCTGCTGCGGGGGCATTGGTGTTGCTGATGACGCTGATGGCAGCACTCAATTAGAAGGCACTGTGGGAGCTGTCATTCTTTCGATTATGCACGATTTTTCCGGCTGCAACTCTCGGCTGCTAAAAACGATTCCAAAAATGAGAATCCTTTGGGAGGTGGTGGGCCTGCAGAAACCAAAAAAAAAAACAAATATCAATTTGCATTCGACAAATGGAAACGATTGAGGCCAACTGCATTCACATATCCCAGAAAAATGCAGAAAATATGAAAAAACCCAAGTTAATTCTAATCAATGTACATTTCTGTATGTAATAATGTTACATAGTTAAAAACACAGACACACACACACACACAGACACACGAATGCAGAGCAATGCAAAAATGATTGCATACTTTGCAGGGCGACTCTGATTGGCGAAGACGAAACTCGAATTCAATTACGATATGGCAACGCAGAGATAAATAGAAAAGGAGCAGAGTTAATGAAATAATAATGAATGTATTGTGCAGAGGCGAGACCAAGCTGGTCCTTGGATACAGATAAAGCTATATTAACTGAAACAAATAAAAAGAGTTGCATTTTTTTTTTGAATGTGTGTAATTAAGTGAGCACTAATTGAGCGTTCAATTCGATGAAGGTGTTAAGAGGCATATTTATTCGGTGTACATTTGGATGTCTAGCGAATCGCAGCAAATACTCTTTACTAATTGTGCATTGTAATTGCAAGCTGCAGCATATATGTATGTACCTAGATGTGTACGTGTCATTTTCTCTCTAAGTTTTGTGTACGTTTGTTGTAGTGCGTAAGTAATGAAGTACTAACTATATATATATATACATATATATATATGAATATGAATATACATATGTATATATATGTATAAATATACATATATGTATGTAAACCAGAAGGCATGAGTGAATGCCCAGCTAAGTAATTCTCTGCGTGTGGATTTCCGCTCGTTGTGTGTTTTCTGTAGTTAGACTTGAGACTAGCAACCTAATTATAAGTTTATCGAATGTATTCGTGTATGTACCTTCCAGTCCCCGCACTTCAAACAGTTTTCTGTTGGTGGCCCTGCATAGACTGAGCAGGACACACTATATACTATACTACACATGGCGCCCGAACAGGGACTGCATGGTATGGCACTCAGATAAACAAGCTAGCAAATGATGGAAAATGATATAAAAGTAAAATCCTTTGACGGCTAACTCCTAGATGTAAGACTCTACCTAAACAAACCACTCGAAATTAGCTAACACATCAAATTGATTTGTTGCCTTATGATACTACAACTACTACAACTACTACTGTGCTGCATTACAGCTGTGTGAGTGAGTGCTCCGCGACGGAAAAGCTCACTTTTCCACAATTGGTCACAGCGTTTTATATTGTCCATGCCACCAACTTCCCTTGTTTGAATGACAAAACATAAAGACTAAAACTTGAATTTAAACAAAATCGACAAAACAAACAAAAAAATATGAAAAAACCAAACAAAAGAACTTTCCAACAAAACCAACTATACATATAGATACAAATATATATATATATACATAAATATTTATCTTAAAGATACTACAACTACAAAAGTCGTAAAAAAGAACTCTAGGTGTTTTACAAATGCATAAAACAAAAAAAAAAACAAATGGCAACTAAACCCAAAACCCAAAACCAAACGTAAGCCATTTCAAGCATAACTAAACTAGTTTAGAGCCCGAGCAAAAAAGATGGCAAAGCAAGTCAGATGTTGGCCAAAACCCAATATGGATGAACAAATTTGACAGGCCGAAAATATTAATGTCCTTGCAATGGATCAACAGATATCAATAATTAAATCTTTTAAGTCAATTCAAAGTATTTAAAAAAAAGAAGAGAATCCCAAATAAATGGCTGACAGTTTTTAACGATTGACTTACTTGCTACATTGCATCAAAAAATATTTCAATAAGTAAAGACAATAGGTGAATACGCATTAATAAAAACCAAAATAAATAATAGATGTTTACTACTTTGGATCATGTTTTCCCTAAAAGTCATTTTTTTAAGTCCGACTACAATTTTGAAATCATCTCAATTAATAAATTAAGAATTAGATTTTATTAAATTGTTTTCTATGTTGTCGAAATAATGCAAAAAGTACACAAAATATAATGCGAAAAAAAACGAAATGATTTGCCTGTGAGTGTATAACATTAGGATATCATAATTCTGTTATCGGTACGATTGCCAAACATTCAACGATTGACAGCTACACTACTTACATATATATATGAAACTCTGATTGAATCGCCAAAGAGCATTGCAGGGGCATTCCTATCGTTTTTCGGCAATCACGTAACTATTTAGCGTAATTTTTGGCAGTCAATTAAATGCTTCCCCCTTCCCAAAGTTGGTTGAATGTTAAATATGGGAGAGATACATCGGATGCGATCCGATAGCGATAGATAGAACGAGTTCCAAAAACACAAATGCTTGTTCGGACCTAATCAAATATTTAGACAAGGATATGAGCAATTTGGACCAACTTGACTAAACCCCCACACATAACCCTTGATTTCCGAAAGAAACCCCTGCAGCAACATATTTATGTATAAATGTATGTGCAAAACGATAACGATTCAGTATGTGTACAAACATAACACACACGCAGACACACCGACACCGACACGGACACAGATACAAATACAAATACAGAAGTCTTAGTGTGCAGTTCAACGTATGTAACAATCTCGTAGGTCTAAACCATAACTACCTGTCGACTTGCCGACCTAGATTGAGATCTACAATATCAGCTTAAAAAACAAAGAGCGGATTTGACGAGGACCTATGATCCTAGGAACAGTGGGAATGGAACAAAAGAAACGCTGGAAACGGAACAGGAAGCGCATGCATCTTACTTTATACTTTTCTACGTGACTTACAACTTGAGCCGAAGACGACAAACAACTAGAAAACTAAAAATAAACTTCCTAAACGGTTTCCACTAAAACACAAGCCTATCACACGCCCTAAAATCCACGCACACAAACGCAGCTCTGTCAATGAGAAGACTCCTTCACTTTCACTTTAGTGTGACCCTTCACAGCGACGATGTGACCAAGTGTGCATCTGATTCAAATGCGGAAAGCTTTCTGACTTGATTGTCAACAAATTCTTAATTATTTCTATATTTCTATATTGGGGCTTCGAACTCATTGACTCTGTCTGTCGAATAACCAAATGTCCAGGCAAGGCATCCAACCACCGATAATGGACCACACCCTGCACCAGATAGATAACCCGTAATAACCCCAAACCCAACTGCTTAACCCTCGAAAGCCTTGACCGTCATCTAAACTTGGTAAATAAAGCGTTACATCTACAAAACTAAGAAAAAAGCAACTAATATATGTGTAATTACTAGTGACCCTCCTGAACAACTGACAAAGCCTTTACTCAAAGAAAACACACACAACAAATACAAAGACTACAATTTTAATATACAAGAAAAGAACAAGAGAATCGAGATCTTTAAGCGAAATTTTAATCAAGATGAATGTAAGAGAGATCCTTGAACAGCATTCTTCGGCAGGCCGAAGTTTAGATGCTCTTTCAACGCCCACACACATATGAACTAAGGAAAGATCTATTATATATACATAAAAGCCTGGCCGCTTGCTCTTCAGTGTACTGGAACTGTTTTTTTTTTCTCACCTCTCATGTTGCAGGACTTTTTAAAAGTGAAAAGAACCAGAAAAAGTAAAAGAAAACATAAGTACTGGAGATACCCTTGCAAAATAGCGGAAAAACCCAAAAAAAAGAACGATCCTCAAAAACTATCTTTTGCAGGGGCATCAACAAGGTATATAGTATATTTTCAAATTTTATGTCAATGAATAGAAATGGATATATACATACACAGATATATACACATACCAAATAGAATCATAAATATATACATAAAAATAGTTATAATTTGTAAGTAACAACCGAGATCAGATCGTCAGCAAGCTAAATATCTTAAGGATATTTCTCCACACAAATACGACAGACACACAACACCCAAAAGTAGTTGAATTCTTTACGATGATCAAATAATATGGATCGGGAAATATTATCTCAGCAAAAGAGCAAGCATTGAGTGTAAATTAAACAAATTCAAGCATTAAAACAAATTCCCCCCCTCCCCCTGCCCCCTCACAGAACCGAAATATCCACAGATAATATTCCTCTCACCATCCAAAGGCAAGTTATACAGTGCATATGCATATACATACAAGTATAGAAACCAACCAAAGAGCATGAGAAAAAGAGAAAAACAAAGCGCTATGCAAATTCTATGTGAAGTAATAGTTAATATATATATATATACATGCATACATACACACCTATATACAAGCCGAAAAACATTTAGATGTAAAAAGCTCGTGGCACCTTCCCTCTTAAATAAACGAATCAAATATCGCTGAGTATCCCACGCAGAACAGTCAACATGGGTGTACAACTAATAAATCAGCTAAGAAACGAGAAATTCAATGAAACTTTCCCGAAAATGCATTTAAATGGTAAACAAATATTTAAATGAGATAACTCAACTTGTATTTAACACCTAGTTATGTCCAACTCAGATTAATGGCATACAAAGACAACCACATGCAACATACAAAATACAAAATACCAAATACAAAACACACAGACAGACAGACGGACTGCGATGCAAAAGGACTACTCAAGGACACACCAATACCAATAGAAGAACCACAACCTACGAGACAAACACGAACACACGGACACACTCACACACACACACAAGTATTTTTGTGTAAAAGTATAAAACAGAAAATATGAACTAATGAATGAATATGAAATATATTGAAATAAAATCATTTCCAAACTACTTATTAAAAATGTTCTGTACGTTTTTATTGGGCCAAAAAGTGAAGCTAAATATTTTTCAAATATTTATTTCTTCAGAAGTTTTTTTTAATGCTATAATTTATTATAATCGAACTTCATTGAGTGCTGCACATAATTTCATGTATATAACAAATTCATCTTTTTTATGTGCATAAATTGTATTGGTTTGCTTACTCATTCAAGTAGGCACTAGATTTTACTAGATTTACATTTTGAAATTACTTGAATGTAATCCTTTGGCGGGTATATTCCTCATTGAAAGCTTACCTTGGTTTCTGGTGCTCTTTCCGGACAAAGCTGTTTAGCTTTTGGAAAAGCTAATTCCCCTTCCTAAAACCGGAAGTACTTTTATGTCTAGTTCAGAAACTGAAAAAAGCTGTTCGCTGGTTCGAAGGAATACTAAGCATGTTTGCCAAAAGCTACGAAGCGATACGCATTTGTATCGAACAAAAGCTTGCAGCACGTTGTGTTGCACGGGAATGTTGCCGTTGGGGGCACCAATGTTGCTGCTGCCCCAAGCCAGCAACATTTGTTTGGGGCGCAGCCTCGGCGACGTCGTCAGTTGGCTCTTGACTCTCCCACGCTGCAGTCGGTGGCTCTGGCCGGAATCAGACCCGGAATCGGAAACGGAATCGGTATCGGAATCGCAATCCGAATCGGAATCGGAATCTTGCCCGGATTGCCAAGCGGACTGGGAGTGAGAGCGTGGTTCGTCACACTTGCAGTTGCAGCAGCAGTAGCAGCAGCAGCAGCAGCAGTAGTGGCAGCAGCAAAAATCAACAAAATCAACAAAGGCGACACAAAAGACGGTGGGCAAAAAGCAATCAGCAAACAGTCGCTTGTGAAAAGGACTCGGGAAAATAGGAAAATCGGGGCGGGGAAAAACGAAGAGGGCGGCAGGCCCTCTACCTACTACCTACTACCTACTGCTGCGCTCGCTGGCTGGGAAATTCGTGTTGTGTTGTGTTGTGTTTTTGTTTTCACATTTCCCTTCCTCTTTTTTTTTCAAGTATTTTTAGTGCTTGCGTGCGAAATTTTGTTGGTGTCAAAGTTAAACAATTTACGTGAGATGTAAGTAGCAGAGCCTTGAAATGAGCAAAAGTAGCCAAAAAAAAAACAAAAAAAAAATGAAATAGAAAAGGGAAAATCAATGCGGATACGCGTGTGCCCCTATGTGTGTGTGTGTGTGTGGTGTGTATGTGTGTGTGTGTTTGTAAGAAGGAAAATCCATAAAACACGTGAAGTGAAACTCGAACTTGTCGCTCTCTTTTTTTGGCGTACAGGGCACGCAAATAATAAGTAATAAAATTCGAATTAAACACTGCTTGTATGCGGATGTGTGTGTGTGTGCAACTTTCTGTTTTTGGCAGCCGCAATGGGCCAAAATATTTGTGAAAAATTGATGGGAAAAGAAATGCCAGCGAGAAGCCCCAAGAAGCTTTGTAAACAAGCAACTCGGCTGCCAAACACGGAACTGCTGCCGAACAGCTGATCCGCCGCCCAACCACCACCCCCTGCAACCACCCACAAAAAACACACACACACACAGAGGCAGAGGGGGCAGAGGTAAAATTGCTGCCAAAAACTGTCTGTCGACACAATGCAGCGAAACTTTTGTGGCCAACAGAACAGTGGGCAGAACTTGCAGACCTGCCTGCTGATATAATGCAATGTTGATTGATCCAAATCAACTGAATTCAATCAAAAATCTCTCAACCAAATCAAATCTCTAACAAAAAAATAGTTGCATATTTTGGCGTTTTTTGAATATATTGATTTTAAATAATATAAAACCGAATTGTTAGTATAAAAACTAAACTAGTTGTTTTTTGGGTTAGTACATTTAAGCCACTGTATAACAACATGGAATTGATTAAGTTTCCAATAATATATCACCTTTCTCCACACACCCAAACACACACACACACACACACATACACACGCAAAGTGCAAGGACAGGCTAAGAAGAAGCAGCAGTAGGAAAAGGATAATTGCAACAGCAACATACGAAGCAACTGCAACTGCAACAGCAACATTTGCTGCCAGTGCAGCTCCCACAGCCGTCGCCGCCGCCAAGTTCAAAATCAACGCCTGACAATGACAAAGGCAGCAGCAGCAACAGCAGCAGCAACAGCAATAACAGCAGCAACACCAATCAAAACAGCAGCAGCAGCAGAAGCAGCAACATCGGCAGCAGCAGCAGCTGCAACTGCAACCAAAGCAATAACAATCAATGGGCAGCAAGCGACATGGCGACGTCAACGAGGCTGCACAGCAGCAACAACAGCGGCAACACGAAACATGCAGCAGCTACAACAGCAAATGCAGCAACAACAGCAACGATTGCAACGCCTGAAGGCGGCCGGTGGACTGGAGGCGTGGCTGCCACCAATGACGTCGCTGTGGCGGCTGCCAACTGACTATCTCGCCCAGCTGCTTTTGGCCCTCTGCCTGCTGGGCTGCCTCAGCCCCTTTACAGGTAATTAGCTATTAATTTCAGTAGCAACATAAATTAGGCACCTAAATCGGGGTGGCTCCTTCTCAATCTTACTAACTTACACATATAGATAACTGCTCAGTCAATAGTGCGTATGAGTGATATGCTACACTTTATCACGTATCCGACGCGTATGCCCATAGAACATAGATTCATTGGAAAAAGAAACCAAGGTCCACCCTAATGAACACATTTGCATTTCCTCGTTAGATTTACCAAACTTATATATGTAACTCCTCAGTCACCAGTGCGTATGAGTGATATGCTAGACTTTATCACGTATCCGACATGTATACCCATAGAACATAGCTTCATTGGAAAAAGAAACCAAGGTCCACCCTAATGAACACATTTGCATTTCCTCGTTAGCAGCGCCTCTTCCGCTTCTTCTCGCGCACCTAAATCGAATCAGTTTTAATGTCCTCTAATGACGCGATTATCCAGGACTAACATTTGCCTTCCGCAGAAAATTCATTTTGGTTGTAGGTACGCACAGCAAAAAATAAAAGAAATCGAAACTGTCAGAAATGCGCCCATAACAATGTCAGCCTGCCGTTGGTTTTTAGTATTATTTTCCCTTTTTTTTTTGCGAAATTTGCATATATCGAAGGTTGCGAACACAAGCAACACTCCAATTTCTAAGGCGCCGGTGAGTCGGCAATAAATCTGCCTATTACAGTGAATATTCAACCAAAAGGGATGCCCACCTATTTCGAATCAATAATGCAAATGCCTTAATGTTGGCATTAAAAGTACATTTATCTCACGAGTTTTGCAATCAATTATTCAGCTGGCTTAATGTAACTTAGTTTGCATAGCTCACCCATAATTCTCTCGAGTTTTCAAATCAATAGTTTTACTGCCCACAAATGGCGAAACACAAATAATGGTTGTAACGGCAAGTTGTTCAATAATTTAGTTTGCCAAAAAGTAAGCAAGTTAAGTTTTCATTGCCAAAAGAAAAAAAAGAACTTTCTAACTTCCTATCTAAGATTCATGTGCTTTAAAACTCCTGGGAAACAAAGCGAATGCCTACTGTAGCCCACCTTGCCAGTAGTGCTCAATCAAATTTGATGATTCTGTTTTTCTTTTATGTGCCAGTCGGAGCCGAGCCATAAACAATTGCCAGCGGAATGAGAAAAGTCTCGAGATTGCAGGAAAAGGGTACAACTGCAGTGGGAAAAGGGCTATTTTCCAATGGAAAGTGTGGAAAAGCACTTTTCTATTTGTGATCTCTGCAAAAGCAACTAAAACTGATACATTTTAATGGAATAAGTTACATTTTAGCTATTATATTTATTATATTTATTGCAGAGCAAAGTTAAATATTTTTCAAAATTTCTTCAAAACCACTCTGGCTTTTCTAGCCGTGTATGTTCCCTCTATTGAGCAGTTTGAGTTGTTAGTAAGTTGGCTACAACCTTGACTTTGCACATGCAACGAACACGGCTGTTCGGCTTTAACCCTCTGCTCCCAAACCGCAAAATGAAAAAACCACTTTGGTTACACACAATTTTGAATGTTAGAACAGAAGGCTAGAAGAATAGAAGAGGAAGAAACTGGAACATGTGGCCGGTGCTCAAGTGCTGATGGGTTAACTCAAGTGAGATTGAGATTGATATCGAACGATATTCCCCATCTCATGATTGATGGGCATCGTATCGTTCGATACGCTTTCTATGGCATTTTCCATGACGATGACATAACAGCCTCTAATTAGCTGCATGCTGGCCTCTGTGGGCGTCAATGGGTTAAGATGAGTACCGCTTAGAAACAATATTCAAATATAATGAGAAATACTTACAGAAAATGCTATGAATATTGCTGGAAAAATTGTAGAGAAGTAGATTCAATTGAAATTGATGTTTCCTTTTTAAAATAAATGAAGTTAAGCTTATATTTAAGAATTGTGGGGCATTGGCTTACATAAAGTGGCACAATCGATGGATGGTGGAGCATTGCGTTTGAGCTAATTACAGTGGCTACTAAAAGTGGTGCTCGTTTACTTTTTTCCTCGTGATTTCGATGGTGATGGTGGTGCAATCAATCGACCGTTGAGTGGTGACAAGAGTTTGCTGGGTTGCTTGGTTTGCTGGTTGGTTTGCTGGTTGGTTTGTGTGCTCCATCGAGAGATGCCATCGCCTTCAACGATGCAATCGATCCACTCAATGGCTAATCTCGGCCCAAATCGCGTAGTCAGGGTCATCTAATGGCCGCCATCGTTGGCTGCCCAAATTTGCTCTTAAAACAAGGGATGCTCTTTGGAATTTTGACTGCAAGCACCAACATTTATGGCACTTTAAATGTTTAAAATTGTATATAAACTTAGATTTTTAGTGTGTAACAATTGGCCCACGTGCCTCAGTCTTAGACGCTACATGCAGGCTGTCCTCTTGGCACATTGCGCATACGACACGTTGACAGGCCGACATTACAGAGGCCAAAACAAAGGGGTAAAGTGCTAAAAGATAAAGTGGGCATGCAGGGGGTTGAAGGGGTTAAAGGGGTTGAAGGGGGTTGAAGGGGTGGTGCGGACGTGACCCGGCTAATTACACAGCAGCGTGGCATTGAACATGGTTTTATAATCTGCGCTTCCGTTTGCAAATCGCCAGTTGCGAAACAAGCGTTTGTTTTCATTGCATATAAAATATTTGGTTAATTACATGTGTTTTTCTTGCGGTGCATAGAGTGGCGAATGAGAGTCGCAAGGCAGGCAGCAGAAGTGGAAAACTTGATGGCTGCACTCACTCGACGATGCCGCCGTGACCCTGCCACTTTGCCAGCCCCTCGCCCATCCGGCCTGCCCCCGATTTTCCTCTGCTTTTTCACAGCTTTTCCACCGCCTTTCCTTTCCTTTCGTTTTGCTTTCCTTTGCGCTGCTTAGGCATTTATGAACTGCTTCGACACAAGGCTACTGCAACTGTGGCAGTGCATTTCATTTAGAATGTGTGTTTTTTCTTTTCCTGCTAAAGAGGCTCATTGTTGTTGGCCAGCCAGCATTTTGAATTGGCCACGAGTGGCAAAAGCGGAAAATCTTTTTAAGCATTCTTCCTCTTGTCAAGTTCGGGAAAGTGGCATGTGGCATGTGGCATGCGGCGTGTGGCGTTCGACATTGAAAGCGAACTTCCCACATAGCCGCCAAGCTAAGCAGCTTTCAAATAATTCAAATAATAAACTAATATATAAATACAAATTAAACAGACTCATGTGGCATTTAAGACAAGACATGTGTGCATATGCAATCACATAAATTGAGCCAAATTGTGAGGCAATTGAAAGCGAGCATTTTTCAATTGACTGCACTCACTGGCAGCTCCTTCAATCTACACACGTTGCTGGCACTTTAATTACTTGAAATAGCCGCAAAATGCAGTGCTAATTCATCTAATTGCAATTTGTCACGAAGTTTTCAGTTGCCCACTTGTGTGTGTGTGTGTGAAATTGATTTTCCCTGAAAATAGCACAAAGGACCAGACCAATTTAAGCGCATTTCGCTTGAATTTCCCCGCCAAAAAGAGGAAATATATACAATATATATATAGATATATACACTGACACAGGATGTTTGTGAAGAGCTCGAGGGGCACCTTGTAAAATGTCACAACAAAAGCTATTTATAAGTGAGCCGTGGCCCTGGACGCCACCCAACAACCCCCCGCCAAATGACCCCAAGCCCCTGCACCCCCCTCCCCCGAAAAAAAAAAGAAAAGTCCACGCTTGGGTCAGGTGGAAATGAGAAAAGGCCAGGCATTAAAATGCAATAAACATAATTGTAATACAATGCTGGCACTGCGGCGCAATGCATTTCACTTCCCAGCAGCAAAGACAAACGAAACACTGCAAAAAAAACAATATGCAAACCACGGGATATGACTGAAATTTGATTTATGCCATGTTGCTGCTTTTGTGTTTTTTAATTAAGTTTTTTTGACAAACTAGCAGCTTTTGTAAACGCGCAAAGGCCTCCAACTGTTTTCCTCAGACTTTGTGAATTTTTCTACAAATTCTCTGTGCAATTTTCGCCCAGTATGTGGCATCCACAGCGAAGGGCGAAGGTTAAACAGAGAGTGGGTGGCGAGAGTGGGCGGTGGGTGGTGGCCTGCTAAACTTTGACCCAGGACACAGCTAAATTGTTTGGGCGACAGCTGGTGCACGAAAGTTGAACGCTTGCTTTTAATTATTCAGCGATCTCAGCAAAGGACTGCGGCGAAGGTGATGAGCTGAGGTGATGGGGGTAAGCAAAGGAAAATGGCCAAAAGAGAAAGGGAAAGAGAAAGCGGAGGAAAAACCCGGCGAGAGCAAAAGCACGTGCAGCCACGAACTTTCGCTGCAATGGCGGAAACTCGTGGCAAGAAGGGCAGCAGGAAAATGCGAAAACGCTGAAAGGACGAAGGGATAAAAGGACGAAAGGACGATGCAGGGCAAACAAACAAAGTGAACAAACAACTGCAGCTTCCGCCCAAATGCCGCCACCCATTTTCCAGTCTCGAATTCAACAATGCCGCAACTTTCCCCAAAAATGTGTAAAGAAAAAAAGAAAAAGTTTGCCGCCAGAAAACCTTTTTCATTTAAATTATACTTTAAAAACTAAATCCAGCTTCTTGTTCTCAAGTAAGTTTCGAAAAACCTCGAGTAAAGAACTGTTCATGTTGTTGCACCCGATTGTGGCAAGTGTAGCATGCGACCCATTAAAGACCGCATCCGCAATTCGTGGTGTTGTGGTCGAACCTGCACCTTTGCAACGGCAACAAATGCCCAGCGGCGCCTACGTCACTTGCAACAATTCCACCTTCATGTGCAGCAATGTCGCTTGCAGCAATGTTGCAGAGCTTTTGAGTATCCTCCCCCCTCCCCCCTCTTTTGAGTTCGAAAGCTATGCGAGTGACCCCCCGCCCCCCTTCTTGGTGACCCCTCCACAGAGCTGCCAGCTGTCTGTCCCCACAAATGTCCAACTGTCAGTGGCACTGTCCCATTGCTGCCCCCTGCAATTGCGTTGCAACATCGGGTATTTATTTTCTCTAATGAAGGCGGTCAACACTTGTGCGTACCTACAAAGTGCGCAATTGCAATTGGAAGCGAAAATGCTACCGAAAGTTTATTAAGTTGGTATCTTTAAGTTTGCCATATCTTTGAAATACTTATATGCACTTAAACTCACAGCTTCATTCATGAAAGTACTGAGCATAGCAATTAATTATGCAGTCGTTCAATCGAAATCAGTTCAATGGCAAAACGGCGCACATAAAAAACACGTATTATTTGATTCGGAATTTGAATCTGAATCTGAATCTAAATCTGAATCTGAATTGGCATTTACGCAACCCCGCGGTTCACATGAATTGATAATCGCTGATCCGAGGGTTCAAATCGACAAACTAGCCGGATTAAAGTGGAGCACTGGCAGTTTGGCTTGGCACACACGTACATAGTTACTATAGCCATCGAACTAACGACTTAAATATTTATTTATTTATTTAAAAATTGTTATTATTTGCAGCTGCACTCGAGGAGGACTGCGTGGACTTTCAGGGCAACAAGGTGAACCACGGAATGCTCTATGTGCCGGGACCAGGAGTCTGCAGCCTCTGCGTCTGCTATCACTCCGAGCCACTCTGGTGCAAGGCCATCTACTGCGATCCGCCCTACGTGAGTATATAGCTTAGCTACTATATATATATATATATTCATATGACTTCTAGTTTAGCAACTGTTTATAATGTGTAGCAGCCCATTGTTTCCAATTCATAGCAGCTAATTGCAATCCCATTCTTTCCCACCAGTTTTGCAAAAACTTCCGAGTTGGCGAGCGTTGCTGTGAGTTCGAGTGCTTGGATCCGCCCGGCGAGGACAAACTGTACCAGGTAATATGTAAGAAACATATACGAAACATATAACTATACACTTTGTTTACAGGAGCGCATGCGAAAGCGGGCCGAGATATTGGCCGGCAACAGTACAGCCTCGAATGTGCAACTCGCGCCGATCGCCATGTCCACCATAATGCTGGGTTTCCTGGGCAACAGCTTGCTGAACTTATAACTTGAAGTCAAATAGCAAACTGGCAGCGATGGAGACCAACGCAAGGCGAAGCTAGATCACAACATTCACATTTTTGTTGCTCCTCAAAGCGTAGGACACACTACCCACTACCCAACAAATTATTACAGTGTAATGATAATAGGCGAAATGCAAATGAAATCGGGCCACGTATCTGTGACCAACAATTGAATGGATGCAAAGATGCAAAGATGCAAAGATGCAAAGTGCAAAGTGCAGCGTGCAAAGATGCGTAGGTTTTCACTTATATCCCCAGACTTCAAATAGGTACAATAATACAATTTCAATGGACATATGGAACAGGAAACAGCTAGGGCATGGAAAGTCGCCCCGATTGCAGAACATATTCGAGTACTTTCAATGTGATCCGTATCCGAATCCGAATCCAAATCGAATCGGTATATAGCCAGCAGATATATAGCATATACATTTATGTATCTACATCTAAATAAGTACGAGTATAGATGCGTAAGCCAGCAACACCAAGAAACCAGAACAAACTCATCAAGCGAACGTATAAGACAGTCTCTAGCTCCTAAGACTCTATAGTAAAAAAGAAATATATATATATATAATATATATACATAGCTATATGGACACATATGTAAGCGTATTGTACATACGAGTATATAGCTCTGTGTATCGGATCAAAAATTGTTGATTAGTGTTTAGCTAACTGAATGAGGGCAACTTCTTCTAGGAAGATAGGTTTTTTTTAATCCAATAACAAATGTTCACCTCTACACACACCACAGTTCACCACATTAGCAACTGCTACTAGTACATATATATCTATTTTTTTGAGCTGTCAGCTGTTAGTTTCGAACTACAAATTAATTGAAAACTATATAATAGTCGGGTAGGAATCGTTGGAAACGATTGGATTTAAATGCGAAAACTTGACAGCTCTGGTTACTTTCTAACCAGCAAAGAAAACACGTTGAATATTTCTATGAATGGCGGGTAAGGGCGATGAAAAGTGTCGATCTTAGTGAAGGGTAGTAAATTACACATATCTTGGCAACATTTTTTCCAAAATATTACAACACGAATGAATCATTAACTCTCTTGCATTGGTGCTAATTTTATCGTAGGCTAAAGAAAATCAAATTTAAATCACACACTCCTCAATTCGCACATCACACTCCCCTCCAATCATATTGAATCAAATTCTCTTTAACAATTAGGTAATGTAATCGAAAGCAAAAGAAAAAAACCAAAAAAAAGTGTAGTTAACCAATTAAACGTAATGAATCTATGTTTTGTGTAAGAAACTTGAATTTGCCTAAGGTAAATCGATTAAAATAAAAAATAATAAAATAATATACTAACTAACTAGCTAATGAAAACCAACTCCTATGTTAGCTCGCTGGATAGGTTTTCCCATTCATTTTCCCATTCGGATAAATCAATAAACGAAGAAAAATCCAAATTGGACAAAGCTTAGTAGACATGTAGGAAAATCCCTTCAAGAAGTATAGATCTCGTTTCAACTTTAGGCTAATCTAATGACTCTGCAGCCATCTCCGTCTCTTTCTACTAAATATATATATATATACGAGTATATATAAATAAAACCTATGAATGTAGCAAATAAAAATATTAGATATATAGCTGGACCAGCGGGAAAAACGTGAAACTCAAATGTAGTCGATGAAAATCACAATCCAAAAGGAAGTTGGTCAACATTTTCGTTTTTCACTTGACAGCACATCAAAGCAAATTACATTTAACAACAAACTAATAATAAATATATAAAAATGCGGGATATCCGAGAAAAAACGTGGAGTACGGCTGTGAAATTATGTTTGCTTTAAAATGCATAAACGCAACTGTAAATATTAAAATGATCACTAAAGTATATAGGCCATAATATGGTAAACAAAAAAAGAAAAAGAAAACTATTCAAATCAAGAAGAGAAGAAAGTTGAAGAAAAGTGAAATGAAGCTCAGCGAGACAGGAAATTAGACGAAGGATAACTAATTAACTGAATGTACAATTCAAAATGCCACAACATCTGACCAATTATGATCCATAACAGATAATATATATATATATATACATATATACAAACAGATATGTATACATACATCAATCCAAGTATCTGATAAGATAAATGACAAATTTTAATTAAGCCAGTGTTCGGAAGAGAAGACGATGATGACAATGAGTATGCATAATGAGAATGGGATTCAGATTGAGATAGAGATTGAGATTGAGAATGGCAGATTCGAAGCGCGCTTAAACAATTTTTAACATAGACTCAACTAACAAATGCAAATTGGCTTTAATTAACAACTAATAACGAAGAAATCACACCACGACTAATAACTATAACCCAAAGCTATTGATACTGAAAAAGTATTTGAGTTCTTTTCGAACGATTTTAGTTCTAGATAGCAGTGTTGTGAAACAACCGAAAAAAAAACTTTTTCCTAAGCTTAAGCGCTTTGCCGTCTGCAGAAATCCTTGTAAGATCCTCGAAAATAAAATGTTTTTTTATAACCGATGCAGTGGACAACAGGCAGGATATAGAGCTCCTAGGATTCCGATATCTGGAATGATACAACAAATACAAACGATCTAATTAAACCGTTTCAACACTGACAATGTGCAAGAGAGAGAGAGAGAGAGAGAGAGAGAGAGTGAAACACGCAGCGAAAAAGATAGAGATAGCATAACTAATTTATGCTTTTGGGCTATATATCCTGCCTTCCAGACTGGAAATTATTCATCTTTATTACCGATATTACTTACTGTAGAGCAGGAAATATTTTACAATTCTTAAACCTTACCAAAAACCAAAACCAAATCCAAAAAAAAAGGCTAACAAAACTATTAAACTTGACAATTTCTAATGTTATCGAAATCAAAGTTATAACAAGGATGTAACAAGAAATGAGAAAACTTCAACAAAATACGACAACTTATTGATTCCAAATAAAGAAACAAGGCAGCAAATGTCATAAAATGTTAACCGATAATTTCGCAGAAGAGGCAAATCGAAAATGCAAAATCCAAAATCATGTACGCATACCTTAATATAATAATAATAATAATATTAATTCTAATACCAGAAAAATTTTAACAAAAATATACAAATATTTTCACAATAGCTTAAAATAAACAGCACTTGTGTCCTTTTTGGGGGTTAACTATTACTAACTATCAATACCGACCATTAAAACTTATCAGTTGATTAATGAATGTTTGCCAAACTGATGGGGGGGTCAATGAACATGAGTAAAACGCTGTTATCGGATCGGTATACAGAAATAATAATATACATTATCTATATAGCCAGTTGGAAATGGTCCAACCAAAGGTTGCATGAGGAAACCAACGATTAGATTTCAACCAAATCAAATGTGCATTTGGTTGTTTAATTTCTTTAATCAGCTGCGATAAGATGAATTCTCCAAGATCAGACTGCCCAGTTACCTGTTGATAACCAGCTTTAAGTTTAAAGAAGTTAAGTAGCAACAGAGACACATTTAAGTTCAAATCATAGACGATTTCAAATCGGCGTCATAATTCTAAACTATTTGATAAGCCCACTTGAAGATACAAAAGTTGAAAGTCCAGGGGAAAAGCTCGACCTTCACACACAGACGACCGCCAGAAGAAGAAACCATCGTAAATATTTGAAAAAAATATTTATTATACTTGTATTTAATTGTTTCCTTTTGCCTTCCTGCGCCCTATCGCTTTTGATTTGTCGTTAAAGTAAACCGCATAGTATTTACAAAGTTAAGTTAACACTTTACCACACAGATGGTACACAATTCACAATACACTTGAATACAATACACAAATAGGTGTTAGGTGTTAGTTGTTAGCTGTTAGTTTTAAAGATCCCTTAAATTCCTTAGATGCCATGAGGTGATATAAGATAAAAAGTAAGTTGATTCCTCTCCGGATTCAATTACAAGCGAATAAAGGCATACATTCCTTTTTTTTATGGGTACCCTAATCTAGTTAGGGAATGTCTTGTAAAAGTAAAATACGTGTGGTTTCAAAATCAACCAGAATTCGCCCTACATAGTGTGTGTAATGTCGTTTGCAAGATTAGTCATTCACAGTGTATGTTTAGATATTTATTTATTATTAAATTTATATTATTTGGTGTTATCAACTAGCAAGTACACGCGGCAACAGAATCAAAGGATATCATGGAATTATCGTAATCTGGGTTGCTTAAAAACCTTACCAAAATGGCTTGGATTTTAACAGTGCCCAATTAGACCCACAATATAATCCAAGCCGTTTCGAGTTGGCCAAGTTCTTCGATTCCTGTTGCAGGGTGTAGCGTAGAGTTGATGTTTTTGGTTTGTTTGTTAGTTGGTATGTGTTTTTTGGTATGTGTTGCCTAAGAAAAAAATAGAGTCTGACAGTCGAGGGTCGCAGTTTTGTGGTAGCTACTCCTAATACTCGTTTTGGTGCCTGAATTAGTCAAACTATTTGGATGTGAAGTGTTGTTGCGTGGACTGTAGCCGGTATCGTTGAACGTGAGGAGCCAAACACATGAACTCGCTTTCAAAGTACACTTATTTCGTATGCATTTAGATGGGACTAAACTATTATGCAGGTGCGGAAATCTACAAAATGATTTGAAAAAGTGTGTATACTTTATTCCTATTTGGGATTTGACCTTTTCAGACAAGACTAGCGCACTATCAGAATCCATATGGCTATGCGAATTAAAAGTGTTATTTCGTTGTTTAAAGTGGCATGGATTTGGTATTTACAAGTAAGCAGCAGCTTTAACTTTTCAATCAATGCAGTCTAATTGTAAACAAATTGAAATTCTTATACGGGATATAAGAGATAACTTAAAGAATACTTTGAACCATACGTGTGGAGAAATAAATTACAAAATGAAATAGAGTAAAATAATAGGAAAACACAGTTGGGACTTGAACCCATTATATGATAAACAAATACTGCACGTGTACGAAAATTGCACGACTGTAGATTATAAAACTCCCAAATAGGCCCGAAATAAAGCTAATCTGCAAGTCCCCAACGCGACACTCCAGCTACGCCATGAGGTGTTTGGTATTTTTGGATATGAGTGTGTGGGTGTGGGTCTGTGTGTAAGGATTAAAATGCTACATCGCGTCTAAAGCGTCTTGAGCAAGCTGGCCTTGGCGGCACCGGCTCCATAGCCCGGCGGCTGACCGTATGCCGAACTATTGCTGGCCACGGCAGCTGCGGCAGCCACCGCCGCATCCGCAACGGGAGTGGCCGACGTTCCCGAAGAAGCCACAGTTTTTGTGGCGTTGGAGGCTGATGCAGATGATGCTGCTGCTAATGCTGATGGGGCGAGTGGAATGCCACCCTTTTTCAATGGCTTGTACCGCTGCAACGCCTCCGCGGACGTCAGCTTGAAGGTTTCAATCATTTGGGCGCGAACGCGCTCCATTAGCACATCGATGTCGTCCTTGGTTAGACCCTCGGTGCTAACCGGCGGCAGCGTGGTAATCACAATGCGACCCGCATTCAATATCTTCTTCTTGTCATTGAGGAATGTGCCGTAGGAGGAGAAGACCACCGGCAAGATGGGTATCTGCTGATCGATGGCCATGTGAAAGGCGCCCTTCTTGAACGGATGCAGTTCGCCGGTGTTGCGACGCGTGCCCTCGGGGAAAACCCACAGTTTGATGCGCTGCTTCTTGATGCGACGATTCACATCGTTCAGCGTTTCGCGCGCCTTCTCGCCGCGCACCCGATCGATGAAGATTAGGCCAGCCAACCAGGCCGCCAAGCCAAAAGGCCAGGCGTAGAAGAGCTCCCGCTTGGCCACCACCGTGCACTTGTTCATCACATGCCAGATGTTGAACATGCCTGCGAATAGATACCATTTTAAATACACTGATTGATTGATTGATTGATAATCATAGAGGCTTACCCAGCACATCCAGCGAGCTCTGGTGATTGGCCACAATGATGCAGGCCTGATCCTTGGCCAAATGCTCCTTGCCGCGCAGCTCCCAGCGCAGGCCGATCAGCGTGGAAACGCGATGGCACCAGGTGCTCGCCCATCTGCCAACGATAAAGTGTTCGAGAAAGTGCATCAGCAACATTGTAATCATGGATTTCTTTGATAGAGGTGGTATTATGCATAGAGAGTATTATAGAGTTTTCCAGTAACCCATCGCCCACAATTAAAGCCACAACAATTTCCCACAGCTTTGGTCTACTAGCAGTCAATTGTGATTGCACCATTATTTAATCAAGTTGACAGCCATTGAGGCGTAGCTCTGATTTCTACCCTGTCGCCGGGATGATACCCATTCCACGTGGATGTGGCTTGTAGCTAGTAGCTAGTAGCTAAATCAGCTAGTCATGACATGTAATTACAGCTCGGAATCGGTGGAAATTATATCCCAGGGGAGGTGGCAGCACACTGTTTACTTGGAATCCTCGTTCCAGGCTCACCTCCACGGAAAACGGATCGATAAACTGCATAAAGTAGCTGGACAGCGGCATAATTGATTGAGGTGAGCGGTATTTGTGTGTGCGACTACCTGAGCGCGTAGTAATCCACCCCTGATATCAAATATTCATTGCTGTCTAATGCAAATGGTTATTTGAGTCGCGCAAAATCGCCGAGGTGGCGAGAAATACTACCAATGCTACCAACTGCACTAACCACATACCAAAAAAAAAAAAAAAAGGGTAAAAAACACAAAGACCCACCGCATGGGGCACCCAATTCGGTTTTTCCCGGCTTTGCCACTAGCGTGCAACAGCTCCCCTTCCCCCTCTAGTGCCCCTCCCCCCTTGGTAATTCAAGCACCCAACAGTCCGATTCAATTCCCCGTCGAAAACTTCGTCCTTGGGGCAATATCGCCTCAGTCAAAATCACAAGCACAAATCACCAAGAAATATAGTCACATACCTTACAGCGTCCCAACTGCACGATACCCATTGCCATTATAATTGCTTCAATATGTAATGTAAAGCAATGTAACTCTAAAGCAACTAATGAGTTATTTAATGCGTTAACATACATAGTTGCCAAGTGTTTGAATTGCTCTGAAAAATCAGTTCACTGATTGCCGAATCATTGCCACAAATGCCCGCCGTGGGTGCAATAAAAGAAACCTTATCGCCACAAATTGAATTGCCGATGCCCGAATGGCTAACGCATACAATCATAAACATTGGTTTATCAAAACCATAAATCTATATCTTTGAACTGTTTGCTGGTTCCTCAGTTTGCTCAGTTAGTTTGCTAGCAGCTTGGTAGAATTGGGTATACAGCAGTTTGGAGGATGTTGCAACTTTGGAAAGGATCATAACATAAGGAAATTGATCAATCGGTAGATTGAATAGATAGATTTAATAGATTTAAGCTGACTAGTTGGTGTCAAGCATAACACGATTTAAATACGAAAGTCTCCTTTCGTTTTGTTCGAGTGTACAACAATTGGTGGCTTTTCGGACTTTCGGGGGCCTTGAGTGACAGTTGGCCAGTTGGCCAGTTGGACAGTTGGCCAGTTTGCCAGTTGGCCAGGAGTGCATTGCGGCCACCTGCAGTCACTCCTCCGCAGTTGGGCCCTTGTTAATATTGATGGCCCATTAAAGTTGTATGTGTCATTGACGCATTCGCCTTGGGACCTCAAGGAAACCGAACCGCCTGCGGTTTCCATTGATAAGCCTTTTCTTTTGGGTTTGATATTAAGTCGATCTACTCAATTACCCTATCTATCTGCCTGTCAGGCCAATACAATGCATTATTCAACAACAATTCGATTGTCTAAAGCACTTGCACATTTCTTGTGGTGGTTTTGATTAGGCAAATGGTTTCATTAAGTGGATTTATTTGCAAATGCGAATTTGTCAAAAAGTTAATAAGCAATTGACATTATTTGGGTTCGTGAGCAATTTAAAGGGGTGACCTGGGTGTTAAGTGCTCCCTTAAAATGTTATTAAATCATTTCATCAACATTATTGGGGTGAATGAGATTAAGATTTTTTATTTGGGTCAAGTTTACGCGTAAGCATGATAAAGTGCATCATTTCGCAGGTAATTAACGTGTGGATATAATCTCAGATGAAGTTTGCAATAATATTTAGCTTTTACCTATAGCTATTGCCCTTTATTATGCCTATTAATATTTGAAATATTCATTATTCCCTCATGTTGATGGTAGTTATTTCGTCTTATAATCTATCAGTTTAGTATAGGATTCTATGATACATGTACATATGTTAATATTTTGCAACACTTACAGCAGATTGCGGACATCGCAGGGACGGGTGAGGAAGGCCGGGATGAGGACGATCGAGTTGAAGGACACGATGCCGTAGTACATCAGGAATTTGAAGTAGTATCGGAATATGTGATTGGTCTCGTAGAGGAATGGCAGCATCAGCAGCAGGAAAAGTCCCAGCAGCTCGACGAACGAAGTCATGGTGATGTTTGGATGTTTGATATTTTGATTATGTTACCGTTTCAGTGTTTTTAACCGATTCAGAACCGGATCGGGTTCGTGCTGTAGTCAATCTGCCCGCTTTCTTTTTCACTCCCTGCGTTTTTGCTCTCCCGCTTTCTCCACCCGATTTCCCACCCTGTATGACTTCCTCTATAGTTTCCTTTCTCCGGCTTTTTCTGGTTTTCCTCTGGTTAAGGCAGATTGCAGTCTTTTAGGTGTGAATTGTGTGTGGGTCTTTTAGTTGTTCCTTCGATGTGCTGGAAAAATGATTTCAAATTCTTAGATTAGAATAATACAAATTTATGAGTGCGGTTTTGAAATTTCCATATTAAATATACAAATATATCCATCTTCATTTATCAACTCATAGTTTAAAGACTATAAACCTCATTAATGTCATTCAAATTGGGTATATTCCATTCGAATATCTGTCACCCTTAGAACAGTTGATAATGGGTGTTAAGGGGCTAATTCTTGCAGTTTTGCAAGCACTGTTCTTTTGTTATGTTTTGGGTTACTGAAGTGTTAAGTGCTGATAAAAGGAGGGGGGAAAGGGGAAATAGGCAATTGCTGTGTGTTGCACGCCATTTCTCCTGTCCCTTCCTCTACTTTTATTGCACTCTCTTTTATGCAAGCATTAATATGACAATTATGCGAGTGCAACAAACCACAACGTCACAAACACACACATACATGCGCATACTACAGTTGTGGCTAAAATAATAGCAAGCAGTTGCAGTTAATTAAAAATTACATATTATAGAACAATTACTTGCTCATAATAACAATTAAAAAGGTGTAGATTTGCTAATATATTATTTTGTTCAAAAATGCAATAGAGAATTGAACAAATGCTATCGTCTTGACCGCAGCTGTATGTGCAGCAGCCCAGAAGAAAAAGAAAAAAATCAATTTAAATTTGCGCCCAGCGGCGAAAAAACGAAACAAAACAAAACGGGGGAGAAACGAAGAAATGGGAATTTCGCATACCATATTGTGTTTTTTTTTTTTACGGGTCTCATAGATACTATGTGATACTATCAATTGATATGCTATTGAATTTCGATTTGAATGCTGCATACAAACAGCTAAGCAAATGGTTTATTTGTTTGCCATTTCTTTTATTTAATTCGCTGCAACTATGTCCACTTTCTGCCTTAACACTTGAATGTCATTTTGTTTCGAGGGCAGCTATTGATATTTCAAAAATGTTTTAAACATCGGGGAATAAAACATAATTAAAGGGGTGCACAAAATTAACTCTCAAAACTAAGATTCTTATCGGAACATTACAAATTGCAACATTTTCTTTACATTTTATTTATATTTCAAAGGCATAGGATGTTTATAGAGTTATTCATAGCGACAAAAACGTTATTTATTATTTTGCAAACTAGGTCCATCAAGGGTTAACATTCGTATCCCATCTGGCACAAAACAAAATAAGCAAAAAAAAAAAACGGTAATAGAGGGTTGCGCCAAGAGAGCGGACAAACAAAGAGAGGGGGGTAGAGAGGGAGAGAGAGCGGCAGACACGCCAAGGATAATAGCAAAAGAAATCAAGTTAAAGACACACACACAGCACAACAAACACACGCACGCACACACAGAAGCACACGAATTAAACATAAATAAATACAATTTTCGCCAGCTACGTTTTGTTGTGGGCAAACCTTTACAATTAAATTAAACAATTCGAATTTAATACAATTTGCGGCTGCGTGTGCAATTCGGCTTGGCACACCAACAACAAATGAGTGCTCACTTTTTCTTCGTTTCGGCTTCGTTTGTTTTGTTGCGGATTTTAATAAAAGCGATTATGTTTTTATTTCGATTTATTTCGCATGCAGTTGTTTCCTTTTTTTTTCTTAATTTTGTTTTTCTCCTTTATTTTTATTTTCTGCTGCGGCGACGACACAACGCCGACGTCGACGGCGACGCGAGAACGACGTTGCGCTGCGTTTGTCGAGAATTTCCGTTACCGGCGTTCGCGCGACTTTCGTGGCAACTGAGTGGATGGGCGGCAGCAATCGATAGGCGGCGGCCGGTTATCGATAGCGAGCGGGGTGTGCGCCCGCGCTGCATGCAACGCGCATTGGGTGCAAGTCTTTGCTTACGAACTAAAAATGTAGTTTCACATATTAATTGTGAATTAAATATTAAATTCAAGTGTACTTATAAAAAGTAGTTAAAGTGATTAGTTAAACATTACATCTACCATGCGAACGTTTTGCTGGAACCAAAAAAAAGTTAATATGAGTGCAATGGAAAATGAACTTTAGAGTGGAACTAAAAAAGTTCTAAATTTACTCGAAAAAGATGAGGTATTAATGCTTAGTCTAAAATAAAGAGTGCTAAGTATATAATATACAAATACATTAAAATAGTTTTTTCTAAAATTTTATTAAATAATAGGAATTGCTGCAGACACTACAGATTTTAAATAGTAGTTAAACTATAGGTAAATATGCAAATGTAAAACAATGAGAATTGTTTCCCAGAATCCCAGTCCATTTCCTCTTCCCAGAGATTTAAGGAATTCGACTTGGCAAACTTGCTGACAGCCACAAACGTTATGATTTAGATGCGATTTTCCGCACTTGGCAACCGATGCAAATGCATTGAAATGGAGCCCTTTGGCCCGCGGAAGGGAAAACGTGTGTGTCAAGTCAGTCTGTGCGGCGGGAAATGGTTTTATATTTTTATAACGGCGCTCTGGGGCGGCCAACAAAACAAAAACACAAAAATATTATTGTTTACATTTGATTTGCTTATCGGCTAACGATCCGTGTGGTGTTGGAGCTCAATGCTGACGACTGAAAGTCGGACAGGTGGACGCGATGACGGACGCAAAGCTAGAATATGATAATCTAGGCACTTGCAAAGTGCTCCAAATATTACGAAAATATTTTTTTGAAATTTCCGTACAAAGAATTTGCCAGAATGCATCTCACACTTTTGGTTAAACTTAAAAAGTCAAGTTTTAAAGTGTGTTTGGAAATATGAACACGCTTGAACATGTTCTAAACGAAAATCACTTCAATTAGATCAGTTAAAATATTGCTTTATATACATTTTCCAAATTTCAAATCTGGCATGGACTATCGATAGAAGTTTCAAAAACACACTACAAAAGCCAGACCAATTTGAAACATATCGATAACAGCAGAACTCCGATATCGATAACAACTCGCACAGATGTTTTGGATACAGCACTTGGGACGCCGTTTACAAAACTTTAAAACGGAAAGAAACCAAATGTTTCGATAGACAAAAAACGCGAAAAATCATACAGGTAAATTGCTTCAAAATGACAGCAAAAATAGAAACCAACTTGCCGGGTGTAATGTGTGTGCTTGTCGACACCCAGTGAACTTCACACTTTCGAGCAGCCCGGGAATTTTTCAATCGATTCCAGAAACTTCAGTTTCAGATGTGCCCATAATGCTCATATGTTGAAGCCGACTCCAAAATGAATCGCAGTGGGCCAGTTTCGGAGGAGAAAGCCGTACGTCGAATCGCCCTCAATGACTATATAATCCTCTCCCGCCAACTGCTGATCAATCGCAAGGCAAGCAGGGATCAGGACAAACGGAGCGCCAAGATGCTGGTGGTTCTGGCCAGTGGACAGCAGCAGATCATCACGTTCACGCTGCCCAGCTCATCGTGCACGGTGCAGGATCTGCTCCGGCAGATGGGCGTTAAGTTCGATGACAGCACCACAATTGATTGCATGGAGAACGCCGGTGGCAGTATCCATGTGGTCGTCTCGGTGGGCATCGATATCAGTGCCACCGATCCCCAGATGGTTGCCCAGGCGGAGGAGTTCTACAGGGAGATGCATCAGTCCAAAGCCGCTGCTCCCCCAACGACGCCTGGCGAGGAGACATCCACTCCTGCGGCTGGCAAACCAACGGCTACGGTTGCCAACAATCCTACCAAGAGCAAGAAGCACAAGAAGAGTCGTTCCGCCCACGAGAGATCGTCGGTGGACCAAGACGCCAATGCGCGCCGCAGCAAGAAACGCAAGAAGTGTCATTCTGCGGAGGACAACAATGGCCATCCAGCTGCAGGTGCTCAGGACAACAATGGTTTATCCAGCAAGAAGCCGGGGAATCGCCACGCTGCGAGCGAAACCCCAACTGCTGCAAAGAAGAGCAACGGTTGCCCGGTCGTTCAACCAGCTGGAGATGCGATCCAGTCGAATGTTCGCAAGAAATCGGAGGAGACAGCTGGTGGCACGCAGTCACGGGCGCCAAGTAATGTGGCATCCACATGCTTGCCAGCTAAACCCACACCCGAGGAACGCGCAGAGCAGAGTCGCCTGCGCAGGAATCGCAAGTGGATACTGAGCCGGGACTTTGATGACGAGGATGTGGTGCTGCTGAGCAGCGAGGATGAGGAAACCAACGCCGCCGGCGATGGCCAAACGGAGGAGGCCAAGCCAGATGGCGGCGGACAGTCGGCGGAGCGACGCCTCTCTGCCGACGAGAATCTACACCTGTTTAAGTATCCGCCCACCGGCACCGGCGGCCTGAGCATCAGCATGAAGGACTACATGTGCCTCAGTAGCGGCACGTATCTGAACGATGTCATCATTGATTTCTATCTGTGCTGGCTAAAGAATAACATCATACCGGAGGGTCAGCGCGAACGGACGCACATCTTTAGCATATTTTTTCACAAGCGTTTGAACACGGTGACGCTGCCCAACAAAGTTCGGCAGACGGCGGCCCAGAAGCGTCACAAAGTGGTGCAGAGATGGACGCGAACCGTGAATATATTCGACAAGGACTTCATCATCATACCGTTCAACGATCAGGCCCATTGGATACTGGCCATCATATGTTTCCCCAGCCTAAGAGGCCCGGTGGCATACAATGATGCCGAGTCGTCCACCCGCAGCGATGACATTCCAATCAAACAGCCTGTAATACTCATCTTCGACTCGTATCCGGTCTACTCACGACAGCGAGCGATTGATATACTGCGGGACTACCTCACGTGCGAGTACCAGGCAAAGAATCCGAATGCGCAGGCGCACATCTTCACCAAGGACAACATGCCCGCTCATCGGGTGGAGGTGCCGCAGCAGGAGAATCTCACCGATTGCGGCCTCTATCTGCTGCAGTATGTGGAGCAATTCTTCACCACACCCATCAGAGACTATAGACTGCCCATTAGGAAGCTTAGAAACTGGTTCGATCCACTGACGGTGACCAAGAAGCGCGAGGACATCGCCAAACTTATCCAGCAGCTGATGGATGAGGGCAATCAGCAGCAGCAGCAGCAGAGCAAAATGCTGCCCGTCATCAAGTTTCCCACACTGAATGGCCAACTGGTGATGGAGGAGGAGGAGGAGGAGGACGAGGACAAGGAAAGCGATAGCAAGGCGGAGGATGACAAGGATGAGGATCGAGCCTACGCAAGCAGGAAATCGGATGATGAGGATGAGGAGCAAACGAAGCAGGAAGATTCAAAAGTTAGGCAACCGGCGAAACGAAGGAATACGATTGATGCAACGCACAATTAAAACCCACTTGTGAAGTTGTTCTGGAATGTAGTTGCTTCGGGATAAGAAATGATTTGTATAGAAGAACTGAAAATGGCCGCCATGCGAGACACGCACTTGTTGGGCCACCAGGAGGAGCAAGTGGCCACCAACATTAGGCATTTCGTTCCCGAAAGTCAGTTAAACTGTGGGAAAGTCACCAAAAAGAGCAGTACGCCCAAAAAGACGTTAAAGAGGCTAACCAAGAAAGAGATCACCATCCTGTTGATGATTCCAGGAGACGGAAAAGGGCCAAAAGCTACGAAAAATAGAAATTACTAAAGTCAGTTAGCAGAAACTTAAAAAAGTAAAATGAATATGAGAGAAATGATCTTTTGAAGATTAGAAGCACAGTAAATTTTAGATGTAGGAGCATTTCAAACACAAAAACAGTCAGTTGCATGATACTATAGCTTTATAGATTGCCAAAAATGAATCCTACTTATACGTAAGCTACCCCGCAGTGGCGTTCATCAACGTTTCATCAGCTATTCATCAGCCGTTGGCAAGGACAAAGTCAAAATGGTGCAACTGCAGGGTATCAACGCGCAAAAACGCAGGGTATTACCGATCAGCATTATACTCGTCTCTAAGCCGACACACGCACACACACTCACGCACACACACACACACATGGATCTCTTTGTATTGGTTGAGGTTTCGGCGATAAGAAAATCGAGCCATAAAGTCGCGCCGGCGATTCTATGGACGCTCAGTTGCTTTGGAGCGATTCTTCGATGCAGACGAACGTCGGAGTTTGCGGATTGTAATAAAAACGACGCAAGACAGGGAGAGCGAAAAAGACAGAGAGAGCGCGAGATCGAGTGACAGAGAGGGAAGGCAGACAGCGAATATCGAGCATAAAGCAGAGTGCGCAACACGTGAAACAACAGCCGCCAATTGGGTTTAATTTGGATCCAGAAAGTCGAGCGACAACAACGTGCCAGCTACGAGATGTCCACCACAACCACATCCAGTAAGTTATCCCCAAATCCACAGAATCCTCACCAGTTTAAAGAACTTTAATTCGAACTGCAAATTAGATTTTAAGATCTATATTTTAAGTAAGTTAAATAGGACAAGCTTAATGTGTTGGAAAATGAAAATAATATTTGGATTTCTTAAAAACAACTTGAGCAACGGAATATTTGCATGATCTGATAATCAGGCATTAAGTATTATCATTTAATTTGTTATTGCTGCTTTTTGAGCTGTGTGTTCTGTAAACAAGAGGGCTTGTCATTCTTTAAATTCAGCTTAAAATACAAATGACAATGCATAGAGCTTGTAGATAGTAAATCCTAATACTGCCACTTGAATTTCCACAGTTGAGGGCTACAAGCTCGGCAAGGTCATCATCGAGGGCAAAACGAAGCAGGTGTACGATCTGCCGGAGCAGCCAGGACTGTGCCTGCTCCTCAGCAAGGATCGCATCACCGCCGGCGATGGTGTCAAGGCCCACGATCTGGCCGGCAAGGCGGAGATCTCGAATACCACCAACGGTCAGGTGTTCCGACTGCTCAACGAGGCTGGTAAGTTAAATGACTTCTAATTAAACTAATTTTAATGAGCCTTATTATCCCGCAGGCATTCGCACCGCCTATGTGAAGCAGTGCGGCGCCAAGGCCTTCATCGCCCGCAAATGCCAGATGATACCCATTGAGTGGGTGACCCGTCGCCTGGCCACCGGATCGTTCCTCAAGCGCAATGTCGGAGTGCCCGAGGGCCACAGGTTGGTATGATAACAGGCCACAGTCGCAACCACAGCCACAGTCACAGTCGCAGCCTCTCGTTGGGGTTATCACCCCATTCGATTCGATTCGATTTGATTCGTTGCTATCTCGATTATCTGGGTCCGCTTGCGGTAAACAAATTAAACTGCAATCGATGCACTGAGACAGGGTCAACAATCGCTGATAAGCCCTGATGTATGCACACTCAAATCCAATCAAATCCAATCAAAATATGTAATTCAAGTCCGATTCTCGACAGGCGCATTGCCGATCTATGTGTAAATTCATGGCGTTTCCATGTCATTTCAAGGCAAAAGCTCCTTTTATGGCTTTGATCTGCGGTAGCAGTGCCAACAAGTCCGCTTCTCTGAGGTTTTGCATCGAGTAATTGTAAGATATGTTAGGGAACACGATATACTGAAAGTAACGCAAACTAGAAACTTGATTAACTACTTAAATGTACAAACTACAGGTTCTCGCCGCCCAAGCAGGAGACGTTCTTCAAGGACGATGCCAACCACGATCCCCAGTGGAGCGAGGAGCAGATCGTCTCCGCCAAGTTTGAGCTGAATGGCCTAGTGATCGGTGAGTACTACTTGCTCAACCACTTGCTTTTATTAAAATAAACCACTCATCCAACTGTCTTTCGCCCTTATACTAGGCCAAGATGAGGTGGACATTATGCGTAGAACCACGCTGCTGGTCTTCGAGATACTGGAGCGGGCGTGGCAGACCAAGAACTGCGCCCTAATCGACATGAAAGTGGAGTTTGGTATCTGCGACGATGGCAACATTGTGCTGGCCGACATCATTGATTCCGATTCGTGGCGTTTGTGGCCAGCCGGTGACAAGCGTTTGATGGTGGACAAACAGGTGTACCGCAATCTGGCATCGGTGACGGCCAGCGATTTGGATACCGTGAAGAGGAACTTCATTTGGGTGGCCGAACAACTGGCCGATATTGTGCCAAAGAAGGATCACCTGGTTGTGATACTGATGGGCAGTGCCTCCGATATATCGCACAGCGAGAAGATTGCCACCAGCTGTCGATCCCTCGGCCTCAATGTGGAACTCCGTGTGAGTTCCGCCCACAAGGGACCGGAGGAAACGCTGCGCATTGTCCGCGAATACGAATCGGTGATGAGCAACCTGGTCTTTGTGGCCGTTGCCGGCCGTTCGAATGGACTGGGTCCAGTCGTTTCCGGCAGCACCAACTATCCGGTGATCAATTGTCCGCCCGTCAAATCGGACAGCATGCAGGTGGACGTTTGGTCCAGCTTGAATCTGCCATCGGGCTTGGGCTGTGCCACCGTTCTCTATCCGGAGGCAGCTGCTCTGCATGCGGCCACCATTCTGGGGCTGGGCAACTTTATGGTCTGGTCGAAACTGCGTGTCAAGTCGCTCAACAACTTCATCACCCTCAAGAAGGCCGACAAGGAGTTGCGCGGCGTGCGAAATGCTTAGTAGTTGGCCATTGGCGAACTACTGCCGATCACCTAGTGGTATCATATCATCTTTGGATATCAACAGGAGGCCACATTGAGGAATCCTCGTTCGGCGATCATCCAGGAATCCCATAAGGGTCATCTTCAGATCCCATTCTTTGTTAATTCTTCTACTCCCGTTTATTTTTTTTTTAAACCCAAACATTTTTTTATTTTCGTTAGTATTAGGAAAGGATGACTTCAACTTGTTCTTGACAGGTTACCTCGAAATAACAAATAATAAAAATTAAATTTTAAATGTTACGCATTTTGAGCTAACTTATTTGTAATTGGATTCCATGGGGGCTCTACAACCAACCATTTAGCATGGATTACGTACCCATATTGAAGATTTCCCGATTTTCCGACTAAAAATAATCGGATTTTGCCCAAAACATGAAAAATAATGGTCCAATTATGGAATGTCATACCTCGTTGAGCTCGTAATTACATTCCCAATCAAACTGTGTTTAAAAATGAAGATTCTATTTTTTTCACATTTTTTGCAAATTTTGATGATGGTACCCCTTACAAAAAATGCGAAAATTTGGCCAAAAATTATTTTGACAAAGTCGGTCCAAAAGTTAACTTTTTGGTTAGTATTGGTAATTAGGAGTAAAAAAATGTAATTTTTTTAACTTTCCGACCATTATTGGCCAAGTTATACCGAAAATACCAATTGTAAATATTGCATTTTTGCCGAAAATCGTTTTTCTGTTTTTTGGCGAACTTTATTTTCACTATTTTTATCACTGCATTCGAAATAGTGGCCCAAATATGGAATGTTATACCTCGTTGAGCTCGTATTTAAATTTCCGATCGAACTGTGTTCAAAAATTGAAATTCTATTTTTTTCACATTTTTTGCAAATTTTGATGATGGTACCCCTTACAAAAAATTAGTTTAAGCCTTTTCTTTGGCAATTTGTTTGTTTAAAGTATTTAGGTGCATACTTTTGGGCTGAGACGATTTGAAATCTCTGCTTGATTGGGTGACTAAGCTGTTGCACTTTCTTAAACGCGATCCTGGTCCTATTAACCAAATGAAAATCCGAGGAAAAGCGAGAAAAAGGGAGGAAAAACGTACCACAATTAGCCACGTGTATAGCTTAAATATTTAAATACCAGCTTACATGCGTACAAAATGAGTAGCACACCACAGTTGGGGCGAAGAAAATAGTAAACATATAAATAGTTTATACAAAATTTCAAGTTAATATAATTATTCATAAAATGTAAGCCAACGAGCTTCAAAAACCATTATTCGCATTTAAAAATGAGCTTTAAGTTCGCCTTATAAACAGCACATTAATAAAAAGGGATAAAATAAATGCATAAAATGTAGTAATAAAATTCATACAATAAAATTTAGTTATTAAAATTACGCTACTGATAGTAGTGAACTACTAATGATGTGTGCATATGTACAAATACATTCCATAAGGAAAATCCAATGGAGATGTGGACTTGTGGGGGGTGGGGAGGGAGGGGGGCAGTACCGAGACCGGGGAAATATGTGCTAAAGTGCGCCGGCCACCACAGGTCAATTAATCATACTTTAGTGTTTAGCAGACAAACAAACACAAGCACAAACAACGAAGCACAATTCATAATAATAACAATAATTTAGCATAAGGGCAGCGGGACGTGGGGGGAAGGGGTGCGAGTGAGACAGCGAGTGTACACATTAAAAGTCAGGGTCAAAGTGTGGCCATTGTGTGTTTCGCCTCTCCCTCTGGCGCTCCAACCGAACCAGAACCACCCCCTCCCCTCGCCTCCCCCAAAGCCCCAACGCCCCTCACAAGTGTCTGCTGTTGTTGGAAACAACAATAAACAAAAAGAAATATGAATGGCAAAGCAAATGTAACAAAATGTTAAGAAAACTGAAGAAAACAAAAAACGAAGTCAAGAGCTTGGTGCATAGGAAAATACCCTGCCGTTAATTATTTTTCCAAAAAAAAGTAATTATATTAGAAATAGTCATATCAGACTAACAATTGCTACAAGTGCTCATATATTTATTTTTATATATGTATCTTAATATCTTTATACATCGTTTTCGAGAACAACTTTCATTAACGTATGTTGATATTTATACAAAATTTTTGTTTAGATAAAAAAGAGTGGCTTAAATGCATTGTATAGTACTAAAAAAAAATGTAGCAATAATCACCAATAGTTATTAGAAATACAAAAGTTATTTATAAAACATAAAGCTGGCAAAAAATCCATTGGCGCCCGAATAGGGAACCTCAACCTAGCCTCAATTCGAGTTCCACTGCTAGAAGGTTCAGTTATTTAAACCGCGTTGAACCCGCGTCCATATTCGAGCATGCCCTTTGCTTTTGGGGCTAAAGTGAGTGACTGCGACGTAGGGGTCCCGGCTACAACAACAGCAACTACAACGGCATATACAAATACAACGACAACAATGGCCGGCAATTGTTTTGCGGCGTCACCTCTGCCGCTGCCTGCGCCTCTGCCGACGTCAATGACGCAGCGCTATGTTTGCGGTGGCTATTGCTATTGCTATTGTGGCATCCGTCTACCCCCTTCCCCTCCCCCTTTCCACCACCGCCCCTCACGTCTTAGCCCCTCCCACACCAGCCGCAAGAGGTTTCTTTGTTGTATTTCTCGTTTTCTGTTTGCCGATTCGGTTTTATTTTTCTTTAGTTTTTTGTTTCTTTTTTTGTATTTTTTGCGAATAAAAACTGTTTTGTTACAAGCGCGAGTGCCGATCGCAGTCGATCTTTCTACACGTTTTCATTATAATTTTACTGTCGACCTCTCGCTCCCACCCGCACACCCGCTGCCATCTCCCTCACTCCGTCGGTTACAGGCCCCATTCTTTAATTTCAACAGTTGCCTATTAGCCAAAGCTTATATCGCTATTTTAAAGAAAAACCCCAAATGAACAAAATCTAAAAAAAATTTACATTCTTCAACATTAACTATAACTAATGAAAACCTTCTACCATATAAGTAAGTTCTTGCAGACAATAAATTCGGGTTCGGTTTTGCGATGCCTCACTGTACCCATTTGGCGAGGCAACTCTTTCAACTTGTTGCTAAAAATATGCAAGACAGTAAAAGGAAACCGGTTCCCCGTCCCGTACACTCGCACATGTACGTACTGTATATGTATGTATGTGTGTATGGCTATATATATAACTGGTTGTTGCTGTGTCGGCCGAGCCACTGACCGAAGGCATGGATGCGATGGGGATGGGGTGGGCCAGTGGGGTGGGCTGGGGAGTGCGGTGGAACTGGAACTGTGACTTGATTATTCAGTCGGCCCAAGAAGCAAACCGATCCGTCCACACACCACACAAAAACCAGAGTAAAATGGGAAAAAACAACAGAGAGGGGGGCGACCGACCACATGCAAAACACCAACACGTAATACAAGATCGTAAAGCGGTTTCTATATGGCTGGATTGGTGCGACGGCGAGGGGAGGGGCGGTAAGTGGGGGGCTTCGAGTGGGGCTGAGGATGGGGCAGCATCGATTACGCGCGCAAAACCGGCAAGCCGATGGAACTGTGGGCACCGCACTAAAGGTCACATGAAAATAATAACATATCTACATAGAAATTGATTTAAAGAGATTACAAAAATGTAAGTTTTCACAAATTCTATTTAATTTTCTATCACTACTATTTGGTTTTTAACATATTTTATTAAGTACAAGAAACACTTGTGTAACTTAGCTGGTGTACACTGTACCTGTTTGTTGCTGTAACCGTCGTTTGTTGTTCTGGTTGTCGTCTTTATTGTTGTTGCTTTTGTTGTCACCGCTACTTTGCGCTTATTCGGCTTCTCCTCCTCCTCCTCTCTCTCCCCCACCACACCCCCCTTTCTTTCTCTTTTTCTTTATTTATTTATTTCATTTCTTCTCTTCCCCGAACCTCTCGCGCTTTCCGCTTCTCTCTCTTGCAATGTCACCCTCCAGAAGAGCCAGTTGTTGTAGATTCAGGTTAGGTTTATTGCTCTCCCGCCTCTTTCTCCTTCGGAATTCTTACCCCTCCACACTCCCTTCGCAATCATCTTGGTTGATATGGCTTAACTGTGAATTGGCCGCGCGGCGAACAAAGATCACATCAACTTAAATTGTGGGCGAAAATGGGAGGGGGAAATAGAGGGAGAGAAAGAGATAGAAAGTGAGAGAAAGAGAGTGAGATAGTTTCAAACGGGAGGTGGGACAAGTGATAAGCCGAAAAATAAAAACCCGCGCGCGATAATAAAAAATCTAAATAAAAACACATCAACAAAAATTAACAACAACACTCGAAACGAACTGACATGTGTATTTAAGTGGGGGAGATGGGGGGGCTATAAATAGGAAATGGCCGCAGGGAGGGGGGCATGACAACTTTCATAGCAAATGATCGCAGCCACTGCGATTGGGGGAATATACGTGTGATTCCACCTTATCTACCATATGTCCATACCATATTTGTGTGTGCACTTCTATGGAACCTGGCACCGAATGCAAACATAATTTATTTATTTATTGGAGCCCACTTTGGGGCCTTCAATTGGATCCTTTAATTTTGCAAACGATTCATTGTAATTCAATATCTCAGATAAATGCAACACCGATCCAAAGTCTTTAATGCAAGCAGTTTGGTTTTTAATTACCATAGGTAACACTAATAGTAAATGTATCTAAATATCTAATAATTCATTAATAAGTATATACATATACATATGTATGTATAACATACAATATATACATGTGTGTACATATATAAAAGAACTTTCCAATAAATTTAAAACCTTTCCTTTAGAATTTAAAGCAGATGTATCCGAACCCCAATAAATTGCTTACGTTATTTCGACTTTGCCATGAGAATAAAAAATTGAAGGGTTTTTCTTTGGGGATGAAAGACATGTCAGTTATGCAGAATGACGTCAAACACTCCGTTGGAAAGTAACCTCCCCTTTTTTTCTTACTTGAGACCTTGAACTTATCAATTCCAGGCAAACAGATATCCAACAATGGATAAATATGAAGTAATCTGCTATCCATTTGGCGTCAGATATTGCTGGGAATGCTGTTGGCATCTCTGTCTGTATTATGTTATTATGAAAGACATTAGATTTATATGCATGTTTTTACTTTTCATTTGGTTTATATTTACATGAATTCAGTTGTTTAATACGAACACATACATATCATTATTATAGAGGATTAAGTTATCCCAAACTCCCTTACGGTATCAACTGATGCATTTTGGACAGCTTACTTAAAGTTGAAAACTAAACCAAGAAACATGCCTTACCTAAATCACTCACGTTAGTCTGACACTCCCGTGTGGTCACGAACCCAAAATAGAAGATGAAGGGCGGTCATTGGGGATACGTTGGATGCCATGGGATGCTATCCAGATTCACAGCGAGCAGGCGAAAGGAATAACTGGCAGGTAAAACGAAGAACCAGAAAAAAAATAGAAAAAAACTTTTAGCACGTGGTGCACCCCGCTGATGTTCGCTGAATCTTAAGCGGATTATGAGACGTTAACCCCCTCCAACTTCACCCCCCGTCCCCGACTACCACCCCTCACGTTGATTGACCCGTTTTTAGCCCCAGCTACCTTATAAACTCGATAAAAAACAAGCCCCCCCCACCATCATTTTTTTGCCGCAGGTCTCCCAATTTTTTTTCGATGTCCAGCTTCGGGTTACGCCAGAATCCTACGCCGCGGGCCCCGCCCGCCCCTTCCCAACCATTACCCCTCCACCTCTTCAGAAACCAAAACCCGAAAGCAAACCCAAACCCCCAAGAATTTCGCAGTCCACGCTGCGTATGCTTTCATTTTATTTCGCTTTTCATATTATTATTCTTGTTATTCTTATTTCCAGACCCTTGCTGGCAAGCTATCTGCACTGTGACAAAAAGTTTAGTTATTGCTATGCGCAATTATGTTGCACAGTTAATGGTCATGTATTAGAATTTGTATTTTCAAATATCAAAACTAATGCTTGTAATGTAATTGTTAGTTTTATGGGTTATTGTTGTAGGTTTATATTACAAGTCATTTTTTCTTTCCGTGTGCCTTTTGCTTTATTTATTTCTACGCTTTCGTTCGGTTTTTCGTTTCGCATGTTGCCCTCTCTGTCGCACGCATCAGACTCACGTCTCAGTGTCCCTCTTCATCATCATCATCTTCTTGTTACTCTTCGTATGCGTGAGTGCTTGTGTGTGTGTGTGTGTGCTTAAGTTGAATGTGCCGGTTTGTTCTGTTGACTTGTTGTTGCTGTTGTTGTCGTTGACGTTGGTCGTGTCATGTTAATTTGTGAGCTCTCCCTCTCTCGCTCTCTCCTTCCCCTTTTACGTCTGCGCTAGTTATTTGGTATGCTGTCGTGCTTCTTCTTACTCTTCCACTTCTGCTTCATCTTCGCATTCACAAACATGCATACATACATACATACATACATACATACGTACAGACAACTACGCAAACAACATCAAGACAATGCGCAGTAGATAACAAATAGCCCTCTCCCGCTCACCGTAGCCTCTTCTCCCTTCCGCTCAGTCATACAAATGTATATATATGCACATATATAAATTACGTGAGTCTGTTTGTATCTATGGCAACACAGCGTGAGATATATAAGATGTACATACATATATATGTATGTTTGTATGCAATGGATGTATGTGCAATGTGTGTGTGTGCGGAGCTTATGCAGACAGCTGCTTTGTGTGTCAAATTGTAGCGAAAAAAATTGTGTTTTTTTGTGTACCAACGCGAAGAGGAAGAGATCGAGAGTTGCTGATGGCGTGGGACGTGGTGCAGAAGAGAAGACCGCGCAAGAAGAAGAGGCAGCCAAGCGGTAAACGGAGACCCAGTAGCGAAATTGGTAAGCCAACTGATTATTAGTTTATGAAATTCGCAAAATATAAAATCAATTTTTTCGACTACACATGCATATGTATGCACTTGCAATTTTATACAAAGCAAATATGGACAAGCATCTTAATTCGATTCGCCATATAATTTTTACAAAATTAAAATAATAATATTGCCGTTTTATGGGATTGTGATATTTTAAAACGAGTATTTTTTAAAATTTAAATAACAGAACTCATCAAATTGAACACAGGGGTACCTGTTCTTTTTTTTCGCAACCCCCTCTTGCTCTTTGCTCTCTCTTCTTGTGAACCAGTTACTGTTGCACAGTGGAGCAATGTTTAATTAAAGCAAGCTGTAGCTTGCCACGATAATCACTTATTAAATTTATAATTCAAATAATCAATTACGAGCTTATGCTTATGTATTACTCTACCTAAATTTATGAATTAATTAATATTCAATTAATAAAATTTGATATATAACATAAATACATTTGTGATATGCGCCACGTGTCCCACTGTGCGATGTTGCCGTGCGGAGCTGCGCAAAAACAACACAGGGCACTCTCTGACGCACTGGCTCTCTCACTTAACCGCCTCACTCGCCATCTGGCCGTCTCACTCACGCGTGCGACATTGCCTACTGTTTGTTTTTGTGTCTGCCGGCGTCCCTCTCTGGCGACTGCGCGTTTACGGCGCCGCGTTGCCAAACTTCACTCGGCTCCGCTGTGTGAGTGCGACTATGTGTGTGTTTTATATCAGAAATTTCCATTTAATTTTTTTATTTAGGTTTCCTTTTTTTGCAACGCTTGCGTACCTGTGTGGCTCTGTGTGTTTTTATTGGTATATAATTTGTGTGTGTGTGTGTATGTTAGTTACACATTCAGCTGCTGTTCCCAAGCTTTTTTCTTGCCACTTTTTTTGTTGTACCTTGTTTTGGTTGTGTGTGTTTTGGTTTCTACGTCACACCTTTTTCGAGCAAACGAAAAGGGAGAGAGAAAGAGAAAGAGGGAGACAGAGAGAGTAAATTACTGCATAGGCCTGCGAAAAATTGGCAGCAAAATCTCAGACGAGGGTTGTTTTATTTTATTTCATTTATTTATCCCCATTTTTCGTCGACTTTTTCGCATAGCCACAGGTGTCGTTGTGCAGCCGACGACGACGCCGGCAGAGGCCCGGGCAGAACGACTGACTGTGACTGTCAATCCGTCAGGTTCAGCTCTCAGCAACAACAACAACAACGAAACTTAAATAAACAGCAAAAATTTTACGCAAAAAAAAACTTTGCACCTTTGTGCAAATTATTTTGTCGTCAAAAAGTTAACCTCAAAATTCAGCCTCTGCCGGCGTCGGCGTCAACGTCGACTGCGCCTGTTGAACGTGACTCACAGGCCCAAAACTTCAATTGCCCTTTTGCGCTCATAACTTTAGGCAGAATACACAACCCAAATACAAATATAAACCAAATTTATAATTAATTCTATTAGAGAGCACTTGATACATGTGTACATACATATAAGCATTTAAATAGCAAAGCACAAAATGAAAACTGAAAGAAACGTTTTCGTTGCATTTATTTTGGCTCTAAAAATAATAAAAGCTCATTTAATTGTTCGTCAATTCATTTATTATTGGTCTTTTGTTAATAGCGAATCACATTACATAAATTAATAAGAAATGTTAACTAATATATGTATGTACATATATGTACAAGTACATATGCATTTATGTACACATATGTATGCACATATGAATCTGAAGAGCTTCGCTTGATGAAAAAGTGATGTGAACTTAATGTTTTTTTTTCATTTTTGTGTTATTTGCTTATTTGTATGTAGTTTGTGTGTGCGTGTGTGCACTCGAACAAACTTTGCTCCCTACACTTGACCTTGTTTTGCCATTTTCATTTTGTGCCACAAACACACACACTCACACACACACACACACGCAGAGATGGGGATGGATTAATGCGGTTGACTACGACCGAAAACTGTTTGCCGGAGGTGAAGGGTGACGAAGGGGTGCGGTGAGGAAGGTGATGGTTGGCTGGTGGGGCGACGGGGGTAGGAAGCAGAATGTCAAAACCAAAGACGCTAAGAAAGGCAAATGGCGACACACACACACACACACACATGAACGAACACACGCATACACACAAACACGCAGAGGACATCAAAACTTTGAAACATGCGAATTTTCCAGAAACTACAAGTTTCATTTTCTATGCACTTGTCAAAAAATCTTTTTGCCTCAACATTATCGTATTAAAGCATGAATAATGATCATAAAATGAATTAATAAAATAAATGATAGATACATAATAATGATTAATATAAAAAGTGCTTGAAAAGCTGTGCAAAACATGTATTTCTGAACAAACGCACACGCTTTTCTTTGCGTGCATGCGGAATGGAAGGGTAAAGGAGGCAACATAACTGGGGGATAGTAATTTGGCAAAATGTTGTTATTTTTTTTTTGTTATTTTTCCCGGGACGGCTAAATGCCGGCTACAACAACAACAACTGTAACGACATCAAAAACGAAATGCCCAAAAATAAGAGGAAAGAAATAGAAGGAAAGAAAAAAAATCCAGAAAAGAAACCCCAACGGCAAAGTGGCTACACAGCGCAAAAAGTGGTCGAATTTCATAATTCTTATTATTTGTTTGTTTTTTGTGTAAATAGAACCCGACTTAACCGAAAAGTATGTGTGTATTTTAAGGCATATTCGTTTTCTACTATATAATATAGTAGTATATTTTAAAAAGTTATTTATTGAAATTGCAAGACTATGATTAGTTTGATATATGCACATAATAATATTATTGTTATTAAAGGATCTACCAATTTTATTTGCTTGTGTAGCGATAATAGAGCAATGAGTGAAAGGGCAAGGCGGTGCGAGAGGGTGCGAAAGCTTGCAAGAAAGAGAGGAACGGCAGTATAACGGCAATGGCAATGCCAACAAATTAAAGTTACTAAAGCAAAGGAAACGCCAAAAAAAAAGAAAGAAAGAAACGAGTGAGGGCAATAAGGAGTGAAGAAGGAAGAGAGAACACGACGAAGCGACGAGGCAATGAATGCTGAAATAAAAGAATCGCAGAGAGCAGCGCAGCAGCAAAAAATCAGCAGAAAGCGGGTGGTGGTGGTGGAGGGGGAGGATAAGGAGGAGATGAAGACGAAGAAGTGGAAGAAAGAAGGCAGGCTGAAAAACAAGATGTGCTGGTCGTTGGCCGGGAAGGGAGAGGGGGAAGGTGGCGAAGAGGGGAAGGGATCCGCATGCAGAACCACTCACTCAAATTTAAAATGAATAAAAACCGGTTCCTTTATTTGCTTTCTTCCTTTTTGTTTTGCCCTTTCCTTCCACTTCCCCTTCCCCTTACCTTTTGCAACGCATTTTCGCTTTTAGCCGTTTGCTTTACATTTGCCATTTTTGTATTTTTTGTACATATTTCTTTTTGCGTTGCGTTGCAGGCGGTTCTTTCTCATTTTCCGCTTTAACTACGCAATCTTTAAGCTATTTTGGATTCTTCTGCTTTAATTAATTAATACATTTATTTGTGTTACTCACGCAATGTTTATTATTGCTATCATATTTTTTTATCTATTATTTTATTATTTATTTTATCAAGCAAAACAATCTTGTATTTTAGGTAAGCGAAAATCCATTTGCATTTTGTAAAACCATAATGCCAAATAAAAGTGGAATGAATATATTGTTCATAATAGGTTTATTTGGATATAATTACAACATTTGCAAATGCTTAATAATTGCTTATAAAAGTCTAGGCTTTCGATAATGCAACCTATGTATAAACAATGTAAATTAGGATGTGAACATGCGAATCGCATCGAATAGAACTATGTACAATATAATGTGGGGCCATTCTACGTTCCTCCGAGGATATTACGCAAAGTATTACCTATTTTTGACCCAGTATAAATTGCGCCTCGAAGGAAAGGCGATTCATTCGGCCGTAGACCAGCACCTCGCTGATGATCCGTTCGGCGTAGAGCCGTTGATCCGGTCGCATATGCCGGAAGTGGGTGGCCATTCGTCTTCCGATAAGCTCGCACTCGTGCTCGCTCTCGCTATCGAGCTCTCTGTCTCGCTCCCTCGTCCTCTCTCTATCCCCTATCTCCCTATCCCTATCCCTATCTCTTTCTCTATCTCTATTCGTAGTCTCCTCGTTTCTGCGCTTTCTCGCGGTTTCGCCGTATTCGCTGTCATTGCTGCTGCGTCTTCGCCGGATACGGATACGTCGTCCGGATTTATCCAGAGCCAGCGATTCGGCGTTGAGTCGCAGGTGCGAAGAGCCGCTCTGATAGGCATTGTTCTTGATGCTGCCCGCCAATGAAATGTCCCCCCGATAATCGTCCACATGGTGCTCCACTTCGGGGCCCAGGTTTTCCGTTTCCGGCTCGTGATCATGCTCCGCTTCCGGCTCCACATCGCCATCGACCACGGCATCCAGACGCAGCACATCCTCTTCGTTCTGAAACGTCTCCGAAATCATATCGACGTCCTGAAAATGGTTGTAAACGTAGGGTGTTAGTTGATTTCGATGGGATGTAATAGTTCATGTAATAGTTGATGTAACATGATGTATTGGTATCTCACATTGTATGAATATCCTAAAAACTTGTTAATGAATCGGTACTATGACTAGTAAGTGTTATTTCTGGTATTAACCTATGACATAGATCCTATATTCCTTGCATAACCTCGCTATAAAGTTCACCCATACATCATCACTCACTTCGGCGTCCAACGGATGCACCTGCTCGTTATCGTTATCGGTTTCCACTCCATTCTCCCGCTGCTGCATGAAGCACAGTGATTCCTCCGATTCCGCTAGGTGTGCTTCGAATGCCACCGATATATTTGCCTCATGCTGCAGCACTTTCAAGTCCCGATCCTGCTCGGCCGCCACCGAGTGCTCCAGTTGCAGTTCACCCGTTTCCAGTTCGTAGAGAAAATCGAGCTCCTTGAAATACCATAGCGATGGCGTATAGGTGTTATCGCTATCCAGCACCTTTCTCAATTCGCGGCGATACGAGGTACGGAAATTGTTAATCTTTCGCTTCAGTGTATGGATATTGGCATGGCTATCGGACATACGCATCAGTGCCAATAATCGGCCATAGGATTCGACCTTGAGGCGGCGATCGCGATACAGTTTGCTCCGCACCAGCCACAGTTCGGGCATCGAGCGGTACATGTGGAGGAACTCCTTCCAAAACTCGATGGCCGTGTGTGTGTGCGACATGTTTGACCGACGACCGGCGACCGACTGTGGATTGTACCGTAAATTGGTCGTACGACCGGCGCTTCATTTGTCCTACGACCGCCGTCAAACCGCGTCCAACGCGTTTCAAACAGATTCCATTCCCTGCACTTACATACGTACATACATGCTATCACAGCACAGTTGGTCTTGACAAAGCACTATATAATATTATACATAAGTAGATACATGTGTATGTAAGCATGCTTTTTCAGAAGCAAGCACAAAGTTATTTGCTATTTATTTTGAAATTACCTAACATTTTAACGTTATCCCTAAAGATCATAGATTTCAACTGGTTTTTAAACAATGTCCCCTTTTGAAAGTACCATGTAGTAGTCACCCATTATGCTCGTAGCTCACCTGGATGCTGGTCTCATCGAGACTGTCGTCCAAGCTCTCCGATTTCACCCTGACCGGCGACTGGATGTTGAGCACCGGCTTCAGGAAGGCCATGAGATGGAACCACCAGAGACGCGGCTGATAGCCACTGACGGAGGCCTGCACCTTCTTGATTTCGCGACGATAGCAGCAGCGCAGCGAGTTTATCTTACGCTTCACATCCTGCACGGTACAGCCGCCGTTGACGCGTCGCAGGATCTTCAATAGCTCCTGGTAGCCGGGCTCCTTCTTCTGCTTCGATAGGTAATCGGGAGTGCTGCTGTCCCACAGGGCGGTGAAGTGCTGATAGCAGCTGATGAACTCCTCCATGATTTCGGGCTCATCGTACAGGTTTGTGGCGCCCACGTGGGACATTTTCCCCCCGTCTATTGTGTCCCGTCTGTTCGTTTGTCAAATCCTCGCTTGCTTTTGCTTTCGCGTTTGTCAATTCCTCTTTTGCTTTCGCGTTTGTTTATTCCTCTTTTGCTTTCGCGTTTGTTTATTCCTCTTTTGCTTTCGTGTTTGTTTATTCCTCTTTTGCTTTCGCGTTTGTTTTCGCACGTCTTTTCACGCTCGTCGTCGACGGTCTGACGCTGAATGATAGAGTATGACATTGCGGGGTATTGGTATTGTTATATGTACAACATTTTTTCGGTTTGATGTTGCTGTTTTCTTTTGTTTATTCCGCTCGTCGGCTGTATGATGCGGCATGTCATGCAAGTGCAACGTGTGCGAGCGGCCTTTTTGATGTCGCCCGCTTTTGCCTCTCTTTTTTCTGTTTTTTTTTTTGTGTTATTTATGTGTATGTTTGTTATAAAATGTTGCTGTTGCAGCATTTGCTTGTTGTTTTTTGTTTCGTTTCTGTTTTTGCTCTTGCGACGTCAAGCGCGCGCGGCGTTGCCAGTTTTCAGTTCGCTTCGAACATGTTGCGACGTTGCCGCTTTTGTGTGCGCTGCTGCTCGCACTGAAAGGCGGCAACGTCGCGCGCCTAGCGAAATCCGTCTACCGCCGGCCGGTTGCAAACAACAACAACAATAACAGCAGCCACCATAACAGCAGCAACAACAATAACAGCAGCAGCAACAATAACAGCAGCAGCAACAATAACAGCAGCAACAACAACAAAGACGACCAATGGGGCAGGTAGAAAATGGGGAGGATAAAGAAGAAGAAAAGTGGAAGAAGCGGAAGGAAAGAGGGCTAAGAGAAGCAGAGGGCTAAAAGAGGAAGAGGGCTAATAATAACAAAGCAAAGCAACAAAAAACAAAGCGGAAATATTAATAGAAACAAATCTTTAGCGCAAATGTACTCAAAATGTATTTAATTTTGTGCGATTTTCATGTCTATACATTTTCATATTTCAAATGAATTCAACTTGAAGCTAAAACATAAACGTTCAGTGCAGTGTAGTTGCCATTAATTAATTAAAATTAAGAAAATTAGAGCGGAAAATCGGTTTGATGTGTGGCAGCGAACTTGCAACCAAATCGAGCGATTGCATGTAAATCACAAATCACAAATCGCAAATGGAAAATCGCACGTGTGTTCTACTCAATTTTTTTCCGCTTAGGCTGGCCGTTGCCCTCTTACCGCCCACCGCCCAACGCACCACCCCCATCCCCCCGCCCTCTCCCTCGTGACCCCGCGTAACCCCGCCCGCTTTTCCGACCGCCTGCGCTCAGCGCATTTCACTTTCACTGCAAATTGGCAAGTGACAAAAAAGGCACAAAAACGGAAAAACGGAAAAACAACAACAAAAGGAAAACAGCAGTGGAAAAACAAAACACATGGGAGCAGACGTTTGAAAATTTTCCAGTGGACGGAGGGGGGTGGTGGTATTGAAGAGGGGAGGGGCTAAGTACGCAAGAACAAAAATCAAAGCGCTGAAAAATGCGCACTTCTTCTCAACGCAATGTTTATAAATTAATTAAAAGTAAATTCAATGCTTTTATGGGAAAACTGTGAATTTCCAGAAAATCCAGCAAAATAGGTATTTACTAACTTAAGTTATGCATTAATTTAGGCATTTAACTTCTAAGTTAAGTTGATCTTATAGATCTTATAACTTAAATGAGTAAGTAAAGTATCTTTTACTTTGTTTTTAGTGGTGTGTGCTTAGCACAATTACATCAGCATGACAGATACTGCATGATTGAACTTGTTTTTAGTGCTTTAAATACATTTAATTAAAAAAAAACATTGATTAGCATTCTCAAACTGACCGGCAGAGTGGCCAATAACGTGGGACGCCACTGTGCGCTGGCTCGAAGTTCGAAACGGCTCGAAGTTCGAAACAGCTTGAAACGGTTCGAAACGGCTCGAAGCGGTTGCGAACGGTTCGCTGCTCGACGTCGCACCGTTTCGCCTAACGGCGCACAGCATTGCCAGGCAACATTACACGCTGTCCCTCTCTTACTCACTCTCTTGCTCTCTCACTCTCTCTCGCTCGCTGGGCAAAGATCATTGCAATAGTGCACTTTTGGCAAAAACATTTCCAACATTTTCCACTCCGCTCATTATTCATTTTCCCATTTTCATTCAACATTGCAACGTACCCCCATGCATACAACATATATGTATATGAACAGACTTTCGAACTGGGGCGACTGTGCCAACCGCGAAAACGAAAAACGGTGGCAACATCTGCCGCGGTTGCGGTTCGCTCTGCAGACGCCGCTGCCGACGGCGCTGCCCCGCTAGTCGTCGGCGCTGCGTTGCCGTTTGCCGTTGACGGTGTCGTTTGCCCGTTTTCGATGTCGTTGTTCAATGGCTAAAAACTCGGGTGTTTGGTGCGCCCAGAGCATGTGAAAAATTGACGACGTTTGCGCCAGATAACATATACGTTGCGAATTTATTTATAACAAATTCACGAAAATTAACCGAGGTAAATGTGCAGCGCAATGCGTGCGAAAAAGTAACAAAATAAATGCCATATTCTTATATATATGCGTATACATATATATAGCGATATATGTGTGTGTTTGTGTGGAAAAAAAAATTATTCGTGCGGTTTTCTCTATGCATACGTGTGTGCCTGTGTGTGTGTGTGTACGTGTCTGTGTGTGTGTGGCTCTGTGTGGGTGTGTGTGCGTGCGTCGGTGTGCCAGCCAAAGATAATGCGAAAAAAATATTGCATTAAGCTGTAAATTTGCCATAAAATGCAATCGAAAAGAAAAGGGAAAATTAAAGAAAAAAAATAAAAGAAAAATTGCGTCGCGATTTTTTTTTCTCGCTCCTTCTCCCACCGTTTTGCTTGCTCTCTCGCTCGCTCTCTCGCATTAAAGTGGAAAAATTTCTAAACGTGTTTGTGTGCGTGTGTTCTAATTTTTTGTTGTTTAATACATTTTAACAAAAAAGTCAATAAAGCAAAAGTCGCACACACACACACACACGCACGCACGCACACACATACACGCAACACCAAAAGCAACGAAAAAAAAATGAAATGCGAAAAAAACACAATTTTTTTGGGCCCGACAACGCCCTGTGCTAAAAAGAAAAAAAAATAATGAAAAAAAATGAAATATCAAATAATAAAAAAATCGTTATTTGCTTGATAGAAAGAGAAATATATACATAAATATATTAAATGCATATGTGGCATACAAAGTTAACAATTTTTTTTTATAGTTACGTTACTGAAAATGCGAAAGAAAATTGATAGAAATTAAGCTATCGCGTTATTTGTGCCGCTTTCCAAGGAAAAGCAAATGAAATGAAAAAAATATGCAATTGCATATTACAAATTGAAGAAAAGTTAAGGGAGAAAAACTGATTTTCATGGATTTTCACGGATTTTCCCATCGCGGATTTAGCCAACATTCTACGTCCATCGGGTAAGCATAAATAATTATTTAATTACTCAATTACCGTTAGTTTCTATCAGTGGAATTAGCAAAGGCATATGTACATTTTATGCACTTTATTTAATTTTTTGTGAAGCTTTTTATTTTATCGTGTGGAAGTTATTACATATTTATTACATGTGTGCTACAGCTAAATTAGTAACATGGGCTTTTGTTTAGAAATTGTGTTAATGATAGTTTAATACTTGTTAGTGTGTTCGTTTCTATAACATAAACAATATAACATTCTATAACAAGTCAGACATAAAAAAGAAGTAACAATAAATGAACAAACTGTTTTTTTTTTAGAATCGAAACTAAAGGATCTTTGTCTTTTATTTGTATAATAAAAAAAAAAGATATTAAAATAAAACATATAATAAAATTCAGATATAATAAAATAAAGATATAATAAAATAAGGGATATAATAATATAAAAGATTTATTTAAATAAAAGATATAATAAAATATAGACAATATAGAATTGGTTAACAATAATGAAATACAGCAGATTTCTAGGTAGTTTTTATTAAATTGTTACAATATATTAAAAAAACCTATTATAGAGTAGATGGAAAACTGCATAGAACTAAAGACTTTCCATTAGTTTTTTAGCAATAGTAAGATATAAGATGATATATAAAATGATAGTTTATATTTGTTCAGCTCAAATAAATCGTTTTCTAACTGAAGCAGTTGTATGGGATGTTTGTATGTATTTCGAAACTCAATTAGAACTTCTTGTGTTTAAAAAACAAGAAGTAACCCCGAAATTTCTCGTTTCAACTGGTTTTGCGAACATCATCATCTTCATCCCCCTTGGAAACCGAAATCGAAATGGGTTTCTTAAAGGTTTGGCTTTCTGGTTCTTCAACTTGGGTTGAATACGTTTTTGAAATTCCGATTGACATGTGTTTTTTGATTTCGTCTTCTTCTTCGTTTATCCAAACGTGTGGCGCCAAAAAATCAAGTATTTTCCCTTCTCTTCCCCCTTTTTGTGGCTATATTAGTTTTTTTTGGGCTCCACCGCCTTATATGCGGCATATATCTCCATACATTTGTAGTTTCAGCTATTTATAACTTTCTGGGCTTCGCCTTTGGAGCAGCTTCTATACATTTATTCGAATATTTCATTAGCATTTCAATTATGCAAATATGACTTGTGTTCTTTATGTCTGTTTCACTAATTTCTTTTCTCCCGTTCAAATTGTTGTACATAGCTGTATGTATAAAACATATATCTATAAAACATATATATATATATATATATATACATAGATGAGGTTTCTAAATTTGTTGTCTTCTTGGCTTTCTGTTATTTTACATATGTATATATTTCATATAGGTAGAATTTCTTGTTAAACCGGTTATTTTTTTTGTTTAGCTTCGTTCACCGCATTTTATTTGTTGCCACACACAAAATATAACAACATATACACACACCAAAGTATACGAATTATTGGAGGTTTTAAACAAATGTGTTTTTAAACAGAAAACAAAGTTCAATGAAGTAGATGTTTAAAGTGAGGCTTCAAATAGAAACTTCGAAACGCATTTTTCTTATTTTACATTTTCAAGACGGGTAATTTTTAGCACAAACTGTATGTTTGTATATCTTGTGGATTTTCTTGTTGTCTTGCCGTTTTCATGTTCATTTAAATGCAATCGCAATCCGCATATTGATTTTTCCTCCTTCAGAAAGACACACAACAATGAAAACGGAGGGAAAAAAACAGAGTTGGTAAAATAAAAAAAACGACAAAAGAAATGCGCAACACACACGAAAATATATAAAAAAAAAATATTCACGTACGAATGAAGTTTGGCAACCTTGCTTTTATTTTACGGATGACAAGAGGAGATGAAAGGAGAAAACAGAATCGCAGAGAACACGAAATTACCGTTCTTGTGTTTAGGCACTCGCTTTAACCCCCTGATGGCCAATATTTTCTAAGGTTAAAGCTGCAAAAAACATGTGCCTGAAAATATTGAAAAAGTTACTAGACATCAAATGTTTAGCAATTGTTGTACCAGTAAAATATATAATTTATTTTAATATTTCCCTTGTCACATGGTGAATAATCAGTAGCGCAGTAAAATGTGCATTCAAATCAATTTCAATTAAATTTCAATTCAATCCGTAGAATCCAGAATGTTGTTTCCAAGTGGAAAAAATGCAACTGGAAATGCGAAATAACAGCGAAAAGAGAAAGAAAGTGACGAATGAAAACTGTCACTTGGCATTTTAATGGAATTTTTGTGTTTGCCAGCGACAAAAACCATAAAGCACAAATATACAAAAAAAAAATAAAAAATGTGTAAAAGAAATTAAAACAAAGGAATGAAAAAGACACACAAAACGAAACAAAGCACAGCGCAAAAGTCAAAGTTTATATCAATAATTTGTATTTCTTTTTTTCTTGTTCCCCCAAAGCAAAAGTAGATCATTCCTCCTTCGCATATGCACACATACATGTACACATCTATACATACATATGTACATATATATATATATATACATACATTTACTTTATTTTGTTGTTCTATTTACTTTTTCATTCGCCCGAAATGCGCGCAAAATGCTCATAATTCCATTCGGCAAACTTTGAACATGTGAAAGTAATTTAAAAGCAAATTCTTTGCTCTTGTTCTTATCTCGCCAGTTTCTTATCTGCCCTTCTTCGCTATGTCCCCCGTCCCCATCCCCTCCCCCCACCATTCGTCGCCCCCGTTTCACGTTTCCCTCTTCCCTCTTCTGGTTGCGCTTTAGCCGCTCTTTCGCACTATCTCTCCACCCCTCCTCGAATGTTCTTGAACCTGAAAGAAGCGCAGAAACGGCAAGAAGTGAGAAGGCGAAGGCGATGGAGAAGAAGAAGAAGAAGAAGAAGAAGGAGGAGAAAGAGAACGACCAGAAGAAACCGACTATATGGAACTGGAAAGCTTCAGAAGAATCACTGCAGATTCTCCTGCTGATTCATCTATCTTGTGTGTTCCAAAGTCTTTTGGCTCGTCGAGTAGTTACATATATCTGATTTAAATAGATTTCCTAAATTACAAACATATTAAAGCCTGAAGAATCTTCAAAGATTTGTCTGCAGATATTTTACGAAGAATTGACTAAAAAAAACGAAAAAATCTTTTAGATTTGTATATTTTCTGCACCTCTAAGAGTTTAGAAGATATCATCTCCGCTCTGTGAAGACTAAACAAAAACAATATTAAATTGCATTCAAAATGTCTAGTCAGGGATATTTCAGCCCTTCTGCGATTATTTTAAGAAGAATTCGGAATTCTGCGCAGATTTGTTTTCGCAAAACTACAAAAGTGCAGAAACCACATGTGCCGCATATGCGGTTAATATTGCAATATTTATTATTATTGTTGCGTTGCACTATTTGTTATTATTTTTGCGTTGCACTATTTGAAATTGCAACGTGCGTGTCTTTTTTTTTTTGGGTGGGCAGATATTTGCGTGTTTTCGCGAAAAAAGGAACACACATATATAAAACGAAAAAAGAATAAATAAATAAGTGCAACCTACGGTGGAAACTTTGAGGTGAAAAACACGTTTTCCCGGGCCAAAAACAACGAGCACAGTAGTAACTGATAAAGCACACGCACGCCACAAAAACAACATGCACATTGGCGGGAAAAATAGAAATATGTACAGCCGAGGGTGAAAAACTAGTCGCTAATATTGATATTTTAAAAAATAATTGCAATTTTAGGTGCACTTGGATTTAAAATGATGGTTTTTAAAATTTATTTACATTTAAAATTGGTGATTTTAAACTTTGGAAATATAATGTTTTCATAACTTAACTGCATTCAGTTAAAAATCTAAAATCATCCCTATGTACATACATGTATAGTTCAAAATAGTTGAAAACGGGACATATTTTTGCGGCCCGCACTGTGCTTAATACGCCCCCATATAAAATGACCGAAAATAAAAAGCCAGGCGCACTAAATTAAAGCTCGAAACGAAACGAAAAATCAATACTTTACTTTGGCCAAAACACCGAAAAGTGGAAAGGGAAAAGGAAGATTGGGGTGCGGTGTTGGTGGTTGCTATTGCTGAGGGGGAGGGGTGTGGTGACAGGAGGATAAAAAGAAGAAGAGGGCAGGCCTAGAGGCAGCGACGCCGACTGCAACGCCGGCAGCGGCGCTTATCTGAAATAAATTGCTTTCGGCCTACTCGTGATTTTTTGTTGGTTGTCTTTTTTCCTCGCTTTATTTTCTGTCTGTATACCGATAGGTATTTTTAATGTAACCTATTATTTAAATTATGCATAGGATTAAAATGTAAGCAAAAATTACATATAAAATATCTATAAATATCTATCCCTTAGTTGGAAATATTATTGCATTAAATTCGAACATGATTAAAAATGAGAAATAATGAGGAGGTGATGATTTTGTTTGAAATATCGCCTTTTCATTGCCTTAAATTTTTGGGAGAGAGATCGCGCGCGAGAGAGTCGAGAGAGCGTCGGCTGTGCAGCCGAGGCGTAGGCGATGGTTTTTGTGATGTTTTTCAGTAGCGATGAATTGTGGAACTGCAGTATGTATTCATGTAGCTGCAAGTGTGTGTGTGTGTGTGTGCTTGTCCACCCACACATCTGCATGAATAAAACAGTCAAAAGCATGCGTGCGTAAGTGCATGTGTGTGTGTGCTCCACAATTATTATTATTATTATACCGCTCTCCCTCTCGCCGCTGCGCACCTCCGTCACTCCTCCCTCCCGGGCCCACACTCTTTATATGGGTTTTTTATTTTATATTTCTTTTTTTTTTCTTTCTTTTGTACGTGTTTCACCTTGCGCGCCGTGTTTATTGCTGTTGTTTTTGTTGCTGCTGCGTTTTACTCGTTAGACCCGTTTCTACCTACCCCACTCCTCCCCTTTCGAACCCCACCTTTTTCAACCTCTTTATCGTGCTCTCTTCGCCACGCCTCTCTCCCCGTAGGTCTCCTATCATTTTTCATGCATGCACACACAAACACGAGCATGCACACGCACACTGAGTCGCTTTTGTTGCTGCACTTTGTGGGAGCCCAAATGCGCTGTTGCCGCATTTCATTTGGATGAATTAAGCTATTTTCAGAGGAAGCCAAAATAAAAGCCAACAAATTTCGGGAGCTAGCACAAGAATAAATCTTTAATTTATTGTATTTAGATCTCTGAGAATATTAAACTAAATCGTGTATTTGCATATTTTGCTGTTAGCTGTTTGTTATGATTTCATATTTATGGAAACTAAAGAAGATTCGATTTAAGGAAAACAAAAATTTCCCAAAAGGCAAAAGAACATTAAAAGCAAAATGTAACCATTTACATAATTTGCATAGTTATATGTACATAAATATATTTTTATTTATATACATATTATGTACATACTACATATGTGTACCTAGATAAATAATTGATTTATAATTCAATATTATTCTGCGGTACATAGTGCAGTTAAAAATGCTGTTACTTTAATGCAAACGCTGTTAACGGAAATTCCGTAGAACTATATACATATTTGATTTGCCACTTGATCCTCATTGCTGAATTACCCAATTGTTTAAATGATGTCCGCAAAAAAGTGAACCTATAAACGCGTGACCCCAGTACTTTGTATCTGTATACATGAAACAGATGTACATATATATGTAAGTATGTACATACTTTCAATTCAATTCCAACGTGTGTTTATGGCAAATATTTAACTTTTTCCTTTCTGCTGCATATTATTGTGCATTGCATTTGCGTGAACTTTTAAATTGTCGAAAGAGCGCAGAAAATGCAGAAAATAGCCCAAAAAGTAAAGCCAATAAAAACAAATTGTTGTTGTTGGCTGGGTGGTGTGGTGTGGTTGAGGTGTGGGGGTGGGGGGTTAAAAAGTACAAGAATAAAAGCAGCCAACAAAAACAACTTGGCATGAGAGCATCGCCCTATCTCGTTCGCACTCTATGCTTCTTTGCCTATCTATCTCTTTTGCTCTCGCTCTCTCTTGCGGGCAATTTTGGTTCTCTGGGGAATCGTTGTATTTGTATTGGTAGTCGTGTCGTTTTGTCGTCGTCGCTTTGTCGCGTCGTCCGTCGTTTAGTCGCTTGGTCGCTTTGTTGTCCGATTCGTTTTATGACGTTGCGAGTTTTATGTCTGCGCGTGAGTGTGTGTGTGTGTGTTGTGTGCGGCACTCAGTTGCCAACGGCTCTGCCGCCTTGCACTTGTTGTTGCTGTTGCGTCACCCGCACTCTTTTACCCACACACACAACGTTCCTGCGCACGCTGTCTCTTTATACCCCGGCCCCCTCTCAATTCCACCTACCCCTGCCATCATCATCGCTTCACATCCACACTTCCTCTTTCCATTCCATTCGCCATGCCGCCTACTGTTTGCTTTGGCATAGCACACACATACATACGCATGTATGCACAACGGTGTGCGCAATAATAGCACCTGTGTAATTGCTGTTATTTCATTTTGATCAAATTGCCGTATTCTAATAATATATTTGATTTACCTATGCAACACTAGATGTGTATTTAAACATGTGTATAGTGTCAAATGCACAGAAAATTGGAAAAAAATAGCGTGATGATGGAAATTATTATTGATATGATAAAAAACCTTATGAAATTAACATTGATATGCTATTATACTAAAGAACTTCTACAAACTACAAAATTATAAGCTTAATTTCGAAATGATGGCGTGAGATGCAGAAATTAAAAAATAGGACGGTACCTAATTGCAAATCCTCTCCAAAATGACTTGCACATTTTTGTGGCCTAACCGTTTGGGCGCCACTGTGCGTTTCGCGTTTGTATTTATGTATGTATATATGGACTCTGTTTTTGCTCAACCTCAGCACAGCAGTGGCCTCCTCCCTCCTTACACCGTCTCTCCTTGCCCCATCCCTTGTTTCCCTTTCATCCTTTCGTCCCTGCTCCCCCCTCTTGGCCTGTCTTCTGTGCTCCATTACTGCTTGCTTTATTTGCTATCGCTCTCTCGCTCTGTCTTCCGCTTGACTTGTGCGCAGATCCCCCCCGTGTTGCTATCTCGCTTGCGCGCAGTGGCACTCCGCCGCTCCAGTGCCTTATCTGGCTCTCCCTCTCGCTCGCTCTCAAACATGTGCCTCGGCATCGTTTTCGTCTTTTTCTTCAAGTTGGTTTCTTCTGTGTACTGTGTGCACTCGATACAACGAGCCCTCGAAAAGCGATATTATGAAACTTTAAAATATCGGACCTAATACTTGCTAGTATTGCTAAAATAAATTCGTTTACATATTTGAGCAGATAATTATTGTAATGTATTGTAAATATATTATTAATTAAAGATTGAACTTAGCATTTCATGGTCTTGCTTTTGGAGTGCTCACTGTGGTTTCTTTTGTATGCTATTATTATTATTATTATAATTCTGCTCTGCTGGCTTTTTCTTGTTTCTCTTTTTTGGGTTTTTTTCTGCTTTTATGTTTCTGTTTTTCCTAGTTTCATTTATTTTTGTTCGTATAGTTTTAAGCTTCTTTTTTTTTTCTCGCACATACATATATACATCTATATTTCCGTCGTCTGCTGTTGTGTGTGTTGTTATTTTTATTAATTTGTTTTCGCTGGGGCTGTTTTTTGCTTTTGTGCTTCTCTGCTTTTTGCTTTTTGCCATGCTGCTCGTGAAATTTGGCAACAGCGCTGCTTTAATCTTACGCGTGCTTAAGTTTTTTTTTCTCCCCTTACCCTTCCTTCCCCATCACTTTATTCTTTTTTCTCGACCCGTGAAGTTTGGCAACTTTGCTTTCGTCTGCTTGGCTGGGTTTTTTTTTCCTACGCTCTTTGTTGTTTCACGTTTTTTTGCTTCTATTTCACTTTATACTTTACTGGAATTTCGTGCTTAATTTTCACATCTTAAATTCGAATTCAATTTTCGTAGTGTGAATTTAATTTACTATATGTATTCGTATATTTGTCTGTTTGCATTTCTCGCATTCTCCGCTTTGTTTTCTTTATTTGCTGCCGTGCAGTTTAATTGCTTTCATTAAAAGCAAACACAGTTGCAAAATTGCAAAACTAACAAAATAAAGCAGAAAAGTTGATGGATAGGGTGCTTTAGGATAGCGGGAAGGGTGTGTGGGGGGAAAGAATATAAAAACGGCGACTGCGACGCTGGCAGAGGCAGAACAGAAAAACATGTGGCCAGAAATATTGGAGAGTTTTTCATGGCAACGTTGCCAAACTTCAGCACCCATGATTTTCTACCAGGGCAGCTGTCTTCCTCTGTTTTTCCTACACATGTACCTACATACATCCATATATCTCCTTTTGTATATGTACATAGCCGTCTATGTACATATGTATTTGTTTGTCGATATGCCCGTGTGCATGTGTATGTGTATGTGGTGTATGTGTGCTATCGAATGATAGATGAGTGGGCGAAAAATTATTGATGAGTTCTGCTTTTAAAGTGCTTCAGTTCCATCGGGTGTTGAAATAAATTCAGCATGTAAGGCAAAAAAAAAAAAAAAAAGAGTTTGCGGGGAGCGCAGAATGGGTAAAAGTTGTATAATTCAAGTGCAGCTTAACCATACAGTCGCAATTCATGAAATTTCAATTTTTCCATTAGGGAAAATGCGAAACGGTAAAATATGTATGTATGCAAGTTAAGACATGAAAACTTTAATTTTGCCATTTACAATTTTCCATATCAATAAATCACTTTTATTCTCAACAATTTACATTAAAGTTATTGTTACGGGAACGTGATTGGTTAATGTTTGTTTAAGAGTAATTATGTACATACATATCTGTGTAAAATGTATTGCATTTCTAACTGCATGCTTCACATCATGCGCAGTATTATTTACAAACCAATTTGGCAAAACCAATCGTAAACCATAAATGAGCAAATTCCGGATATTAATTAAATTTCGGTTTCCATTGTACGAAAATATATTATGTGTTGAATCATTTTGCTTGGCTTTCTTCAAGCAAAGTCGGTGAATATGAATTGAATCATTAAATGCTTTTTATCTCAAAATAATAATGCGAATTTAATGAACAGTGCTTGACAATGGAGAAGATGATCAAAAACGACCTTTAGATTTCCCATCTTTAATTATACCTTTAAATAAGATGTATGATATATCAAACTAAGATTATTTCTTTCGCAAATTATAATCGTCGTATAACTTTTATGAATTCTTTAAAATATATTATGCTTCCACGACGTGGTGATCGAATGCGATTCTATCGATAACTTAACTGGATGAACTTCAGAATTTGAATACCTATGCAATTATACAATTAGGTATTAGGAATATACAGAATAGACAACTTCTAAATTTGTTTTGCTAGCTAGTTTTCAATCACAACTTGCGAATCTTGCAGCGATCTTGGTGATTTGATAATCGAAATAATCGATCGATAACTCAGTCAAGTGCAATCGTTGCCCATTGAAGTACTCACCAACTTGCTTTTCGCTTCCCATTGCCGCTTAAGTGGCCAAACTAGAAGACTTTTGGCCATAAATGCCAATATACTAATATATGTTACCAATATAGCAATACCTTAAGCCCCCGGGTCGATAACATAAGTTGCGATGGCTGTGGCAATTCAATGACAGAAATAATCGCAGACGCGATAATGCGCTCTGCACTTCAAACCGGTCGCAGAAACATTTTTTTTTTGTATTTTTTTTTTTTTTTGCGATTTGGTGGGGTGTTTTTGGGAGCTGTGTCATGGCGGGGTAACATTATCTGCTGGAATATTTATGGCCATTATCGATTTTCTAATCATTTTACCTGCTGTGCCTGCTATCGTTATTTTGTTGTTTTTTCTCTCTTTTGTTTGTTTGTGTGTTGATTTTTCGCAACTAATCAGAGTGTGTTTCTTTCTTCTTTCGTTTTTTGCAGGTCGAAATGGACGGACGGGACGGATTGGATGGATGATAAAATAAAAGTAAACTTCTTTTGTTTTTGCCTCCTTTTTTTTCGGTGTGTGTCGTCTTGTGCTAGAGCAAAAGAGAGATAGAGAGAGAGAGCTGTGAGCGAGCAAGATGGCAAGCGAGCTGGAAAAAAAGAAGTGTGCAAAGCTGTTAATTAATGGAAAAATTCGTTTCGTTTTCGTTGTCGTGTTTTTCGGCTCGGTTCGTTTGGAGGATTAACAAAAAATGAATAATCATATTATAAAATCCAAGCTTATTTTTTATAAATATGCCATGCACACGCAAACACACTCACACATCTACATATATCGCAATTGCCGAGATTTACTTTTTTGAAAGTGTTAAATTGCCAAATCCCAAACACAATCATTTTTTTTCGCATTTTTGTTGTATGATTTGCCCAAAGTGAAGTGAATGCAAATAACAAATAAAACAACAAAATATATAATATTTAAATAAAATACAAAATATGAAGCGAATTAATGAAATGATAAATAAATGAAATGGAAAATAATATTTAGTGCCAACATCTTTTTTCTTACAGAGCGCAGTGTGTGTGTAAATATATAAGATAAAAAATAATAAATCAAGAGAAAAAAGGAAAATCTCTACATATATATTATTATATCCAATCAATTGATTTACAGTGCAAAGAAAAAGTGCAGCCAAAATAAATACAAATATATATATATAAATACAAAAAATGCAATCGCATTAAGGCAACTGTTGCAGTTGCCCAGTTGCAGCAACAACAGCAACTTACACAAAGTTAAGTTAGTTAAACTTGAAGAGAAAAGTTACCAAATTACAGAAATCACCGAAAAAAGTGCTAACTTTAAAGCGAAATTTTTTTGTGGGGCACTTCCGAGAGAATGTCGCAGTGCAATAATGTTGCAACTGTCGGCAGCAGCAACAAAAGTAATAATAACAACAACAACAACAACAGCAGTAGCAGCTTCAACACATTAACAACAACAGCAACAGCAACAACCACAAGCAAATCAATCAATTCTGCGGCCAACAACAAGTGTTTAAGCCAAAAGAGTTCGGCATGAAATGGAAGCAGCTATACGCTCCACTTCAGTGCAGGTCGGTGCTCCGCCGCCCACAAACAACAACAACAGCAGTAGTAGCAGCAGCAGCAGCAACAACAACACTAGCAACACTAATAACAACAACAATAGCAGCAGCAGCGGCAGCCACAACAGCAGCAGCAGCAACAACAACACACCAAACGGTGCGCAGCAGCAGCAGCAGCAACAACACCACCAGCAGCAGCAGCAGCAGCATCATCAGCAGCAGCAACGTGTTGTTGCCAGCAGCAACCAGCAACAACAGCAACAGCTGCAGCAGCAGCAACAACATCAGCAGCAGCAGCAGCATGATAATGGACCAACGTCCCATCATTTGCATCAATCATCTATCAGCATTTCTAATCAGCAAAATAAAGCGACGCAACAGCAACAGCAGCAGCAGCAGCAACACCAAAAGCAGCAACAGCAACAGGCTTCCAACATGTCCGCGTATCAGCAACGCCTGCCATCAAATGCAGCATCCATTCACAGGTGAGTGTGACAAAGTTGGCCACAAAAAGTGGGCCAAAAGGGGGGTGTGGTTAGGCAAGGGGGGTTGAAAGAAGAAGGAGCAGCCTAATGCAAAGGCAGGCAGCAGCAATCAAACGCAACCATTTCCTCAACGCGGTAAATTTCCGCCGCAAAGCTCATTTCCTGTCTGCTGTCTTTTCCAGCCTATTGGCAGCCAGTTTTCCACTTTTCCACTTTCCCGCTTTTCCACTCACCTTCAGTGTGGCTAAAGGGGACTGGGTGGCATGAGTCATAGTTTTCCCGTAATATACAACTATAAAGCATGAAACAATGTACAAGTTCTACTGAAAAGTGCATCACATAGTGACGAAACGCACCTATACAAATGACACTTAGCACTCTGTGATTTCATAAAAGAATTTCACGTGGTTTATATGGAATCCCTCTGATTTCATGAAAGAATTTCACGTGGCTTATACATTAAGTTCAATGTTAAATCATTGGTCACTAGTTTGTTTTGCATCTCCTTCAGAGTTTTGATTGATTTTTCATCTCCTTCAGAGTTGTTTTTATTTGATTTATCTAGTTTCCGCTTGGTTGCCAATGGCGCAAATCTGTTTAAAATGCCATTTCCGCTGTAAATTTAACTATAAACTAAACTAACTGAATCAGAAAAGCAAAAGCTTCAAGTTCGCCGATGTATTGAATTTCCCAGCCTGGCATTATTATTTTCCATCAAGCAATTATAAGAGCAAACTTCCTGTGACACAAAGTAGTTTTCTATCTATCAATTAGTTAGCTTCCTTTATTATTTTCATGGGTGGAAAATTGAGTAAATGGGTTTTTGTCAATAGGAAAATATTAAACTTATATTTCCTGCCCTAGAACACTAAAGTTTATTTAACTGTAACGCAGTAGTTATAGAGGAAAATCCTTAACTAATCATATGGAATTTGTTCAGCTGCCAAATTGTCGAGTGTGGTTTGCCTTGATTTATTTCATTTATCAGTCGACGTTTCAATTAAAATTCGCAGAATAATGGCAATTGCGATAAGATTCCGTGAATGCCGTGAAATTTTCAACTTGCATCAAGTTTATTTATGTTTCTAAGATTGCAACTTTCAAGTGTTTTGTGGTCTCAATGGAAAAGGATTTCATTTATTTCGCAGAGAAACGTGTTCAAACTTTAGCTTTGCTTTAGTTTTGTTATTAGTTTTTGTTGTTGTTGTTGTTGTTGTTTTTGGGCGCACTTGTTTGACCTTGACTCGTTTCAATGGCATTTGTGTTACCATACTAATAAACCGGTTTAAGCCAAAGTTATGCTAATGCTCCATTTCCGTTGTTGTCGTGGAAACAGGTGGCATTCAACTGAGTTCATAAAAAGTTGCATAAATTCGATTATTATTAGATAACCAATGCGTTTAAAGAAAAGGCTTAAATACATATAGATATAAATATAAATAGAGATCAAAATAATTGAAATTTATATGTAATACATTCCGTATGCGAAACAAGCAAAGTCACAGAATACCTGAAAGCCTTTGATAATCTGATATTTTCACTGACAATCAGCATTACCTTAATTATACAATAATTTTATGCGGAATGCCGCTTTTGGGAACTTTTAAAAACGCAAATATCGCTTAGCAACCTTCAATGATTTCGTTATTTGCATTTTCAAATGAGTCATTGCAAAAAGTGTAAGATAATATGAGATTTGTATGTACAATACAAAAAAGAGTGGAAAAAGATGCGGAAAAACGTAACAATAAAAACACAAGCTAATGATAATGACAATGGTAATGATGATGATGATGATGTTGTCGATGATAATGATAGTGATAATGATGATGGTGAGGTACGGTTTCACGTTTTTGTGGCTTAGAGACAAGCGAAAAGCAAAACAAAGTGGGAAGTGAAAAGCATTTGAGAATGGAAGACACACGGAGACAAGGCGATAAAAACGGGCTTAAGGAAAAGCTAAAAATAATTATATGTAATTTAACACCATTGACCTGCCACAATGATTACAGTGGAGGCAGCAGAAGGCAACCACAATAGAGGATGTGTCCTCCATCCTTTTTCTCTGCCTTCCATTCCTTTCCATCCTTCTTCTCTGCCTTCCATTCCATTCGTATCCGCCCCAAAGGACACCAACCATTAGTGGAAAACAAATGGTGCAAGAGGAAAAGTGGCAACAAATGTAGATGGCTTTTGAGAAAAATCTTTTAGCTTCGAAGCTTTTACAACCACTTTAAATTATTCCTTAAAAACTGATTTCTATAAATTATTTTTCATAGCCTAAACCATTTATGTAATTACGGAAATAAATGTAAAATGAAATTTTTGTTCAGGCGGTTTCGTGTCTCACTGTGTTCACTGTAGGTATAACAAAAGCAAATTAATGTTAAAAGGCAAGATAATTTTGCTGCTGACGATGGACCAAAATTATTTTCTCTTTCCCAGCTTGTTTATGTTCGCTTGGGTTTTTTCTTTTGTTAATTCTTCTTTTTATTTGTATTTTTTTTTGCTTGTTTGCTAAATTAGAACGCAATTTAAAAGAGAAAAGCAGTTGTATCTATGTATCTACATCTTTTACTTGCGGAAAAAGTTCGGTGATTGATGTGTCTGGAGTACACATTTGTACATACATTTGCTTAAGATAATGAACAGAGCGCAAAACTCAAAATAAACACACTCAAATACCTGAAATTGTTGGTCTATCTAGAAATTTACCGCAGAATAATACAAATAAATAAATGCAGTCAAATAATACTGCTAGCAGGATTTTCTCATGGGTTTTCTTCACTTCATGTTGTTATTTTCAAAATATTCCTTTGATTGTCTTGCTATAATGATTATAGGACATTTACGTACCATTCATTTGAAAAGCTTTAAATCGATGTTTTGTCATCGATAACAAAGGACAAAATATTCCTGTTGAAGCTGCGCTTGTTAGAAACTCTACTTTGAAGTTCATTTCAAGTGGAACCCCTTTTCCTCCCCTACACTTACAAGCGGTAATTTTCTGCGCTTTTCCAAGGTTTTTCCTACCCTTTCCCGTCTTGCCTTCCCGCTTTTTTTGGCCCCACCAACACTGACATCCGTGTTATCGATATGCAGATGTTGTTTGCATTTGGGGCAGTGTGAATCTCGCATTTCTTGCTTTGCTTGCCCCCTTGGCAAATGTCAACAGTTTTTGTTTCATTCACAAGGGGCAACCCACACACACAGGAACACTCGCAAGTACACATAAATTCCAGCTGCAATTGCATGCCGCTTTACACACACACACTCGCACACACACAGACACATCACAATTTTAATCGCTTTCGAACGGTCAAGGTTGCAAAATATTTAATGACTCAAATGCGACGTCGCGACGCCCGCTATCAGCTGGCAGCGCAGTCGACGTCGACGTGGGCAGCGCTGCCGCCGTTTCTTCTCTTATTTTTATATATGTATGTAGATTTTTATGTTTGTATATTTTTTAACTTTTTGTTTATCGACCCGGCACTTTGCACACACATGCAAATGCATAGTGTATGTCAGTCAAGTGTGTGTTTTTGTTGCTGTTTGCTTGTCACTCTGTCGCTGTTGCCCTCTCCCTTGCTCCACCCTTCACCCCCCTCCATTTCCCCCCTTTCCACCGCTCACTTTTGTGCCATTTTTAAACAATTTTTAATGCATAAATGCCTCACGCCCTTGCGCATGAAAGTAAATTAGTAAAAGAAAACATTAAAAACTAATTAAAAAACTAGACAAAAGAAACAGGTTTTTCTAAGTGTATACGTACAGTTTATTTTCCAAGAAATCACATTGCACAAATTGCAGGGCAAGAAAAATAGATGCAATATAAGCAAAACAATGGAACAGCTTTGCGTAAACAAACAAACAAACAAACATCGGAAATCCGCAACCAAACACAAGCCAAAATGAAATTGATATTGCTAATTGGCAAGCATTACAATTCCAAAAGGGAAGTTTACTACTAGCGTGGCGAGAAAATAAAAAACAAACAAATAAAACCACTCGATTCTTGGGTTAAGTTTATTTACTTATGAACATTCGATATTGTGTTTTGCGGCTGGTCTTTGTGGGTAGCGAATAATGGTGGAGAAGTCGACAGATACAAATGTATCTGTATCTTTTTGCGCCTTTGTGTATCTGGTATCAGCGCTGCGATGCCTTTGTTATTGAAAATGCAGCTATTAAACTAAACAAAGAACAGGCCCCGCCCCATTTCCGCCCCCATTCCCATGCCCATTCCCACAGGCTTTAAAATTCATCCAAGAAAAAGTTTCGCCCATTTTAGTTTTAGTTTTAGTTGCTTTTTACCCTCATTTTTTTGCTCTTTGTTGAGCCAAAACTATTTTGTAGTTTGTATAACTTTGGCAGAAGTTTTGAACTTCCATTTTGAATATTTGAAGGGAAGTAGTTTCCACGTTTTTTTTTTGTTTTTTTAAAAATTCCCTCTTATTTTTTTTGTTGTATTTTGGGAAACTTTTAGGAACTGGAGGAAATTGAAGGAGCCAAAAATGGAACTTCAATTGGAGATTGCATTTGGGGAATTGTAAATCAATTTGAACTTCCTTGCTGGGCAAACTTTTCGCTCGATTAGAATTACGATTTTCGTTGGAATTTTCCTCAATATTTCCATTTGCGTTTGTGGCATCCATAAACTAGACGACGACTTTCATGTGCCCCCCAAAACAACACAACAAACACACATGTGAATATTTGATTGTTTTTAAATTGGGTTCAAGTATTAATTAACCACGTTTAACTTCCTTAAAGGAATTTGGAGTCGTAAACTGCAATAATTTGACTATGTAATCAATATGTTATATATCATAATAAAAAGTTTAGTTGAAGAAGTAATTTGCAAATGCTTTTAGATTAAATATCTGCTATTAAAAGAGTATCCATTCTGTTAACTGGAACAATTTGACCATGCATATTGCGCATACGCTGCTCATACATATCATGATATCCCCCGACCTATCCCAATAATTTTATAGCATTGGGGAAGCATTTGCACTTGGTGTATGCCCACCCCCCCCAACCCCCCCAACCCCCCCAACCCCCCAACCCCCCACATCCAATAGCAGCAGAAATAAAAAAACACAACACAAAACACAAAAGCGAGAGGAAAAGCGAAACACAAAAAATGCCAATAAAATGCGCATACGTAATGAAATATAATTAAAGAAAGCGAGGAGGGAAAAACACAAAAAAAAAAGAGAAAAGCCAAGTATAATTAACAATTGACGCGGTCGATGCCAACGTCGCAGTTTGCAGTCGCCGTCGACGTCCAGACAATGTCTATTTTTGCTAAAAGCGCAACAATACAAAAAGTGCAGCGGCCCCAGAGGAAAAATGCAAAAAGCTATAAAAAAAAAAAGAGAGAAGAGAGAGGAGAGAAGAGGAGAGGAGAGGAGAGGAGAGGAGGAGGACTCATTATGAAATCACCTTCAACTATAGTTTTGCACTGCAACGACCCCAAGCTAGACAGAGTGGGCAATAGTGGACGGGTGAAAGAGACGCAAGAGCCACGGGAGAAGAGGGCAAAACGGAGACCGATAGATTCAAAAAAAAAAAAAAAACAACAAAATAGAGACGAAATGAGGCAATGAGATGCTCAGAGCAAAACACTTGCAGTCAATCAAATAGCAGCGCTACGCAGTGAGTGTGGGCATCGAAAGTATCGATTGTCATAGGAATGCAATAGTTAAAAATGCAATTTGTTATTGAAAAGATCACTTAAAACAATAGAACGCAAGGTTTGATACTTTAAAGATATTTAAAGTATTGCAAATGTATTGCGAAAACGAAAAAAGGGTGATATCGAAGTTTTACAAACTATGGGAAACTTTTCTATATCGAAAATATCGAAATATGTAATGTGCAACATATCGCAAATATGCAAAATATCGATTTTATGTTCAAGGTTTGTAAGCAGTTCAGTTGCCTTATTAATAGCAATGCACTTATTATCCGTGACTCTGCTATATTTCTATTGAACTGCCTTATGTTCGCATTGTAAATTCTCCGAGGTCTTTAACATTTTGACCCCAGCTGTATGTCGTTAGTGTATCTGTATCTGCAACTGCAAACGTATCTGTAACTGCAACTGCAACTGCAATCGTATCTGTAACTGCAACTGTATCTGTATCTGCAACTGCAGTTGTATCTGTATCTCTGTCTGCAACTGTATCTGTATCTGCAACTGCCTCTGTATCTGCAACTGTGTCTGCAACACAATACCTCACATACACACATTGTAGAAACGAGCGCACACTCGAGGCCACGTAAAACGGTTAAAGTTCTCTGAGTCATGCCGGCTCAGCACCGCACCGCACCACCCCCGCGCCCCCCTTCCGCATCCTTCTCAAGCTATTATTTTCCAACCCGTTCATACACACACACATACATACGTACATCTCCATTGAGCAGTAGTTTTACAGTTAATCGGAGACGGAGAAGGCGACAGAGACAGAAAGAGAAAGGGCGACAGAGACAGAGACGCATGCTAACAACGACATTTGTTCGCATTCTCAGCGATTGAAACTTTAATGAACCCGCCCCGTTTTTCCCAACCCCCCTGCTCTCCTTTTTCCTCCATTGGCTGTCATTCAATTTTGATGATGATTGCTCGTTGAATATTTGATACGTCTTTGCATAATCCCATCTATTTTTATTGCCATCCATCGATCGATCGAGCAATGAGAACCGAGTTATCCGAGTTATGGACTCATGGGTAATTAACGCGTATTACGTGTATCGGAACTCCAACGTTTTCCGTGGAAGGATGTGCTTTTGCCTTATCGAAATGCATTGAAATGTTTTATATGGATACAAATTGGTTTTAGAGTTATAAATTGATGTAGATTGGTGATTAATCTGAATGCTTTATGACCCTAAATTTCTGACTGAGCTTCCTGACTTTTTTCCAAGCTCTTGTTATCTATATACAATTTATATATGTATATATTTATATATATAGACATGTATATATAGTAAATATTCCTTTATCTCGTTGCTTTAATTCATTTTGTTTTTGTTCCTCTTCCGTGTTTAGGTGTCGACGATTTTGTTGTTGTTCAATCGTGAATCGATTGTGAATCGATTGTGATAAGAGTAAGCGTAAGCGTATACTTATTGATAACGCCACGCATCGCGTTCTACCAATGTCACGTTCCTGTTTACACACACACACACACACACACACACACATGCATATGCACATGCACATGCACCACAGACACACACACACACTGCTGCATTGCCACTAGATTAAATCGCGATAAGTTTTATGGCTTTTATTGTGTTTTATTTGTTTTACGCGGTATTCGTAATTGCTGTTCACCCTGCTTTCAGATTAGATTACAAAAAATAAAAATGGGGAAAAAAATAAGAAAAAAAACACGTATGTGTACTGTGTCCTATAAAATAGGAACAACAAGAAACAGATTAATTCATGGCCCCGTTTTGGCGCGCATTTTTATTGGGTTTTTTTCTTCTCTTTTTTTTTTAAACTTTGTGTATAAAAGTAGATCGTCAGGGAGGAAAGGAAGATAGCGGGGTGAGGTGGAAGTATTTCTATTTACCTTTGTTTTACAACCTCGATTAGATAAAGATACATTTCCATAGAAACGCCAACACTCGCGTTTTATTTTGGACACTGCGTAGAAAGAATGATGGAACTATTTTTATACCCAACTTGATAGCGAATATGAGTTGGTTCTTAGCGAAAATAAAGTGCTAACTATTTAATAAAAACTTTAGAAAATATACTATGCGTACTTGAAATTATTTTAAACAATTGTAATGAAAACTATATACCTTTTTCAATTATTTTAATAGAGTATTAATCAAGTATGCAACTCATTAGATACTCTTCAGTCAGAGGCTGTTATTTTGGTTACAGAGAAATAAACGTGTCGTTTCTAATACTTTTCAAGTGGAAATTTATGCGAAAGCCTGCCATAAATCGCACCTAATCACACCCCTTTCCATAAAATGATACACACATAGGTGCCTATGTATATGTGTATGTACATTTGTGAGTAATTTTGTTAACCATGTGCCGGCAAAAGTTCAATGTACAGCTATGAAAATAGAGGAGAAGGGCTGGAATGGGGATTGGGGTGCCCATTATGCTGTTGTAGTCCCTTTCGATCGTAGATCTTTTTTTGTATCTTTGTATCTTTGTATCTACTGTATGGAGAGAGGGGAAATTGCTTTCGCAACCTCGTGTGAAAATTCGCAAGTTAGTGGGATGCGTTGTCCACACACAATGTATGCATATGGTACATTTGAATCTACATATATTATTTCCCAGAACTTGTGCAGTTGTACGAGATCTCAGAATCTCTATCTTCTCAGTTTGCAAGGAAATGCCGATGATTTTAAGTTATAGTAAGCGCTACATTCAATGAATAACTATACTTTTGCGGTTTTATATTAAACAACTTAAGAAAAGTACGGGGTAAATCAGTGGATTACCTTCTAGGGGAACTACTCATTTAAACAAAAATAAAACAAAAATGTTCAAGATCAGAAGGGAATGGGAATGGGAATTGGGGATGGGGAGGTGAGGATGATCAGATTTCCTTTCCCATTTATTTCTCATCACAATTTCAGCATTTTGCTGATATCTTGGAATTTGAGTAGACTTAAATAACAATTTCCACGCGCTGACGTTGCGTTTGAAACAAAATATCCCCCGGTGGCTTAAAAGTGGCGAAAAAAGAACCCGAGAAGCGAACAAAGAACCCCAGAAAGCAAACTGCTTACTATCTCACTAAGTGTTGAGAACAGCTGTAAAAACAGCTGGCTAAAAAACAAAAAAAGGTGAAATAACAAAAAGGCAGATGGAAAGCAAATAAATACCAATATTCGTGCATTAGAGCTGCTTACGTTAGCATTTCTGGCTTTAAAAAAATGCGCATATGCAGAAAGCAAATACATAAAAAAATCCACTTTAAATCATTTGATTAACAAAGTTGTTGGTTTAAATATTTCCAATAGCTTATAAGCAAGTATGATTCATGTGTAACATCTCAATACACGAAATGTCAGTTCCCTCAAGCAAATACTATGATTAAGTCCAGATATTTATAGCTTGACTTTAGATTGTTAGCCTGCAGTTTGTTAGATACCCAGACTTTGGACACACAGGGGTTATTATAGCTGAATGACTGACTGACTGAATGAGTGACTGACTGAATGAGCGACTGACTGAGGGGAATGCACGACGCCCACTGTCATAATAATAACACTAATCTAAATGGTCATGAGTCATTTGCGGTTTATTTTTTCCTACTACCCCTTTCCATTTCCATTTCCCTTTTTTTCATTTTTCCATTTTTTTTCCCCTTAGTTTTATTATTTTTTTTTTGCTATTTGCTGTCGCCGTTTTTGTTGGTACGTCGCTATAATTTAGTATACAACGCGCTCCAAATTCATGAGGTGTGACAGGTGCGAGGGGAAAACTGAGATAACTCATCGATGGGCGAACAAGGTGTGTGTTGTACATTGAACTACTAAATGGGCGAATGCAAATGTGCAATTTCAGCTCATTAATATTCAAGTGTCTCTCTCTGTGTGTGTGTGTGTTGGAGTTGTGTTTAGGTTTGTATGTAATTGTGTTTGTGATATTAGACGTATGTAGATAGATAGATAGATATGCATATGTGGTTATTTTGATATAGAAGCGGGAGGACAAGACACGTCAGTGACGATATGATAACCCACCGAGTTGACTGCTGTCGACCGTGTTTAGTTGCTTGGTTATTGTTTCGATTTGCGGCATTTAATCGTTGAACTTAACTGTCACCCAGATTGCCGGCAATCTGGAATTGGCAAATGAATCACCCACCCAAAGATACAAGTGGGTATTTCCATGCAAGTGCTTTGAATATTCATTAGTGCGCCCAAAGGCAATCAACTTTGATTTGATACTTGCAGGTTACCGTAGGTAAAATGTTGATAATAAAATACATTTTATATTATTTTTTAAAGCATAAACCACACTTTAATGAAACCTTAACGCATTTGCGCTCACAAGGTTTCCATTTCGAGAGCAGTCACGATATTCGATGTTAATTAATAGCTAATTGTTTGTTAGTTGACAGAACTTGGTTAATTTAGTGCCAAAATCAAAGGAGAGTGTTACTATGTTTGCATGTTACTATGTAACTGCTTCTAGGATTGTTTTTGAAGTGCTGTTTAGATTGCTTACAAGCCATAAAAGTTAATTACAAATAATTATTCAATGCTTGACATGTCCATTCGACACCTGGAATCACCTGGAATCACTCACTTGCAGCGAAACGCGATTAAGGTGTGCGATATGAATGAATTCCCACAGTTATTATTAGCTGGTTAGCTTATTGCGTGTTTTAACAACTATTTTAGACGAGTTTCCACCATTAAAGCCATCAAACATTCATCGTTCTATGGCGGCATATTGTGGCTCACAGAACAGCTGATCCACTTTGTGGTCTCTCCATCTCCCTCCCACTCCATGTAGCTCCATCTCTCTCTCTCCCTCCCATTGTGTCTCTCTCTCTCTCCCCAACTCTCCATCTCTCTCTGTGGCATTCGCCCCATCTCACTCTTTGCGCTTTTGTCTCTGTTTGCGTGGCATTTCTTGTCTCGAGAGCACAAATTAAATTTCCAACGAATTTAATGGCACACAGACGACAGACGGAAGAGAGGAGGAGCAAGGATGCGAAAGAGAGTGGAAGCAGAGGGGGGGAGAGACAGAGACACAGATAGCAAAGGACGTTTTAAAGTTGCAGCTGTCTCGCTCCAGCAGCTGGGCAAAGTTTAGTGCCTAAAAGCGGGCAACAGAAAACAGAAATGAAAAGCATGTGGTTGGCTCAAAAAAAAAAAGGAAAAGCGTGGGAAATGCATTTCTAGATTTATACGAAGAGCAGGCGAAAAATTGGGGGGGAAAAGGGGAGGGAAAACTGGAGCCAAGAATAATAATCAACATACAAAATACGGCTGGCTTTTCCAACCAGCAACTTCTGCCCCCACAGTTCCACTCTTTGGGGAATTCATAACAAGGCTGTCATCGCCTCCAACCCCCTACACCCCCCTTCCCCCCACACACATTTTCCCCATTTTTCTGCATTTTCTGCCGCCCGAAAAAAATCAATAACGAGCACAAAAAAATGAAAAGAAAAAAAGAAAAGAAAAGTTTGTTGTTTTTCTGTTGGCCTGCACACTGTGTGCGCTGCAGTTGGGGAAAAAGGATCGGAAAATTGGGCGGGAAAGTTGAGAAAAATGGGGAGGCGATAGCAGACAGCTATTTGTTGTGCGTACACTTTGCAAAATTCTAAGATTTTGGCAAAATTTGTTACTGCAAGCAATAGCTGAAAACACGCTTATAAAATGTGTTTACATAAAATGTTACATAGTTAAGAATAAACAATCAAATGAATAGTAATAGTAATAGTATTAATTGTTTAGGAATATCCCCCCGCACTCCCCCATTTTTGGCAGTGTACTCCGTTTTTCTGCAGCCACTGCTTCTTCTTGTTTCGTTCTCCTTTTATTTTTTGCATAGAAGAATTTGCGCTTTCCGTTTTATATTCGTGTTTTCATCATTTTTTTCTCCGTTTTTTTTTGTTTTTTTTTTGGTTTCTATATTCCGCCCTTTTTTTTGCTTTGTTTGTGTTCCCTGTTTTATGCTCCATCTTTTCGGTTTCTCTGTTAGTTTTGCTCAAATATTTGCCTCGATTCTTTTTATTTCGCTGTGTGTATGTGCCTATGTATATACACACATGTGTGTACACTTGTATGTGTGGCATATATGGATTACATATACATATGTGAACACAGCCACAAGGCGTGGCTGAAAGAAGAAGACGAAGAAGAAGTGGGCAAAGGGGGCGGTGGGTGAATGGTTATGGATGCTGCACACACACAGACACAGACACTCGTGTATATGAATTACTGCGCACATAACGGATAACGGATAACGGTGCATGTGTGTGCATGCCCTCTCTTTCGCCCACATACGCCCATCTCTGTCCTCGAATGCTGGCCATCTCTTTCTGGCTGCCGCGTGTTTTCAAACTTTTTCAAACGAAAACAAAGCGGTGTGCGTGCGGCTTTTAATTATTTTCCTTTCTGTTTGATGAAACTTTAATGCGGAAAACGAAACGAGCGAAACGGGGCGGGGAAATGTTTAAAGGAATTTGCGAGGAAAATGCCGAGCGAGAAGAAACCGCCGAGAAAGAAGGAAACTTGAAGAGCAGAGCTTATTAGCCGGAGCTTTTCCTTTGACTCGAGTTTAGATTTCCCATTTTCCCATTTCCTTTTTGTTCTTTTCTTTCCCCCCCTCAGCCCTCAGCCCCATTAAAGTTGAATTCTGGTCGTGGGTGTGGCACACGCAATAAAAGCTAAACAAAAGATGGGTAAATGGAGTACTTGGGTAAATGTTATTACATGTGCAACATTTATTCTATGTAAATGTGTGTACAATGTAATACATTACATTACATTCGATGTAATTATAAGAACATCAGACTAGTTGATATTGATACTAGATATTTAGGTACTTTTTCGTTAAAACTGTATGCTTTAGCTATTAGTTGAAATATTTGGGGCCTTACCATTCCGCCGTCTTCTTTTCCACTTTAAGTTATGCAAGAAAAATGGAAATTTTGCAACTTTATCTCTCGCCAACACAAAGTCAAATTCAAATTGTATGCAATTCTTCTGTACCCTGTATATTTGCATATATCCCATATGTGTTGTATAGCAATTGCTAATTTTTGTTCGTTTTCTCTTTTATTTGCAGGTAAAACATCCCAACGAACATGTAAAGCAGCGAACTGAAAACGAAAATAAATACAAAAAGGCAACGATTTAGCATTTTGCGAAGGAAGGAATTGAATATTATAAGGCAGGAAATCGAAATAATCAAGAATGTTAAAATAAGCGAATTATAGCAGCAAGCTGTCCGTAGGAAATAATATCTGAAAGATATCTGAAGGTATCTGAAAGATATCTGAAGGTATCTGAAAGATATCCCAAGGTATCTGAAAGATGTCTAAGGATATCTGAAAGATACGAGCATTAGAAAGAGTATAAGAACGTGATGGAACTTTAATGAGGACTCCGCATAGGCAAGGTCAAAAGGAATTCGCAAGTAATGGATTTAGAGGGAAGCAATACAAGAAATACGCGAAAAGCTTCAACTCAACGTAAACCGAAAAGGTCAAAGTTTATACTTGGTTTTTAGAGCTTTTTTGGCTGGTATAAAATATTATTTAAGAATACAAAACAAAATACGAGGCACAAGCAGATACACATTGTACATAAGAACTGCATAAATATAAAATTGTTAAAAAATTATTAAGAGTTATAAAGAACAACGATTAACTTATAAATGAAATAAAAACCTAAAGAACTATTGGTATGGCTAAAATTTTGGAGCACAATCAGAAAAAATCAATAAGAAATTTCAAGAATAACTTATATAACTTATAACAAATAAATAAAGCAAAAACGCAGATTTATTTATATATAGAAAGTAACATAGTACATAGTATGTATATGTAGTTAAGTATAATTGAGTTCTCTGCATTTGAGGTGATTTTCAACTCTGATTTTTTCGCATGGCTCGTCGTCATTCATGATTGATGATTGCGCTACATCATTGTCTCTCAGCTTTTCTTCTCTTATTTTATTTCAAAAGCAAATTTGAGCTGGACTCTCGACAAAAGCCTTGAATTTGATGTTTTGCTATACAAAAAAGAAACACACACAAAAAACAAAAATAAAAGAATGGTTCACGGTGAAATTTGGCAACGTTGCTCGACGGTCGCAGGCCATCTCTTTCGCACTCGCACTCGCAGCTCGCAACGCTTTTAATATTTAATGAATTAATAAACGAGCCTGTGGTTGTTGCTGTGCAACTTTGTTTGCCACTGCGTGTGTGTGTATGTGTATGTGTTTGTTTGTGTGTTTGTGAGTGACGTTGATGCATGAGGTCGCGACGCTGCGTCGGCGTCGCTGTCGGCAGAGGCAGCGATGGTGAGGAGGGAGGGGGTAAGTGGGGGCGTGGGGTCAAGCGCGTCGCACGTTAATCACAAATCCCATCAAATGCGTTTACTGCTGTTAATAATAAATTTGATTCAAAATGCACACAACAAGCAACAAAAAACAAACACACGAGAAATGCATTTTAGGCGACTTTCGTAGGAAAGTTTCTGTTTAATTTAATAAATAAATGTGGCAAATTGAAAATGAAATTGGCAGGGCAAGAAAAACGGTAAAGTAGCTAGTAAAGTTGGCATATTCAATATACAAGTATGTACTAACGATTAATTTGTTGCTAAAGTCAAAATGTTATAAAAATATGTCAAACTAAGCATGTGCTTTTAAACGTGGCTAACACGACTTAATTATGAAATATTAAATAAGGCAGCCAGAAAACGAAAACCAAGTCAAAACACTGGCGGGCATGGCCAATATTTGAGCCACCACTGTGCCTGGGGAGTGGGAGAGGCGGCAACAACAAATCGGTTCGATTGTCGCCTCTGCCGGCGCTCTGCCAGCGTCGCTCTGCCGCCGTCGACGCGGCTGCCGTTCGCTGCCCACATGGCTGACCGCCAACATCGAACATGTTCGATGTTCGTTGATGCTCGAAGTTCGTGCGCGACTAACGGGTTCGATGCGGCAGCAGCACATGGCGGCGTGCAATCACGAAAACGAAAGAGACGGCCGCATGCGGCGCACTCGGCACACGCATCAGCTCTCTCGCTCGCACCGGTTCGATGCCGGCCGGGGTTCGTGTCCCCAATAACAACAATAATAACAATAAGCGCAGATGCACCGTTAGATCGCTACTGTGATATGTGCATATATATAAATTTTATATATGGTATATATGTATATATATGTATATATATAGTATATATTTATATGGAAAAGCATATGCATATGCGTTGCATTATGCAGATAGGCTAAATGATAGGATGCGGTGATCATGCGATTATCTTTGATTGCCGCGTAAACGGGGTCAAGCCGCAGTTGTTTGCATTTATTTCAGCGTTTATATCTCGTTTGCCCGCAACTGCAAAATGCAAAAGGCAAAAGACAAACTGCGAAATGCAACATGCAACATGCAATTGCAGATCGCAGTTGGCGCATAATTGAAAGCTAGTCCAAGTCCTCGAACTACTAGCATTGCAACAAGTCACCAAGTCGCTGGTTTAGCTACATACATTTTTATGTAGATATAGTTCTTAGAACCAAATGGAACTCGCTTTCTGTGTGGCTGATTATAAAGCCAGATGTTCTGATCTAAACTCTGAGTTCCATGCTTTATAGACAGGTGTGCAGAGCCAATTAAGTGGCAGTAGGTTAGTGAGATATCTTTATTAGATAGACAGAAGTTGAGGAACTACTTAAACCACCGAGAAATCCGTTTCCTTCCTTCGTAGTATGTGTCATTGCTCACGTTTCCGTTGCCCATTTGGACAATAATTTAATAATCTGCTGTCTTCCTCTCCTTTCGCCCCCACTGGTCGTACAGGGCCCTCGAGCTGCCGCAGTATGCCAAGCAGGTGGCGCACCTTCAGCAGCAACAGCAGCAGCAGCAGCAGCATCAGTCGCACCAGCAGCAGCAGCAGCAACAGGACCAACGCACCAACCTGCATCCGCAAATCCATCACCACCACCAACAGCAGCAGCAGCAGCAACAGCAGCAGCAACAGCAGCAGCAACAGAAACAGCAGCAACAGCACATGCAGCAGCAGCAGCAACCTTTGTCACCACCTCGTCCTGGAAATTCTGGTAGCGGCAACAGCGGCGGCAGCAGCAACAGCAGCAGTGCAGCAGCGGCAGCAGCAGCAGCGGCAGCTGCGGCGGCGGCCGTTAATCCCGGTTACTCGCCATCATCCGCAGCAGCAGCAGCAGCAGCGGCGGCGGCCGTCAACTCCGGCTACCCGCCACCACCCCCGCAGCATCGTTTCATTCAGAACACGGGCTACAGCATTGCCCCGGCGCCCAACTACCGCGATAATCCCTACTCGCGTCACACCCAAATTCAGCAGCAGCAGCAACAGCAGCAACAACAGCAGCAACAACAGCAACAGCAACAGCAGCAGGCTGCAGCGTCGATGCCCGAGTATCAGAGGGCAGCAGCTCGAGCGGCTGTGGCGGCTGTTTCGGCGGGCAAGGGCAACGTTGCTGGCCAAAGTTCCAACACCAGCAGCAGCAGCGGCAGCGGCAGCAGCAGCGGAGTTGGTGGTGGCGGAGGAAGTGCCGGCGGATCAGCTCCACCCGGCGGCGGTGTCGTCCAGGTGTCGCAGTCCGGCGGTGTGCTGGTCATGGAGGCCATGCCCCACTATGCCAGTCAACCAAATAGTAATCCCTCCCAGCAGCAACAGCAGCAGCAGCAGCAGCAGCAACAGCAGCAAGGCGGCAATCCCAGTGGCGCGGGTGGATCATCTGGTGCTGGCGGCGGCGGCGGCGGAGGCGGCGGTGGCAGCGTAATGGTCGGGAGTCTGGGGCGCATCCTGATGCCCCATCCGCAGGCTCTGCAATACACCAGCGAGTACCTGACCAATGCCACAGCGGCCGTTGCTGCGGCGATGGTCAACCAGCGACAGCATTTGCAGCTCCAGCAGCAGCAGCAACAGCAGCAGCAGCAGCAACATCCGCCCGAGCCATTTGGCGGCCAGCAGCCGTACAAGAAGCAGCGGCTCAGCGACGCCGACGCCAGCAGTCGGCAGAGTTACAATGACGTGTGCCGCCAAAGGGGCCCCATGCCCATGGGCATGCAGCTCAAGGTGGAGACGCTGTCACAGCAGCAGCAACAGCAGCAGCAGCAGCAGCGACAACAGCAGCTGCAGCAGCAGATGCAGCCGATGCAGCAGCAACATGGCACACAATCCCAGGGCCGCAACCAGCCAGCGGTGAGCAGCATGTCCTCCGTGGTTAGCCAGCCAGTGGGCACCGTCGTCACCTCCATCTCCACGGCGGGCACAACGGCGAGCCACAGCGGCAGCGGCAGCAGCAGTGGCAATGTTGCCACCGGACCGGGATCGGGCAACACGGGAGCCGCCAGCACCGAGGCGTACCATCCTCAGGTGAGTAGTGTCACCTCTGCAGGTGGAATGAGGTGAGGGACGCGGAAGGAGCCATGCTTGAGTCTACATTCGCAAATATTCCGCTATACTCCAAACGCAGTGATCTGCGAACTGGTTTTTAAGGGTTCATCTTGGAATCGCAGTGACCCTGAGAAATGGGGGTTGGGTTTCAGGGGTGAGACTAGTTTTTTGTGCTGAGTAGAGTACCAGCTTGTAGAAGCTATGAAAGCTATGAGAATATTGCGAACACATGACTCGAGCAGAGCTCTTTCCACGTCTGGAATAGATTGGAATAGGAACACGCGCAACACGCAACTAACATGTCTAATGTCCATCAGGTGGAGGCCATTTCGCCGACGCTGCCCAGCGACAGTTCGATGGAGGAGCGCGGTAGGACCAGCGCCAAGGAGGACCTGCTCATGCAGATCCAGAAGGTGGACAATGAGATCAAGTCCGCGGAGACGACCATGGAGACGCTGCGCAAGAAGGAGAAGTCCCTCATGGAGGAGGCCGCCCTGGCCAAGGAGCAGCGGGCCGCCAAGGAGTTGAGCGACAACAACAACGACCAGGATGAGCAGGTGGTGGAGCTGTCGTGGCGCAGTCAAATGCTCGCGGAGAAGATCTATGCGGCCAATCGGAAGACGGCCCAGGCGCAACATTCCATGCTGCAGAATGCAGCGGCCGACGAATCCTCGCCAGGCTCCATGGCCGGCCGACCCTGGCTGCCGCTGTACAATCAGCCGCTCGATGTCGAGGCCCTCACCATGCTGATACGCCAGCATCAGAGTCAGATACGTGCGCCCCTGCTGCTGCACATCCGGAAGCTGAAGGCGGAGCGCTGGGTGCACAATCAGGGGCTGGTGGAGAAGTACACCAAGGAGCAGGCGGACTGGCAGCGGCGCTGCGAGCGCATGGAGGCCAGCGCGAAGAGGAAAGCACGCGAGGCCAAGAATCGCGAGTTCTTCGAGAAGGTGTTCACGGAGCTGCGTAAACAGCGCGAGGATAAGGAGCGCTTCAATCGCGTCGGTTCGCGCATCAAATCCGAGGCGGATCTCGAGGAGATCATGGATGGGCTGCAGGAGCAGGCGCTGGAGGATAAGAAGATGCGATCGTATGCGGTCATACCGCCGCTGATGCACGACGCCCGCCAGCGGCGATGCGCCTATCACAACGAAAACGGACTTATCGACGATATGGTGGCGGTGCATCAGCAGCGCAAGGCACTGAACATGTGGACCGCCGGCGAGAAGGAGACGTTCAAGGAGAAGTACTTGCAGCATCCGAAGAACTTCGGGGCCATTGCCGCCAGTTTGGATCGCAAGTCGCCGCAGGACTGCGTACGCTACTACTACCTCAGCAAGAAGACCGAGAACTACAAGCAGCTGCTGCGCAAATCCCGCCAGCGGACGCGCAGCTCGCGCAATCCAGCCAAGGCGCAGGCCGCTCAGCCGCAGTGCATCATCGATTCGATGACCACCGGCGTTATGACCCGCCTGCAGCGCGAGCAGCAGCAAAAGTCCGGCGGTCGCTCCTCCGCCGTTGCCGAGCGTGAGCGTGCCGAACGGGCTGCCGAGCGGGAACGGGTGGCGGAGAAGGCGGCGGCGGATGCTGCCAAGGCGGCCGAAAGTGCCGCCGAGAAGGCCAGCGCCGCCACCAAGGCTGTCGAGGCAACGGCTGCCGGTGAAAAGGTGGCCAAAGCGGCTGCCGCTGCGGCGGCGGCAGCATCAGCAACCACAACAACAGCAGCCACATCATCATCATCAGCAGCAGCAGCAACATCATCAGCAACGGCCAGTGCAGCGAGCTCGACAGGAGCAGCAGCAGCGGATAAAACGAATGAGGCCGGCAAGACGGCGAGCGCCAGCAGCGATAAGAATGCGGCAACAGCTGGAGGACCAACAGCAGCAACAGGAGGAGGAGCAACCTCGGCAGCAGCAGCAGCAGCAGCAACCACACCTGCAACAGCAACAGCCACGGCTACAGCACCACCAGAGATCTCAGCGGGCGGCGGCGAGGCCAAGAGCAAAACCGCCGAGGAGGAGGCAGCGGCCACAGCCGGCGCAGCAACCGTCGCCACCGCCGGCACCCCGGCAACCGGAGCGAGTGCCGCCAGCGCCGGAGACAATGCGACAACGGCAACGGGCGCCACCGCAACGGCAGCGGCCAAGGGTGTTGGCAAACCGGAAACAGCGACCGAGCCAGCGGGCACGGCGGCAAAGGGAGCGGACTCGCGGCAGGAAGCCAACGATCCGCTGGCCAAAGCTGGTGCGAAGGCCGTCAATGCCGATGGCTATAATGGTGGGTCTCTAGCCTATAAGTTGGTCTAATGCCTGAGGGATATCGGGGTAACCTTTATTGACAAGGGAATGTATACCCCCATTTCCTGTTTCATTTGATGTGCTGAATTCTTACTAAATCTGCGCAATTTTCTACATTCCAGCCAGCAGCAATGCGACAGCAGCCGCCTCCGCAGCGGCGCAGGGCGTAACCTTGAATGGCTTCAAGCCAGGCTACCAAACTGTGGTCATCGCCAATGTGAAGGCGTCCGCGGGTGGCGATGATTCTGCGCCCGCTGGTGCAGCAGCAGCTGGATCGGCAGCAGCGGCGAATGCGGCGGCGATTGGCGATAAAATCGTGAAGACAACGCCGTCATCCAGGGCGACAAATTCAAACGCTGCAACGGCGGCGGCGAGTGAGAGTGGTGCTGGTGTGAACACCTATGGGCACACGGCCACCACGGCGGGCAACTATCTTGGCCAGAAACTGAAGGCTGCCCAAGTCGAGGGACTGGGAGCTGGCAATGAACTGCACTCAGATGTTAGGTGAGTGTACAATGGACATAATGCTAGTGCCAGCCACAACTAACTATTGCCATCTCTCTCGTTTCTGTTGCAGTGAATCCAAGAGGAAGCGCTTCGAACTAAATGCCGGCGAGGCAGCTGGAAACGCAACGGCAGCGATGACAAATAGCAGCAGTGGCATCAGCAATAGTCACGGCCCCATGAAGGGCAATGCCAAGGATGGATCGTTGGCCAAGACATCGCTGCCATCCACGTCGTCGTCTTCGGTTGTCGTCACATCCTCGCCATCCGCGGCATCCTCATCCTCATCCTCATCGTCATCCGCCTCCTCAATGCTGCTGATCAGCGCCGCGTCCATCATGTCGACGGCATCGGGCGCCAAGTCCTCGTCCTCGTCCACGGCGACAACGACGGCCACAGCATCGGCGATCTCCTTGCCGCTCCTGTCGGATGGCAACGGCAATTTGATGGTCAATGCAATCGAGATTCGCGCCCTCGATGGCGACGGTAAGTGCCGAAAACTAACTAACTTTTTAACTTTTATTTCGGGGCATTTATTATTCATTTATTCAACTTTCAATTATCAACTATCAGCTATCAGCTATTAGGGTAGGCTATTTATATACCATTTAATTCAAGAGTTTGTCAGCAAGTGGAATATGAATTCGATTCGATTGCCATCTAAGAATAGATTGGCTTCCTCAACTATTTAGCTTTGAAAGCACAGCGCAAAAGCTCCGAGGAACTTTGATCCTGTGCGCAGGACTTGGCCTGCAAATGGTTCTATGTTTTGCTACTAAGCTTCAAAAGGATTTCGCCTTTCAAAGTTTCAGAAAGGAGATATTGCTTTTCAAAGTTTCAAAAAGGAGATTTTCCTTTTCAAAGTTTCAAAAAGAAGCTTTCGCGTATCAAAAAGGAGTTTTGCTTTTCAAAGTTTCAGAAAGGAGATTTTGCTTTTCAAAAAGGAGATCTTGCTTTTTAAAGTTCCAAAACTGAGCTTTTGCTTTTCAAAGTTTTAAAGAGGAGATTTTACTTTTCAAAGTTTAAAAAAGGAGATTTCGCAGTTCAAAGTTTCAAAAAGGAGCTTTCACAGCGAGGGTCCTGCGAGGCGAAAAAGCTTGCTGTTAACCTGTTGAAAGCTTTCCATTTAGCCTTTGTTTATTTTGATTTTACATTGGTATGTTAATGTCCTCTCGCGCACTCCCCTCCCTCCCCCCGCGGAGCGCATCAAAAATGCATTTCCCGCCATGGACAACTGCAATGTGGTGCAGTAGCAGCAGCAGCAGCAGTCTCTTTTGTGCCGTTTAATCAAACTATCCAACCGAGCAGCAACTGCCCACCGGTGGCCACCACCACCACCTCCTCCACTTCCTCCACTTCCTCCTCAATCCAATCAGAACTGGCTATCTATGTCCGTTTCCTGGGATTCTGCGATTCCGCGATTCTGTTTGCCCTGCCTGCGCTGCTCCGCCAGCGTTTTCGATTAATATTTCATCAAAAAAGAATATATATATGTATATATATATAGATATATATATATATCTGTATATGTATGTATATAAACAAAGAGAGACACTGAGCTGGCGCTACATGGCCTCAAGTCAAGTTGTCGGAGTCCAGGGCCAAAAAGAGTTGACAGCAGTTGGGGGGATGGGGGAGTGGAGGCGGGGAAGTGAGTGGGTGGGTGGGTGGTTGGTTGGTACGAAGAAGTAACTCCAATTGCTGGTACGCTGGGTTTTCCCGCGAGTCGGGCTCATTTTACTCATTTCACTCATTTTTTTGCGGCTCAGCTCGACGCTTTTTCGGCCGCTTGCGGTTTTTGTTTGCACCACCGCCCACCGAAAGCGGCCACCCACTTGAGCCACCCACCACCCACCACCCACTACCTACCACCCACCACCACCCACCAGCAGCAGCAGCAGGCAGTTGCCATCATCGTCTTTGCTTCGCCTCGTTTCGCTTTGCGCGGCCTTGTTGGCTGTCATCTCCCTGGCGAGTTAATTAAACTCAATTAAATTAAAGTCTTTTTTGTAAACGTCTTTTTTATTATGCAAGTGATTTAATTTAATTATTAAATTGCGGCAAGGCTTGTTTACCTTCGTATCTACCACACCCCCTTCCCACTTCCACCCCTCGCCCCATCCACTCGCATTTCAATCTTCGCTGCGAAAGGGTGCAAAAAGTGGAGCATAATGCCGATGATGATTATGATGATGATGAGCCCGGAATGCGATTCGATTCAAAGCGATTCAAAGCATCAAGAGTATTCAAATTCAAATCCATATTCAAATTCAAATCCAAATTCAATTTCAAATCCTTTAAATCTTATTTGAAACTTTTTTGTGGATCTTTGCTGGTTTTACTCACAGATTTCGATTCACAATCAATCGGATTCCAGGTGATTTCTTCATTATTTCATTCATACACATCATTAACTTGATGAAACTTCAACTTCTTCATTAACTTGATGAACTTAAACTTCTTCATTAACTTGATGAAACTTCAACTTCATTATTACCTTGATGAAACTTTAACTTCATCAGTAACTTGATGAAACTTCAACTTCATTATTAACTTGATGAAACTTCCAGTTCATCTTTAACTTGATGAAACTTTAACTTCATCATGAACTAGCTGAAACTTAAACTTCATCATTAACTTGCTGAAACTTCAACTTTAGAATCGAATTCGCAACTTGCTGCTGGTTGCCACTTTCACTTGTGCACTTGTTACAAACTTATTTGCTTAGGTTTAACTCTTTTTTTTTCACCATGCTAATTGTTAAGTTGAAGTAATTTTTTATTCATTTAATTTCATTTCTAGAGCGACAAAAAAAAACATTCTTTGTGTGTGGGTGTGTGTGTGTTGGCTAGGTGTATATAAATTCGTAAATTTCGTTGCTTTGATTTGCCATATGCCATTTGCCATATTGGTTGTATTAGAGTTCACTACATAGCTTAGGATTGTTGCTGCTGATCATCGCGTTTGGTGTTGTTGTTGCTGCTGTTGCTTGTGTTGCTGCTGTTGCTTGTGTTGCTGTTGCTGTTTGTGTTGCTGCTGCTATTGTTGCTTGTGTTGCTGGTGGCAGTCGCCTCAATCTCATCCGCGTGGCACATCTTGCGATGCTTGTGCACGAAGTAGTAGCTGGGAAACTTGCTGCCGCACGTTTTGCAGGGATAATACTGCACATTCATGTCCAGTGGCCGCACCTCTCGTCGCAACAATGCTGATGTTCCTCCTGCTGCCGCTGCTGTTGCACCATTTCCAGTTGCATTCGTGGCACCACCCTGACCCACCGCTGTGTGGTCCATTTCCGAGCTGCTGGCCAGCGAAGCGGCGGCCGGTTCCGCGAGCAGCTTCTTGTCCGTGGTGGTGGTCAGTGTCAAGGGGTTGAGGTGTCGCTTGGCGTGCTTCTGGTAGCAGTACTGCGACTTGAAGGTGTGCTTGCAATAGACGCAAACGTACAGCTCCTGATTGCCGGTGGATGCAGTTGCAGATGCAGTTGTAGTTGCAGATCCAGTTGCACATGCCGCCTGTGACTTTCTATTGCCAATAGATGTTGCGGATGCAGTGGCACTTGCTGTACCTGTGGCACGTTGCTGCTTGCTACCCACCATCGTGGCTGGTGGTGTGGCATCGCCACTATTCTCGCTCTCCTCCTGCTGCTGGTGACTCAACTGCCGCTGCTGACTGCTGATGGCCCGGGCCATCTGCTGGTGAAACGAATAGCTGACGCTCTGCTGGCTGCGATGCTGCTCCACCGCCATGGATGTGGATGCCGCGGGAGCAGCGCCACCGGCAATGCCCAACGTGTTCGTCGCATCCATGGCCTCCGGCTTGTGACCATAAGCAGTGTTGAGGATACGACGAAAACGCACCGGGCCATCGCAACTGGCCACATCGATGATGAATTTGGCGGGCGTTATCGGTGTGGCAGCCGCTGTCAAATCCAACTGGGCAGCGGGTACTGGTGCCCTGGCCACCTGCAGGCCACTGGATTTTCGTGATCTGCTGGACGCGTTCGCTTTCGTTCTACTAGCCTTCGCATTGGAATCCCTCCTGGAGTTGGCACCTTTCGACGGCAGACTTTGGGATTTCGTTTTGGGCGTAGTGCTGGTGGGGATTATGGTGGCAGCAGCAGCAGCAGCAGTAGTTGCCACCATTGGTGGCAAGGTTGTGGGTGTGGGTGGCTTCACATCCAGACGCTCGATGTTCAGGCTGTCCAGCGAACTTACCACCGAAACATTGCAGTCCATGTCCACGTCCGGTTCGAGATCCGCTTCGTTGTCCGTCATCGTGTTGCTGTCGATGAACACCTCCACATCCTCGTCCTCGTCCACAGCGTTGGCCTCATCCTGCAGGGCCGTGGACTCGTGCTGCTCCAGGTGCGCTGAGTTGGCGCCAAAGGAACTGAGAGTTGGAGCTGCAGTTGCAGTTGGATGAGCAGTTGGATGAGCTGTTGGTGCAGCACTTGGCGGCCCGTGTCCTTGTGGCAGGGGCAGAAAGCCGAAATTGGGCATGGTGGCCTTGCTGGGAATCGGGCGGATGACCTTGGCGGGAATGCTGGGAACCGGACACAGCTGGGCGGGATTGCCGTTCAGATAGCCCTCCGTTTGGGCACGCGCCAAAAATGAGCTAGAAAATATATATACACAATCTATCTAAGATATTCAATTCGAATTGGAAGAAGCAAATGCCCATGGATATTGCAAGTAATTCACATATGAAATAATAGCGAGACCTGCACCCACACCCACCGGCAGATTTCCAGAGCCCGTGGCATGTGCAGCACGTGGGTGGCCAGCAGCACGGCGAAGATGTTGTCGACGGTCAGGTCCAGATAGCCGGTGTACATGTAGGTGAGCAGCGGTGCGAACTGATCGGCCGTCACGTTGCCGAGATACAGCAGCAGTTCGCCCGTTGCCGTCGTTGCGGCGCCTGCTGCGTTGCAAGTGGCAGCTGTTGCGCCTGCCGCTGATGCGGATGCTGCTGCGGCTGACGATGCAGCTGACGATGCCGAGGCGGATGCGGCTGCGGATGCCTCGTCCAAACGAATGGCGGAACGCAGGTAGCCACTGTGCATGCCCAGCACCAGGGAGTGGGCCACGAAGCGCACATTGCTGGGCGCCGGACCCACCTCCAGGATGACGTCCGGCGGCGAGCTCATGACCAAAGCGGAGGCACTAACTCCACTTGCTGTCCCACTGCCGGCACCAACGATTCCCGCTACCGTCGACCGAATGGCCGGCGTGCTGCTGCCGCCGTTGCTGTTGCTGCTGCCAGTCAGCCAGTTGGTGAACATGGCTGGGAATTTGCTGCACGTGCACAGAGGAACAAGAAAAAAAACAAACAAACAAACAAGCAAGCAGAAGTCTGCGGCGAGATGCGATGCTCGTGGCAAGGACGATGAGGAGCAGCAGCGCGTCGCACGCGTCCAATGTGAAATCGTTGGCAGAACTGATGGCCGACGGCCGTGTGTCTCCGGTATTTATACTCCCCGGCAGCCAGAGTGCCACATGCCGCGCTCATCGTCCTTCGTCCTTCGTCCTGCTGCCGTCGTCCTTCGTCCTTAGTCCTTCGGCCAGGGATTCGCTGGCACTCGTTTGCACTCGTTGGCAAGCGCCGCACCGACAAACTGCCTGCTTTCCGGGAACTCAACTCGAAAAATCAGTTTCATATGGCTTTTGAACAAACGGGGATAATTACTACTATATAATTATGAGAGCTTATAGTATTTTACATAAGCTTTATTTTATATTATTTGGTAACTGCACATCTTCTGATGGAATATCTCCATATATATACATTTCGAACCAGTTTAATAGCTGGCTATTTTAGTCTGTTACCAAAATTGGCAATTTAAATTATATAAGTTTATAAAAGATGAGCAGCAAAAATATCATTATGATCCATAGATCTGTTATGCATTTATGCAGTTACTTAGCATAGAAATCGTTTCTTTTCTGATATTTATTTTTTTGTAATATTGTATATTCTATTGAGTTCCATTCTATTCTATTAGCAACCAAGCAACTATATTTATCACTTACCAACTTGCATACTGTACTTCTTTAGCTGCTTGCTTGTTAAATAGTTTACCAACACTGGAACCGGAAAATGCCTTGCTTATTGGTTTGATTTTATGGCGTTTTGGATTGTCATCTTGTAAATGAGCAAATGTTTCATCAAATGTATTGCTTTTTTTTCCTGGCTGTTAAATTTGCCTAGATTTTTTTTGTTTTCTGCTTGGGGGCAGAATTCGACTTCTTCGCGGTTCTTTTGAGTGCTTTTCTCCTCTTTTGCATGTGTCATTTGGGCGCTTAACAACTCTTTACCGTTTTCTTGTGCTGGTGTGTGTGTGTGAGGTTGTGTGTATGTGTGTGTTACCACCCGAAAATGTTGCCCCAATCGACTTAATTGATTTGTGGGCATAACCAACACATATTTACACTCAGTTGCGTGTGTGTGTGTGTGTGCGTTCTCATGTTGATTTACTGCTTACATATGCGAGTGTGTGCTTTTGCCTTATCTGCTTTTAACTATGTGTGTGTGTGTGTGTGTGTGAGTGTGCATTGTGGTCTTGCAATTCGAATGCTCAAACAGCTATTAGCGCTTACCCTGGAAATACCCTGTAGTCTATCAAAGTTTCTTCGTCGTCAAAGTTTCTTCCTCTTTATTATTGCCGAATTTTTGTGGCTGATTCTTTATTTTTATCTTTATCTTTAAACCAAATGGTTTGATTTGTTAGATTAGAACTGCGCTTGTTTTGTAATTTAGTTTGAGATTTGTAACAGTGTAACGATCAGCAAGTGGGACATTTTATTAGCCGAAATTCCAGGTTGATTTTTTTACAGGGTATCTCTGGCTTTGTGTCATTTTGTCGTAGCCATGTCCACGTTGTATTATTTTTCTAAGATTTCCATCAGCATACACACACACACACACAAGTTCTTTTCCCTTTCCCAATTTTTCTCCCTTTTTTTTTGTGTTTTTTTTTGTTGGTGTGGTGCGGCTTATTTGGTCATTTGGTTGGCTTTTAATTACCGTTACTGCTGATCGGTTTATTTGAGCAACCGCACACACAAGCCTTTACTCGAATGTCCTTTTTGGCGCCGGAAGCGAAGGAAACGAAGGAGGAAAGGACCTGAGCCTCGAACTGATTTCGGTTGGCCGATATGGCAATTGGTCAGTTTGTTGGCATTTTATTATATTATGCCATGTTGTGTCCTGTCCCCCACATCGATGCGATGGGCTAATTTAATTAAGTCGCTTTTGTAAGGACCTCTGTCTTGTTCGTTGCGATGCGATGCGATTCGATTCGTTGCTATTCGATTCGATTTAACTTCAATCAAGCGTTAACAATTTTAATTAAATTATTTCCAAATGTAATTATAAATGTGCGTCATGCATAAATTGTGTTATTAATTTATTTACCCAATCACCCAACTCACAACTCGAAATCCCACCACCAACAACAACAATGGCAATTACAACGAAAGTGTGGGAAACAGGGCGCGAGTCCTGCGAGTCCTGTGCGTCCTGCGAGGCTGCAGGATATAGGATAACTGCAGGAGTGTGCAGACGCTGGCCGAGGCCAACTTTTTGAATAAATAATCACAACGTAGGCAAAAAATGAATTTCATAAATTGGCATTGGCATCAGCGCATCGGCGGCAGCAAATGAACGACAACAAAAAAACAACAAAAAACAAAGAAAAAAAACCCAAAACAGAAGAGCAAAAAATTAAAAAATGACGAGCTGCAAAACGGCGGCAAAATGTTAAATGTTAAAAAAGTGGAAAATTGAAAATTCAGTACTGCACGCGCTCGTCAATCTGCCTCTGCCATTTTGTTAAGCGTTGCATTAATCCGCTGTTCTGCATTCTGCATCCTTACTCTTCTATATATTTATTATTATTTTTCTTTAATCCTTTTGCCCAAATAAAATGCACTTGTATTTAGTGCATTTAATCAATGAGCAAATTGTTAGCTGCCTTGAACTTGAAGTAACAACTTGAGCTCATTAGTGAGTTAGCTAGTATAGCATACTTTTTTGGTTGCTTTACAGAGGAGATAAAGTTGCAGATTATGCAGTGGAAACTTCAATTTATATTACTGTGGAATTATGCCACCTGCAGTCGCCATGCAATGCAATGCAATTCAATTCAATTAATGAAGCGACAAGATTTCTGTAGTCCCGCTTCCCCCCTCCCTCCTCCTTCGCCACCATGGCGTATGTGTCACTTTTACCCGCTCTCTCTTGTTTCTCTGTGTGTGTGTTATGTGTGTGTGTGCGTGTGCTTGGTGTGCGTGTGTGTGCTACACTTTGTGCTGATCTTTGCAGTAAGTTGCTGGCAAATTGCCTGACAACCGGAAAACCAAATCGAAGCAGCAGCTTCCTCACACTCACACACACACACCACCATGCACACCTGTCAACTGCCTTACACACACACACACATAAGCACACACACACAGACAGCTTTGTCCATGTTGACAAGCAACTTCTGTTCCGCACGCCATCTTCCCTCTCGCTCTGCTGCAGCTTATCCCAGTTGGATTTCATTGTTTGCATACACTCTGCTCGCTCACACACACACGCGCACATGTCCTGGATATCCTGCACACACACACATGCCTTTATCCCCCGCTTTTGAGGGGGGGAAAAGGGGGAGTGAGTCAAAAGGGACAAACCTTTTATGACAATTAAAACATAATTGACGGTCAACATTAATAAACCAAACGCACACCGAAAAACGACGGCAGGAAAAAAGACACAGCAGCAACAGCAACAGCAGCAGCAGCAGGCGAAGCAAAGAGCAGAAGGCAGCAGACAGGATGTGCAGGATATGCGTGCACTCGCAGAAAATGCGCAGTGCAAATGCTAGAAATACTTTATATTCAATTAACTGATTTGTAAGCTGCTATTTTGCTGGCTGCTCAACTATATTTATAATTTTTTTTGGAATTTTAATTGAAAAGAAGGACTTTTGGCAAATATTTGATAGTTATGAGGTGTTGATAGTTTTCATTGTTGTGAAAAAAAGGGATTTTTTTTGTGCCGAAATCTTCAGAACACTTTGTGTTGCAAGTTGGCGTGAAAAATGCATATTTTTTCGCAGTGCAGGCTTGAGGGGGTGGGAAAGAGACGGCGAGTGAACAATCTGCGTTTTTCTGTTGTGTGGTGTATATTTACTCCAACAACAACAACAACATCAGCAGCAACAACAACAATAACGGCAGCAACAAGATTGCAATTGAACTTTCGGCAAAAGGGTGCGATGAAACCGAATAACGCACTAATCCCCAGCCAGGACCCCCGAGAGTACGAACATCCGCCTACGCCAGCCACGCCCCCCTCCCCTCCATTGCCACGCCCCCCTACCCATACACCCATGTACCCATAGAAATCAACTCAACACACAGCGCCCATTTTGTGTTAGTTAAAAATTCTTTTTGTGTGTTAAACAACAACCCGAAAACACGAAAAAATAGAAAGGTGGCCAAAAGAAGCCAAAAGCCTCCAAAACACAGAGAAAAAAAAAAAGGAAACAAAACAAAAAGCAAAAAACAAAGCGCGCCAAAAACTAAATTTGAAAGCATTGCCAAAACGGGGGTTAAAGTGGCTCCTGCCTACAGTGGCCAGCGTTGAAATAGTGCTTGTTGTTAAATAATTGCCATTTTAATTGATTAATTCTTTAGTTGATTAAAAGTTAGACAAACATTGATTTGACTTTTGTAATGTAACATTATTTTTAAACTTTTTCATAGTTGCATCATGCATCCCTATTCGCTTGACCGCAAGTGTGCGACGCCATATGTTTGTGTGCCATCCTCTTTGGGCAATTAAACTGGTGACACGCCGTTATTGTTGTTGTTTTATTAATTTGTTCATTGCATTTTAAGTGATCGCCGCTCTCCCTGTTGCTCTTTTGTGCATTATGCTGATGGAAAGTAAACGCAGTAAGAAGTGGTTGGGCTGCATTTTCCCATTTCCCCATTTTCCCCATTTTCCCATTTTCATTTGGAATTTGATGTTGCGCGCCATTTTTCCCGCTGGCTTGGCTGTCAAAAAGCGGCCAAAAGTATGCAACACGCTGCAACGCGGCTTAAATGTCCCCAAATGTCCCAGGGGCGCCACACCAAGGGGGGGTGCGGGGGTAGGGGGATGGTGTGTGTGTTTATTTTTTCGAGGGGGTGTGTGGAGTGTGGAGTGTGTGTGTGCTGCAGCAAAAGTCACTTGGCAGAAGACTGGCCGCCGTTTATGAAATTTTGAACAAAATTGAAATTACGCTAATTGTTTGGACTCTCGCGTACACCCCTGCACTTCGCAAGGGGGGTGAGTTTGCCAGGGGGGGTTTACCAGGGGGGGAAGTGTATGGGGGGGGGGGGCTACTGGGGATTGGTTGTGCCTGGCGAAAGCAAAAACAATTAGCGAATTTGATGAGCAAATCCTCGTTACACGCGTTACAGCGACGTTGCAAAAGGGGGGTTACAACGTTTGGCGGAGGGGGGAGGGGGAAAGGGGCTGTGTAACCCCCCCTGTTGGTGCAGCTAATTAATAGACTTTTGTGTGTGTGTGTGCAAGTGTGTGTGTGTGTCTCAGGCTTGTGGCTCCTCCACTCTGTGTGCTTCATTTTTGTTTGTCCAGCGCATTAGCCGCCAATTCGCTTTCGTATCCACATCCACATCCGCATCCACATCCGCATCCGCATCCGCATGTGGCCCCCCCCCCCCCCCACCCGCACATCCACATCCACATTCACATCCGCAACCAATTTGTTTGCCTGGCAGTTTGTCAGTTTTGCGGCTCTCGCTGCGAGTGTGTTTGCTAATTAGTAAATCATAATTACTCACTCGCATTTCACAATTCGTAAGCTCCACGCTGGCCCAGCTCGTCGTCCACCCACTTCGCTCACTTTGCCCACTTTATGGGCTCCACATTTTCCGAATGTCGAATCGAATCCATCTGTCCAATGTCCACTGTCCAATGTGCAGTGTGCAGTGTGCAATGTGCAATCCACCATCCCACCCGTGAAATCCATCCATTCAGCCGCCATTATTCGCTATTCGTTCGGTCAGGTCGAGAGTTTTTCGGTCCGCTCCAAATGTGTCAACCTCGCGGCGGGACACTGCGCGAAAAAAGCGCTGCATTCAACGCTTAACACAGCACTAAATTCCATTTGCAACAGATGCTAACTGCAATTGCCAAACGAAAAACAACAAGTTATCGTTATACAGCCCATTATGCCGATAAATATCGATTATATCGATGACTTTGCCACTTTGTTTTAATTTCATTACTACAAAGGAGTACTGAAATGCAGTGAGCATTTTCTCTCAGTGCAGCGGTAAACGCGTCTTTCTAATGGCCCCGCATGAAATGCATAAAGGGAGCACACACACACACAGGTGCAATAGCCAAATGGATGGGATAATGGTGGGGCTGCAACTGTACTGTGCTGCTTTGATTGTTGTTATCCCCAAAAGAGATTAAAAGAGTTGTGTGTGTGTGTGTGGAAGGGGGGGAATATTAACAAGCCATTTCTCAGCGCTGCTTGTTGGATTAGCGTTGTCAAAAACTGACGAGCTTACGAGGGCTTTTTTCAGTGCAATTACTTTTTTAACGGCATTGATAAGCCCCATTTTCCTGTTACCTTTCCCACCAACATTATGTGAAGTGTGAAAAGTAACTCTGTGAATTGCAGTCACTGAGCTGCAACAATGTGTGTGTTTTCAGCCACATTTGGCAGTCGATAGCGCGCAATTTAGACCAAATAAATGTCAAAAAGGCAATCGCCTTTTTGCGCTGCCAAACTAATTACCAACTTAAACTTGAACGTAAACGTAAAACGTAAATGGGCAAAAACCGAAAAAGAGCCCAAAAAATAATCCAACAAAAAGCCATAGAGTAAACACACACACACACACACACATAGAGGGTGTGGGAAAGAGAGAGCAGAAAGTAAGTAACGGAACAGCATCTGCTAATAATGTGTGCATGTGTGCATGTGTGTGTGTGGCTTCTTCAGCTGCTGCGCTCTTCTTCACTCGCTCTCCTTCACTCTCTTTCGGGCCGAGACTTTTGCTTACATATGTAATTAAATTGCTCAATTAAAATTGCACACCCTTTTGATTATCGCTGGCGCACTCCATCTCTGTCGCTCTCTTTCGCTGTGTTTCCTCTCTCCCTCTCTCTCTTTCTTTCTCTCCCTGTCTCTGTCTGTTATTAATCAGAGCAAATCGTTGTCCAAAAAGCAAGGCTTTACACGCAAAGAAAATGCCTGGCAGCGTTCTAGAGAATCTTTAGATTAAAGATCATTTAAGTTACATATATAATAAATATTTAGATTTATATTCTTAAAATCTTTGAAATAGTTAGCATTCAAAGTTTCACCTTAAGTTTCGAGTTTCATATTTTATATTCATATGCCATTGCATATTTTCCAGTGTACTCACACACACATATGTGCGCTTGCAGGACTCCAGTGAAATGACGGCCACAATTGCCCGGAATAAAATATGCTTTCGTTTTATTTCTTCTTTTTTGTTTTTTTTTTCAATTTTTGTTGTTATTTAAATTTTCTTTTGTGTTGGGCTGCCACTGCCACTGAGGCTGCCACTGATGCTGTTGCTGTGGCCGCTTTTCCCCACCTTGCCCGCCTTACCGCTTTTCCGCCTCTCCGCTTTTCCGCCCTGACATCGCTGCCCGCCTTCCCGCTCCGCTTCTCTTGAGCCAGCGCCGCCTTTGCCGTTAAATCAACACCATTTCGCAAATTAAAAGTGCCAAGCAAAGCGTTTGCAGCTCCTGCCGCCGCCGAGCGGCGTTCATATTAACTGTATTTACAATTATGCCGTGCCACCTCACTATCAGCTGCAATGGAATATGTAAGCGGATGCTGTTCGCTGAGCAGTTCAAATAGATTTCTGGTTGCATTAGAACGAATCTGGAAAATTTTAAAAAGAAAATACCAAATTACAAAATACCAATTACAAAAATACCAAAAACAAAAAATACCGCATATACCAAATATAACAAAAATACCGTATATACCCAATCTAAATAATATACCAAATATAAATAAATACGCTGCCAAAGTAACCCAGTGCCAGCTATCAATTATTTGTTTCTCTATTGGTTTCTCTCTCTAAACCAAAGCTAGTAAAAATACCCAACAAAAATACCAAATATACCAAAAGTAAAGAATATACAAAATATGAAGAGTATACCAAATATAAATAAATATGCTGCCAAAGTAACCTAGTGCCAGCTATCACTTATTTATTTCTCTCTTGGTTTCTCTCTCTAAACCAAAGCTAGTAAAAATACTAAACAAAAATACTAAATATACCAAAAAACAGCTTGCTGCTTCTATGGAGTTGATGCCTCGCCGTACTTTGCTGTACTGTGCGCTTCACCCGGCTCTGTTTCACTTCCCCTAAATTGCCATTCTCTTTGCATACTCGTATGTGCATACCGAAACACGCCCCCTCCCCCCGCACCCGTTTCCGCCCACTTTCACCCACTGAACGCGCTGCTCTTTGATGTTTGCACAAGTTGGCAACTCAACTCAACTCAACTCGGTTCGACTCGACTCGACTTCTTCTGCTTGTGCTTCTTCATCTACTTGGTGGCTTGTGGCTCGTGCTTCTTGCGCTCTGCCAACAACAAATTCCCCCTGGTGCTAATTAGCGGCGGTGTCCCTCGTCCTTCGTCCCTCGTCCTTCGTCCCTCGTCCTTCTACCCCTCGTCCCTCGTCCTGCCAACGTTTTGCTTGCTCTTGCGCTGCGAATCGCGTATATATTTTTTAATTGGCCACTTTCGGCATTTCCATCGCTGTTGGTCTTCACTGTGGCTTCTGCTGTCTGTCGTCTGCTATCTGCTGTCGTTATCTCCAAATTGATTGATTGCTGTTGTTATGCCAGATTTGATTGGATTTGCGTGTTTTCGAAATAAAAAACACACTTGGAAATTAAAAATATTCAAAAATACTCAATAGAAACAAATATATTACTTATATTATTATTACTTAAGTTACTAAATTTACAAGAAATATTTTTCAAAATTAAAACGAGTTACTTACGAGTTACACAGCAATGGACATGACTGGAATTTCTAGTTGCTTTATTATCCTTTTTGCCACCCCAACCCCCCTCACCACCCCTCTGCATCAACTCATCAATTGTTGTTTTCAATTGTCTAATTGAAAGTTAAATACATTTTTGGTAACTTGTGCAGAAATTTTATGCTGCTGCAGCAGACTCCGCAATCCGTTGGGACTTGCAACGCGTGCAAAAGAGACAGTGAGATGGCGCCAGAGCGAGAGGCAACTATATATACATATATATATATAAAGTGTAGCAGTTTCGGGTTAATTTCTGTTTGTTGTTGGCTGGGCAAAACTATTTGCCCAAATGGTGCAAATTTAATTGCACATTTAATGCGGTTGACGAGTGCAAATGAGTTGGTGGCCATCTGAGTGATGAATAAAAGGGAAGCACACAGATTGGTAACAAGTCTTTGAAACAGCGTAAAGTGCAGAAGATATGTACATAATGCTAATTGGGAAGGACCTCACTGGGTCAGCATCCCACACACACACACACACTTACACAGATGTAGAGACATTAGGCCTACACACACGCATTTAAGCGCCCCGCCCACCAAGCAGCGCCCCCTTTCCATAGAACTCCTCAATATTTACTCTTTGTACTTGCAAAAGAAATTGTACTAATGGAATTATTTCATTTTGAAGAGCAGTGCGAGGGAGAAAGAGAGAGAGAGGGAGAGAGATAGATGGAGATGGAGGGGTGTGCGTTGCGTCTCGTTTTGTTTTGTTTTGTTTGTCGTTTTGATTTACTTTTGGTTTTCGTATTTTACCACTCCCCCCACTACCACCCCCTCCACCCATAGCCTTGCCAATGGTCCTGATATTTTTTATATTTCCTTGCTGTGCAAATAACTCGCAATGTTCCACGTTTCATCTGCTGCTCTATCGCCGTCTCGCTCTGCCCATTCTTGTGCCTTCTCTGTCTCCAAAGTCGCGACTGCACAAATCAAAGTAGAAAAGTCACCGGCAGATGCGAAAGAAGCGCTGCGATACACGCAGAGAAAATGTGTTCTTTTTTGGGGAAAATGCAAAAGAAAAATCAAAGAAAAATCCAAGAAAAATCAGAACAAATTCAAAGAAAATTCACAGAAAATTCAAAGAAAAATCAAAGAATATTCACTTTTTAAGAAGCATAAGAATAGCAATCGAAAGCTCGGCGTTCGAATTTCTCAGTGTACGAAGGAAACCTGGGAAAGCGCAAACCTCAAGCTCAATGCCAACTTGCCCCTCCGCTCCCTCCTCCACTATTCCCCCTCCCCCCATCGACCCACCCACCACCCCCCTTCCCACTTGGCCGCGTTGAAACTTTTTTGTTTTCCTTTGGGGCGGTTCAAATAATTTTTTGACTGATTGAATTATTAATAAAATTGATCGAAATGCAAAGAGAGCCGCGCCGACGACAACGAACGATGCTGGTCAGCAAACAAAAAATAATACAAAAAAAGCAAAAGAAATAAGAATATATGTATATATAAAAAAACATAGCTGAGCGGAAATTCATACCACAGTGTTCGATTTTTCATCTTTGCTTTTCTTATTTGTTGTTATTATTTGATTGAATTACTTTAAAGGCGGCGAGTGCAGTGGGGAAATTCGCTCAGTCGGCTTGTCGCCCACATAAGTATGCTACACTAAATGCCATGTGCATGTATTGATGTACATATGCATGTATTGATGTACGTTTATGTGAGTCCAGAATCAGAATCGGAAATTTTGTGCTGCGGGTCACATTTAATTAACACAAATTTCCATTAATGTGCATTAATTACAGACGACTTCATTTTGTTGAACTGGCATATGTTGTGCTGTGTTGTGTTGTTGTGTGTTATGTGTGTTATGTTTTGTTATGGCGAACAGGACATCAATTGTGCCTGACATTTGATCAGTCGACATTGAGTTGCCATCAAACTGAGGCGCTGTTAATTACTCCATTATTTGTGGTCCGATTATAATTGAATAGTAATGCCTGTAGCACAAACGATGGCAATTGGAAAAAAAAGGCTGAGAGGCTTTAAAATATATAAAAATATATACATATGTAAATATACGACTTGCAATGTTAATCGAAATTATCCCTTAACAATGATAAATATGCAACTTTTTTAATCGACATTTAATGTTTTCTTTTTTGTGCTAGCTGCCATCGCTGAAGTGTATTAAATATTTACAGAGTATTTTTAATTCACAATTAAATAATGAAAAGCCAGGTTTGCTTCTGCACTCGTTGCTCCTTTTTTTTCGTTTTTGGTTTTTTTTTCACGTTCTGGGGACTCTGAGCCCCCAATGTCGACCAATTGCCTTTTTATTAATTAATTTATTTGGTCTTGCCGTTGTTTTATTGCCGTTGTCGTTGCCGGCGTCGTTGTGGCATGTGCCCCACATGCTCGCGTCCTGCATGAACTTCAGTTCGTTTTCATTTCGAATATTATTTTTATTCCGATGTGGCACCTTGTCCTTGCAACATATATGTTTGTATATATATATATATGTATGTATGTGGGTCGTTTTCATATCTATCAATGCTACATTAAACAAATATTTATTCCCAACAAAAAAACCAAAAAACTGTTCGTAGTTTCAACTTGATGGCAATGAACAAAGTAGTTGGAAATCCATAGAGAGTATCTTTGGGTCACCCATTTATTTGTTTTCATTTTTATTTACAACACGTTTGCTTTTGTTTTTGTTTTTGTTTTGTGTTTTTATTTTTTGTGGGTTGGCCGCTATTTGTTGATCAATTTCTGGTTTGTTGTTGCTGTTGCTGTTATTAATATTAAATATTTATTTTGTGATTTTTATTTAATTTGCAATCCATAATTGCAATGTGATTGAGCTTTTCCAGCGCAGTTGAAAAAGTGTTACATTTTTTTTGGTGTGGCTTTTAAATGGCAGGCCAGTTAACTGATCCACCTGTTCTGCACCCACCCCCCCGCGCATCCCGCCTCCCCCCGCCCCCCGCTTAACAATCAAAATTAAAATGAGTGGCTTATTAAAATTTTAACGCTCAAAAAGCATTTTACTCATCAGTGCTTTTTTTTCTCCTTTTTTTTTGCTTCCTTTGCTCGGACAACGTGGAAAGTTGGGTGGAGGGGGTGGCGTGGGGGGCGTGGGGGGCTTGGGTGGGTGGCAGGGGGGGCAAAATGTGGGGTGAAGGCTACTTTGATGTATTTTCATATTCCACCGAGACCCGCGAAATACGCAGGCTGGAGAAAGTGCAGAGGCTTGATGGGGAGAGGGGAGGAGGGAAGAAAGTAGACTGCTGCCGCCACAAGGACGAAAAGGACTCTGCTCCCTCTCCCTCTCTCTCTCTCTCTCTCTCGCTCTCTCTCACTCTCTCTGTTTGGTCAGCATTCAGTCTATCTGACATTTAAAACGCTGATTGATTTTACTTGCAATTATTCTTTATTTCACCTCCCCCCGCATTTCATCATCTCATCTCCTTAACTCCTCTTCTCCTTATCTCCTCATCTCCTTAACTCCTCATCTCCTCTTCTGCTGCCTCGCTTCATTTTAATTACATTGATTTTGGTTAAATGCCGCAATTGTGTGCTTGCCGCCCGTTGCCTCTATTTGCACATCATTAAAATTTGAAAATTATTAAAGTGGCAAAACAAAAACTAAGACAAACACAAATTTTGCCACCGAATCGCGATTTTCACTGGGTGCTGGTGGTGGTGGGTTGGTTTTTCCCAGTTGGGATGCTAGGTGGATGCTCTTCTGCGATAATCCATTTGATGAGAAAGTTTCCACTTTGCCTTGAATTTCGATTGAATGGCATTGCATTTAATCTTTAGGACAAATACAAGTAATAAACTTGAGTTGGAGAAGAGAAACTATGGCAATATATTCAAAAATATTTGAAATATATTACTAACTGCAGATCCATTTCGCTCTAGTCACTCTGGCATTTATTGCCATCCAACCTGCCATCCTTCCATCCTTCCATCCATCCATTTGGCAATCTTCCCGTGGCGCTTCCTTGTTGCCTCGCTTCTCCCATCGAGGAAAACTGAAGGGTGGGTGGTGGCAGGCGTTTTAAAATATTCAATTGGCTGCTGCTCATTATTTGTTAAGTGGCTTAATGAAAGCGCTTCCCCTCCCCCTCTGTTATCCTTGCCAGCAGGACCTCCCTTCTTCTTCCTGACCAGTCGCTTTAATTAAATCGCATTTTTTAATGTGTTTGCATAACTTTTTGCCTACACTCTACAAATATTTCGCAACGCTTTAGCTTTATGGGCGCATAAAATGGCATTAGGCATTTAAATTCATCAAGGGATGAAAAGCTGATGAATTGTTGTGGCATCAAAAAGGCAAATGCTATGTCGTACTTTGGTTTTTCAATGTTTAGATTTAGAAACTTATCTTCGGGATAGTTGAAAGCTGAAACAAACTGAAATTACACTTTCTTTCGCCGCGTGTAGCCATTCACTAACCTGAGCAACTCATTTCTCTCTCTTTGCAGACAAACTGGCCAGCTGCTTTGTGTGCAAGGCGGAGGCGTGTCCACGCACCCGCCCACTCAAGAAGGGGCGTGGCCAGCAGTACGGCATTCCGGACGAGACGATTCCGGCGGGCGCACGGGTCTGCAACAGCTGCCAATGCAAGTCGGTGCGCAGCCGCTATCCCAACTGTCCGCTGCCCACGTGCCCCAATCCCAAGGATCGGGCGCAGCGCCTGCGGAACATTCCCTCCCGTCTCTTCGAGCTGGCGCCCGAGCTGCGCGACCCGGTGATGGCCGAGTTCCAGATACCGCCGCACGCCACCCGCTGCTGCTCGGCCTGCCTCATGCGCATCCGCCGCAAGCTGGACCCGCAGCTGAATCTCACCGATGGCTCCAGCGGCGGCGCGGGCAGCGGCAGTGGCGGCGACGAGACGGACGTCAGCACCTCGTCGTGCGATGAACGCGAGCCGGGCGGCTCCGACACCGCCTCCGTCGACAGTCCCGAGAATCTGCAGCGCCACAAGTCCCTCACGTTGGTCAAACAGCAGCAGCAGCAACAGCAGCAGCATCAGCAACAGCAGCAGCAGCACCAACAGCAGCTATCGCAGCCACAACCACCGCCAGCACCGCAGCAGAAGGGCTCCTCGTCGAGTGGGCGTGGTGGAGATCAGGGCACGCCACTGATTATCACCCCGACACGAATGGGCAGCAAGGCGGGATCGGGCGTGGCCGCCCAGTCGGCGGGCGACAATGATCGCCTGCTGCCGCCCGCCGCTGGCCAGGCGCCCAAGAAGCAGAAGACCAGCGAGGAGTACGACTCCTCCGCCACGGAAACGGCGGATGAGGAGAACGAGAACTCGCCGGCCAATCGCCAGAGTCCCAAGGTGCTGTTCCACGGCCATGGACACGGCCATGGCGGCGGTCACCCCAATAATGTCGCAGGCCTTCAGCCGCCGGCGGGCAATATGGTAGCTGGTGGTGTCCAAGCGGGAGGAGCACCGGGTCAGCAGGTCAACGGACCCATGGCCATGCGGCGCGAGGCCGTCAACAATGTGCAGGATTGCGTGTTCTCGGTGATCGAGCGCTCGCTGAAGCACAAGGGGCCGCAGCCCAAGGGCGGCCAGGGTCAGCAGCAGGGTCAGGGTCAGGGACAAGGACAAGGACAGGGACAGGGCCAGGCTCCAGGACAAAGCCAGTCGCCATCCCAGCAGCAACAGCAGCAGCAGCAACAACAGCAGCAGCAACAGCAGCAGCAGCAGCAGCAATCTGCCAACAATCTGGAACGCAAGGAGCTGACCATCGTAAGGGAATACCGCCAGGACCCGGGAATTCTGAAGCAGCAGCAGCAGGTTGGCGGAGTACCGCCCACCTCGGGCGCCGGCAGCCTGCCGCATGGCACCTCCGTACAGAAGCTACCCTCCCGACCGGCTGCAGTGGCACCTCCGCCACCGGCTCATCCACTCACGCCCACCAGCACAGGATGCGCCGGCGGCGGCAGTGGCAGCAACAACGGAACCAGCGACAGTCTGGCCACCTTGTCGGTGGTGAACACGCACATGGGCGTGGTGGCACAGCTGGGTCATCCGGCGCTAATGGCGCACGCCAGTTCCGCTGGCGGTGTCGGTGTGGACAAGGCCACCATAACGCCGGTGGTCAAGGGCGCCAGCGGATCGTCGAAGAGCGGCGGTACGTCCAGCCACTCGACGCCCACGCCGCCGGAGACCATCATCTACAATGTGCCAGCGGCGCATCCGCAACGCGGCATTCCGCCGCCGCCGTCGCAGCACTCGGTGCATCCAGCACATCCTGCCCATCCGTCGCATACACAGCATCCGGCCCATCCGCAGCATCCGTCGCATGGCCAGCATCCGCAGCTGCAGGTGCCGGAGCCGGAGCCGCAAACCCTCGACCTGAGCATCAAGAAGCCGCCGCGCGATGGCCACTCACCGCACACGGGAGCCGGTGGCTCTGGCTCCGGATCGGGCGGACCATCGTCCTCCTCCGCGGACCGACATCACGGCCCACCGCCGCCGACCATGTCGATGAAGCACATTGTGCGCTCTGGCGGCATGTATCGCGGCGACACCGTCACCGTTCCTTCGCTGGCCGCTCCCAGTTCGTATCTGTATCCCACACCGCCGCACGGCGTGCTCAAGGCCACCGGCGGCGTGGGCGTGGTGCCCGGCGTGCTGCCCGGTGTGCCTGCCGGCGCACTGTATCTGCAACCATTGCCCGTGCCCGTGCCCATTTCCATTTCCGGGCAGGGCCAGCTGCCGCCGAGAGCTGGCCAACCGCCGCCGGCACAGCCGCCATCCGGCGGCCGGGGTGTGGCCAAGGCGCCACCCAAGCTGAGTCCCCAGCAGGCCCACCATCTGCATCCCAGCCACGGCCACTCGCCGTCGCAGCAGCAGCAGCAACAACAGCAGCAACAGCAACAACAGGCGGCTGCAGCAGCAGCAGCAGCACAACAGCAACTGCTGGTGAAGAGCGGCTCGATCACGCATGGAACACCGGCGAACAGCGCCCAGCAGCAGATAATCGTGCATGCACCAGCGACTGGAGCGTCGGCCCCCTCCTCCCTGCTGAGTCCCAAGTTCGAGGGTCTGGTCAGGCAGACGACGCCGGAGGGCGTGGGCTCGGTGGGAGGACCTGGAGGTGGACCAGGTGGACCAGGTGGCAAGCATGGTTCGATAACGCAGGGCACACCGCTGCACATGCCGCCGCATCACCTGGAAACGAAGCGGCCGTACGAGAGCTACTACAAGAGCTCCCAGCGCCACAGTCCCGCCCAACAACCGGGTGGCAATCAGCAGTTGCCGCCGCCGCCGCAGCAATCGTCGCCGCAGGCGCCACCGCCCCAGGGCTATGGTGTGGGCGTGAGCTCCCCCTACGCACGGTCGCCGTTCGGCGGCGTGGTGGAGCAGCCGCAGGTGCTGAGCACGCGCCAAATCGTGATGCACGACTACATCACCTCGCAGCAGATGCAGGGACAGCAGCAGCAGCAGCAGCAACAGCAGCAGCAGCAGCAACAGCGCAACATGTCGCGCGGCAGCAGTGCCAGCGGCGGTGGAGGCGGCGGTGGCTCCGACAAGGAGTCGCCCTCGCCGCGCAACAGTGTGGGCAGTGCCAGTGGCTTTGCCTACGGCGGCGACAAGGAATCGGCGCCCCGTGGCCGACCGGAGTACTCCAGTCGTGCCTCGCCAGCCGATCATGCCAATAGGTGAGTGGGAAACGGGAATGCTTATACCCTGTAAGTTGTTACTTATACATGTACCATCCATTTTGAATTCAGCACACCGAGTCCGCATCGCACGCCGCCGCCGCAGCGACAAGGCGTCATCCAGCGGCACAACACGGGCTCCAAGCCACCATCGCCGGCTGCTCCGCCGCCGAGCAGGATGCACATGCCGCCGTATCAATATGCGCCAAGTAAGTGCCTCTCAAATCAGCCAATCCTGCACAGAAACTCATACACAAATGTCGCAGGTGGTCACGATGCATTGGCCTCGTTTGTGGACGTGGCCGTGCAGCAGCCGCAGTTGCCGGTGCCGTCGCAGAAGGATGACAAATCGCCGGGTGCCGCACCGCCGCCGGGACAAGTGCCCGGACCCGGTGCTGGCCCACCACTTGGACCCTCCCCGCTGCCGCCACACGCTGTGGTCGGCGTTGCCCAGCCACCGCCGCCGACCGCTCACCACGATCAGCGGTATCGCGACCTAACGCTGCACCATCATCATCACACCCTGGTGCAGCAGCAGATTGCGCAGCAACAGCACTACCGCAGCCTCAATGTGGCCGCCCAGGTGGACATGCAGCGGCACATGGATCAGGCGAAGCGTGTGCTGCGCCATCACCAGGCCCAGCAGCAGCACCAGGCCCAGCAGCAGCACAACCATGCGCTCGAGCGCGACCGGGAGATCCAGGAGCGGATGCGCGAACGGGATCGTGAGCGGGAGAGGGAGCGCGAGCGTGAGCGCGACCGCGAGCAGCGGGAACGGGAGCGGGAACGAGAACGCGAGCGTGAACGAGAGCGCGAGCGACGCGAACAGGATCGAGAGCGGCGTGTGGTGGCCGAGGAGCGGGAGCGCGACAGCAGACGCATGGAGCGCATGTTTGCCGGCAATGTGGTCGCCGCATCAGGTGGCGCCGGCGGCGGAGGACCACCGCCCGGCCAGTTTCTGCGGGCTTCGGTTCCGGAGACTGGGCC